>NC_079495.1:112493676-112867568 GCF_030052815.1 Hevea brasiliensis
GCTCTTTTAGCTTCTCTTAACCTCTTCTTAAGTCCATGAAGAATTATTTAGTTCGTGACTTCATCCATCCCATTTGTCTGATGGTGGAAAGTTGAAGTAAAGTGGAGGTCTATCCCCCACTTAGTGCACAGCCTTTTGAATTTTTCGCTGGCGAACTGTGTTCCATTGTCTGTTATGATAATTTTGGGAACTCTGAATTTGCAGAAGATATTTTTTCTGATGAAGGCAATGCTCGGTCTACTATTACATGCTGTGATGCTTCTACTTCTGGCCATTTGGTGAAGTGATCGATGGTGATGATGATGAATTTGCGTGATCCCGATGCTTTGGGAAATGGGCTAAGTTTGTCAATGCCCCATTGATAGAAAGGTTAGGGACTGTCGATGGCTAAAAGTATCTCTGCTGGCTGTTGAAGGATGTTGTTGTGTGCTTAGCATTTTTGACATTTCTGAACTAACTCTTTAGCATCTTGTACTGTTGTAGACTAGAAAAATCCTTGCCTAAATACTTTCTTGGCAATCATTTTTGCTCCTTTGTGGGCTCCACATAACCTTTCGTGGATCTCGAGTAGTACTAACAAACTGTCTTCTCTACTGATGCATTTTAACCATGGCTAGAGATAAGACTGTCTGTATAACCATCCATTGAGTATACTGTATCTTGCTAATCTTTGTATAATTTTTTTGGCTTCGAGTTGATCTTCTAGGAGCGTGCTTTGGTCGAGATAACAGAAGATTAGCGTTATCCCTATTTCTCCAATTTCAATAGGGAGAACTTCTTCTTCTCTGTTAATGGTTGACATGGTATTCTCCTCTAATGGGATCGATTATGAGAAGTGTTGTTCACCTGTTGCCACTGCTTTGGCTAGACTATCAGCTTCTTGATTCTCCTCCCTAGGTATTTGGAGGATGTTTATTTCTCCTCCTTCAGCCCTTATTTGTGCTAGCATTTTTTGGATACAAAGTTTGTATCTGTCAAAGTTTTGATCTCGTACTTGGAAATTTCCTGGCATTTGATTAACAACTAATTGTGTATCACAATAAAGATTAATGTCATGGGCTTTTACCTCTCTAATAATTCAGAGGGCCATGAGGATGGCTTTGTATTCTACTACATTGTTTGTTGCTTGGAAAGCTAGTTTTGCCATGTACTTTAGCTTCACTTAGTGTGGTCCTTCCATTATTATTCCAATTCCTGCACTGGAAGAGCTTGATGCTCCGTCTGTTCATATTTCCAATGTTCTTTGATACTGTCCTTCCTTTTAGGTGCTGGGGTTAGTTCAGCCATGAAGTTGGCAAGTACCTGTGCCTTCAATGCTATTTTTAGAACGTACTTGATATCATACGCTCCTAAGCTGACAGACCATATCGCCAATCATCCGGATGTCTCTAGTTTGTGTAAGATCTTTCTTAGTGGGTAATTTGTTTCTGACCTCCATGGTGTGTGCTTCAAAGTATGGCTTCAATTTTGTCACTGCTGACAGAACTGCGTAGGCGAGCTTCTCCAAGATTAGATAATTAAGTTCTGATCCCTTTAGCACTTGACTGGCATAATATATAGGTCGCCACTCGCCTTCTTCTTCTCTTACAAGAACTGGACTGATGGTCTCCCTTGTAACTGTAAGATAAAGATAAAGAACCTCACTCGATTTTGGTGAATCAAGTAATGGGGGTGAAGATAAAAATTGTTTAATTTGTTCGAAGGCTACCTGGCATTCATCGAGCCATTTGAAGTTTTTCCTTGTGTTTGAGATGAGAGTTGCGAAGATGAGAATGTTAAGGTGGATGAGTGGCCATACTAAACTAGATAAAGTCCGTAATGAGAGTATTAGAGAAAAGGTAGGAGTAGTGCCAATTAAGGATAAGTTGAGAGAAGGGAGATTAAGATGTTTTAGTCATGTGAAGTGTAGATATACAAAGGCTTCATTTAGACAAGTAGAGCACATTGGGTTAGAGGATAGGAAAAAAAGAAGGGGTAGTCGTAAACTGACTTGATGGAGAGTAGTACAACATGACTTAGAAGTATTACACATTTCCAAGGATTTAACTCAAAATCGTTTAGACATACGGAGGCTCCATTTAGACAAGTAGAGCACATTGAGTTAGAGAATAGAAAGAAAAGAAGGGGTAGACCTAAACTGACTTGATGGAGAGTAGTACAACATGATTTAGAAGTATTACACATTTCCAAGAATTTAACTCAAAATCGTTTAGAGTGGAGAAAGAGAATCCATATAGCCGAACCCAATAAATTTTTTGGATAAAGGCTTAGTTGAGTTTAGTTGAGTTGAGTTTAGTGCTCAAAAAAAGGGTAGGCATTTCTTAGCTGAGCAGCTATAAATCTCCCTAGCATGGTGATCCATTTGTTAAGTCATTGTACTTCTTTGATGTTGCTTGGGGGTTGCATATAAAGGATTGCTCGAATCTTCTCTGGATTTTCCTCAACCTCTCACTCAAAAATCATGTAACTAAGGAATTTCTCTGCTTTTACTTCAAATGTGCATTTATTCGAATTTAGTTTTATCCTAATTTTGTCCAGCACGTTAAATGCTTCAGCTATTTCTTTGGCGTGATCTTTTACTTTCTTAGATTTTATGATCATGTCGTCGATGTAAACCTCCACTGTTCTTCCTTTTTGTTCCTTAAACATCTGATCTACGAGCCTTTGATACATTACTCCAGCTTTCTTCAATCCAAAGGGCATTGCTTTGTAGCAATATGCCCCTAAGTCTGTCAGGAAAGCGGTTTACTCTTCATCTTTCGGGTCCATCCGTATTTGGTGATATCCTGGTATCGCATTGACTAGCAATACTACCACATGTCCTACTGTTGTGTCTACTAGTTTTTCAATGCTCAACAATGAGTAATGGTCACACATTCACCAATTTCCATTTGCCTTTTTTACCAGGACAACATTGGCTATCTAGGTTGGGTATTTTACTTCTTGAATTAAACCTGCATCCAATAATTTTTTAATTTCTATTTTAATTACCTGCTGTCATTCTGGTGTGAAGTGTCTCTTCTTTTGTTGGATTGGTTTGGCTTTTGGATTGACATTCAACCTATGGGTTATTATTACTGGATCTACTCCTTTGACGTCCTCCGCCTTTTATGGAAATGTTGTTATTCTGTTTTTTAGCGTTCGGATGACTGCCTCCCTGCTTGCTCTACTGAGTGCAATTCTTAGGCATATTTTCTTTCCATCATCTAGTTCTTCTTTTGTTATTGAATTAACTGATTCGGGTGAGATTTAACTTTCCAACTTTTTTAGCAATTCAATTGGCAGGGTCACTTCTGTTACTACCTCTGTTGAATTTTTATAGAATTCTCGTGCTGATTTTTGGCTTCCTCATACCACTGCTATACCTCCTGGGGCTGGTAGATTCATGCATAGCCATTTCATGCTAATTACTATGTCCTTGTCATTTAAGATTGATCGGCCGAGGATGATGTTGTAGGACAGAGGAATGTTAACTACTGTAAATTCTGTGTAGATTTCCTTTTTCTGCCCTTCGTCACCCAGTATAATGGTGAGATTCACAGTTCTGAGGACCAGAACTATTTTGTTTCTTAAGCTGACCAAGGGGTACATGACCTTGGTTAGCTTTTTTGCTTTGCACTCGAGTTTCTCCACCACTTCCTTCGTCAAAAGATTGACCAAGATGCCTGTGTCGATTAGCACTTGTCGAACTGTATGTTAGTAGTATGCCCTAGAGCATATCATTTAGTATGTATCTTGTACATATTTTATTAATAAAAGGCATTTTTACTTTTTCCTTTACATAATATATTTATGTGTAATAGAAAAGGTCCATTGATATTTTGTTAGAAATTATATTCTTAAGTTGCTAAGAATATGAGTGACAGTATTTCTAGCACAAAGTATCATAAATAGGTTCACAATCGAGAAAACTTCACAATAAGGACATGACTTATCTAGAAAGATTGTAATCATATTTGTTTCCAAGTTATTTATATGAGATGTAAATAAGATGGAATGGTGAGTCTCATGCCATATAACAAACATGATAGGCACTTATATATGATAAGTAGGCCGAACCAGTGACATTTATGACAAGCACATGGAGTTTACTCTTGTCAATGCATTATCATAAATCATATCAGTGCATATAATCTTTAGACCTGAGATAGCACAGTTATCTTGTATATAGGTGGTTTGAGTTTGATACTGCTTTCATACTTGTGTTGTGTATGGGTATATGGGCATGTGTTGGCTTCTACTAGTTATATATGGAGGTAGGTGTTGATCAAGATGGAATCTGTTCCTCTAAGTAAATAGGGATAAAATCCTATGTTCATTTAATTGTTCTTGATGTTTCAAGTTCCTGGCCAGGACAGATAAATTTATTCAGAAAAGAGTTTCTGATGAGAAAGATCTTTTAATCAAGGACTGGAATTAAAAGAGAACATAATATTCATAGCAAATGGGGTTTGACATAAACTATGACTCCAGTTCGAATTGGGATTTTGTAACAGAGAGATTCTAGTGCATGGTAACATATGATTATAGGTTCATTTAAGGTAAATCTTATTACTAATTGGGTGGCCATGACATGCTATGCTAGATGTTAACCATGGTCTATGAGGTGCATAAAATGATTTAGAGAAATCATTTATGGTAAGAAAGAGTTCTGATGATATTAAGAGTTGATATCATGTCTCATTGCCAATTAATGATGAGCCTAGTAAGTCACACACATACATAAGTAATCACCAAATTAAATATGATTTAATTAATTAATTAAAGAGTTTAATTAATTAATTAAATAGGTTTGGTTTGCAATTAGATTGCAAATTCCCTAGCATGACTTGAAACCAAATCTAGGTTATTGGATGTATAGTATAAGTTAAATTTATATTTAAAGTGTTTAAATATGAATTTAATTAATGAAAAATTAATTAATAGAGATTAATTAATTAATTTATATTTGATATAAATTGATTAGAAGAAGAGAAATAATTATTTTAGGTTGAGAACTCAAAATTAAGACACATGGGCATTTTGGTCATTTCACAGGGTGACATGTGGCACCATGAGATGGTGACACATGGCATTACACAAAAGCTTATCAAATATCTTTTAATCATGTAAGATGATTAAAATTAAGATTAAATATAGGTTTGACACTTGGCACAATGTGATTGTGTCAATTAAACCTAGAGCCAATTAGAAGGTGACATGTGACAAGGGTTTTAAGTGGTGACCTAGCTATATAAGTGTTATTATGAAAAGAAAAATTATAACCAGCTGCTGCCTCCCTTTGTGCCGCCACCCTTGAGGTTCCCATTCTCTCTTCTTCTTCATCTCTTATCAATTTTAAGATATTAGCAAACAATCTCTTAAATTAAAAATACTAAAAATTGTTTCTAGTGTCCCGTTTACATCTTTAATCTCTTAAAAGGAAAAACTTGATTTTCTAATTAATAGAAAAAGCTTTAGAAGCTATTCAAGGACTGCCATAGGTGATCTTGGTGTGGACAAGCTAGAGGGATAACATCTGGTGTCCTAAAGACGCATCCCAAAGGTGTCAATCACACTGCAGTGCATTAAGAGGTTAGTGCATTTATTCTTGATCTAATCTAGGGTTCTAAAATTAATCTGATTAATTCTAAAATCTTAAATGGTAAATACAAATCCAAAAACATATTAAAAGAGTTTTAATATGTTGTTTATCATTGAAATAAAATAGATAAAAATAAATCTTGCATGATGCATGTGACCCTATGTGAAAATTTTTGAATTCAATGATATAAACTTATTTTTTTCATGCTTTCGCTCATTCAATTGGTATCAGAGTCACTATATTTGTTATTTAGATTATTGATTATATGATTTAATTGTGTGGTATAATCATGAGATAATAGATCCATTACTGGTTGCAAGAAAGGTGGTGGCTTGGGTGATGAACACCATCAATGGTGCGCATCAATGGTCTCCAAAGTGGTGCGCAAGGTTTGGCCTTGGAATTTGCAATTGTTGTATGATTTAAAAGCTCATCCTATGTCTAATTAAATTGTTTAATTAGATTTTTAATCACACAATTAAATTTTGATTCAAATCAGAATTTTAAAAATTGTTTGAATGTGATTCAAATCTTAATTTTAAAAGTTATTTGAATCATATTCAAATCTAAATTTTTAAAGTTGTTTGAATAATATTCAAATCTGAATTTTTAAAAATTATTTGCATGTGATTCAAATCTGATTTTTAAAAATTGTTTGAATGTGATTCAAATCTGAATTTTTAAGGTTGTTTGAATGTGATTCAAATCTGAATTTTTAAATTTGTTTGAATCATATTCAAATCTAGATTTTTAAGTTAAATATGAGATATTCAATTTAATTTAAGCATGTATGTTTTATTTAATTGTTAAATAGTGATATGCATGATGGATGATCATGGACTATAAAAGACCAATGTAATTGGATTTATTTCTTTTATATTTCTTTGGGATTGTAAATTAATTAATTAATTTTAATTTATTTTGGGCATGTATTATTAAGGTTATAATAATTTTGGGTTGTAATTTCATTTATTTAAGTTCTTGTAAATTCGCCTTGGTATGCCAAGGATTACTATGTAATTGGATTGCAAGAAGATCAAGGAGGTCAAGAGCATTGGTGGGACCAGTGGGAGGAATTCAAATTCAAGTGTTGATTATGTACTCCTTTAGCAACTCCTGTAAAATGAATGAATGAAATGCACCTAGGAATGCCCTGATTCAATTCTTGGTGGCTCAGAATTGAATCCCTTAGAAAGTCCATGATTATACCATATTTACTGTTTATCCATGAATGCGTGAGATGTATGTGAATGTATGCAAGTATATGGTATATGTATGCTAAATGGATAATGTGCAAAGTGAGACCTTCATAGTAATTAGGATGACCATAAAATCTTCCAAATAAATGATTAAGTTGGAGATGCTATAATTAAAGTAATTATAACATGGGCCCTTCATTGGGGCAATTATTTTAAGAAATTTTAAATAGTTGCATATGATGCAATTAATTTAAGAGATTTTCTTAAGAATAATTGTTAAACATAAGATATTCTAAATATGTAAATGGTTTGGTGGCCAATATTGGATTTACCTGAGGACATTAAAATTATTTGCATAATTACTGGCTCAATGGGATCAACTTAACTAATGCAAGATAAGTCAATAATGGATGTATCTGAGATTTTGAGCATTAGGGGCTAGGTAAAGGATTAACCTCACATGAGATTTGATGGGCAAGGAGTTGCTTACTTATAGTTTATTGTAATTCCAATAATGGATGTACCTGAGGATGATCAATACAATTATAAGAATTCAATCACCCACTAGAAATCCATCCAACTAGGATTTTCTTTTTTTGCTTTGGAAGTGTAGGATTCGCTAAGTTATTGGGAGGACCAATTTGATTAAAAGACATAATCATTTTAGTTAATTACATGATACATTTACTAATTAATATAGTTATTTTCTGCAGTTAATTTTTTGATAATAATGAGCACAGAACAACCACCACTATCCAATATTCTTGCAAGCATACTTGATCGCAATAGGTTGACAGGACCTAATCTGTCTGATTGGCTAAGAAATTTGAAACTTGTCCTGAACCTTGAACATATAGGATATGTTTTAGACTCAAATGTTCCTGGTCCCTTACCTCCAAAGGATATCCAAGAGGAACATGAAACTTTGGACAAGTGGAAGGAGCATGATATGGGAGCTAAGTGTTACATACTTGCTTCCATGAGTAATGAGTTACAGAAGCAGTATGGGAACATACAGAGTACAAGTGAGATCCTCCTTCACCTACAAGAGTTGTATGGTGAGCACAGCAGGAATGCTAGGTATGAGATATCTA
This sequence comes from Hevea brasiliensis, assembly GCF_030052815.1. Lineage (NCBI taxonomy): Eukaryota > Viridiplantae > Streptophyta > Magnoliopsida > Malpighiales > Euphorbiaceae > Hevea > Hevea brasiliensis. The sequence continues at coordinate 112,501,554 of NC_079495.1, forward strand.
GGCAGTTGTTCCGCATGAGGATGTCTGAGGAATAGAATGTTGGGGATCATGTCCACAAGATGATTAGGCTAATTGAGTAGCTGGAACATCTTGACTTCAATATGGATTTCCAACTACAGACGGATTTGATCCTTCAGTCCCTTCCTGAGTCTTTTGGGAATTTTGTGACAAATTTCCATATAACTAAACAGGAATGCACATTGGCTGGTTTACTCAACATGCTGGTTATTACCCAAAAGAATATGCCAGGTAATAAAGAAAAAGAGGTAGCTTTGATTGCATCTTTTTCTGCTGGAAAGTCCAACAAGAAGAAGGGCAATAAGAAAAAGAAACCTCAGATTCCTGGTCCTTCCAAGAAAATAGCTAAATAGAAAGGGAAGACTAAAGCTGGTGGAGGCAAAGGACAGTGTTTCCATTGCCAGAAGGATGGGTACTGGAAGAGGAACTGCCCAGAGTATCTTGCTTCTCTGAAGGACAAGAAGGATAAACCTTCGGAAGGTATGTCCATATCTTGTCATTTAGATTCTGATGATACTCATAGTTCATCTACAGCTTGGGTTTTAGATACTGGTGCCAGTTCTCACATTTCTTATGATATGCAGGAACTAGCAAATAGTAGCAGCTTGCGTTCTCGAGATATTAGACTCCGGATTGGCAATGGCTCAACTGTTGAAGCCTTAACCATAGGATCCAAATCTTTATACATGTGTGGACATGTTTTGTGTTTTGAATAACACTTATATGTACCTGATGCTTTTAAGAACATCATTTCTATATCTAGTTTGACTAGAAATGGCTATGAATTTTAATTCATAGATGATGTTTACAATATTTATTTTGGAAATAAATATGTTGGTTCGGGTTATATGAATGATGGTCTTTATTATTTGGATAATAATGACAAACACAAAATGAATGCAAGTGATCTAAATGAATGCAAGTGATCTAAATGAATGCAATGCCATGGTGAAAATCAACTCAAGTTCAAAATATATTTGGCACTTAAAGTTATGTCATGTTGCAGAAGATAGGATTGCAAAACTGGAAAAAATGGGGATTCTATCCTCATTAGGCTCTGAGCCTACTCCAACTTATGAATCTTGTCTTCAGGGCAAAATGACTAGATTACCTTTTGTTGGACAAGGGCTACGAGCTGAAAATATTTTGGAGCTAATACATGGTGATGTATGTGGTCCATTTAAGGAAATGGCTAGAGGCGGTTTTCATTACTTTATTACCTTTACTGATGATAAATCAAGGTTTGGGTATTTGTATTTGATGAAATACAAACATAAATCCTTTGAAAAGTTCAAAGAATTTAAATCTGAAGTAGAAAATCAAACAGGACAAAGTATTAAAGCTCTTTGATCAGATCGTGGAGGTAAATACTTGAGTACTGAATTTGATGAATACTTGAGAGAGCATGGCATTGTTTCTCAACTGACTCCTCCAGGAAAACCATAGCTAAATGGTGTATCTGAAAGGAGAAATCGTACCCTATTAGATATGGTACGTAGTATGATGAGCTATACTGATATGCCAATCTCCTTTTGAGGATTTGCATTAGAATCAGCTTTGTATATTCTGAATAGGATTCCATCAAAATCAGTTTCTTTCACACTTTATGAGATATGGCATGGAAGAAAATCAAGTCTTAAGCATGTTAAGATTTGGGGTTATCCAGCTTATATCAAAAAGCTGAACACTGATAAATTGGAAATCAGATCAAAAAAGGGTCGATTTATTGGATATCCAAAAGATAGTTTTGGATACTATTTTTATTTGCCTACATTACAAAAGGTTGTGATAAGTAGAGATGTCATATTTCTTGAACAACAGTTTGTTCAAGAAGGAAGCAAATGAAGGCAAATAGAGTTAGAATTGGAGAATTCTGACCAACCAACAGATCAGATGGATATAAATCCATCTAGTCAACCTACACCTATTGATATAACATCTACAGATGTTCCTCGTAGAACAACCAGGGTATCTCACCCACTAGTGAGATATGGTTTCCTTCATGAAAAAGAACAAGAGTTGTCTACTCATAAAGAAGTAGACCATGGAGATGATCCATTTATCTATGAAGAAGCTATATCAGATATAGACTCTTCAAAATGGATTGATGCTATGAAATTCGAGATTGATTCCATGTACAAGAATCAAGTTTGGGATCTTGTTGACCCACCTAAAGGTATTGTACCTATAGGGAACAAATGGGTTTTCAAGAAGAAAATTGGTTTGATGAAAAGGTAGAGACCTATAAGGCAAGGCTAGTAGCGAAAGGGTTTCGCCAAAGGTAAGGAATCGACTATGAGGAGACTTTCTCGCCTGTTGCCATGCTTAAATCAATTAGGATTCTATTAGCAATAGTTGCATACTATGATTATGAGATTTGGCAAATGGATATCAAAATAGCTTTTCTCAATCGATACATTGAAGAAAACATCTTCATGGAACAACCTAGGGGTTTTGAAGCCCAAGATGGTTCCAAGGTATGCAAGCTAAAGCGATCCATTTATGGGTTGAAACAAGCTTCGAGGAGTTGGAACATCCGTTTTGATGAAGCCATTAAGTCATTTGGTTTTATGAAAAATGAGGATGAGCCATGTGTATATAAGAAGGTTAGTGACAGTGCTATCACTTTCCTTGTCTTATATGTGGATGACATACTATTGATGGGTAATGACACAGGTATGTTGACAACTGTAAAGGTATGATTGTCAAATACATTCTCCATGAAGGACTTGAGGGAGGCAACCTATATTCTTGGGATTCGCATCTATAGAGATAGAGCGAAAAGAATAATTGGTTTATCCCAAAGTCTATACTTGGAAAAGGTATTAAAGAGGTTTAACATGCTTGATTCCAAGAGAGGATTGTTACCAGTGAGACATGGTATCCATCTTTCTAAAGAGATGTCTCCAAAGACACCTGAAGAAAGAGATAAAATGGCCAAGATTACATATGCTTCGGCTATTAGAAGTTTGATGTATGCAATGTTGTGTACTAGGTCCGATATCGCATATGCTATTAGTTTGACTAGCAGGTATCAATCCAATCCAGGTTTGAAACACTGGATAGCTGTCAAGAATATCCTTAAGTACTTGAGAAGAACTAAGGATTTATTCTTGATATATGAAGATGGAGACTTGCAATTGGATGGTTATACAGATTCTGATTTCCAATTAGATATTAATGATAGAAAGTCTACCTCTGCGTATGTGTTCATTTGTAATAGAGGTGCAGTCAGTTGAAAGAGTTCCAAACAGAGTACGACTACAGATTCCACTACCGAGACTGAGTATATTACTGCATCAGATGCTGCAAAGGAAGCTGTTTGGATAAAGAAGTTCGTGACAGAACTTGCAGTAGTTCCTTCCATTGAGTCAGCAGTTCCACTTCACTGTGATAACAATGGAGCAGTCATATAGGCTAAGGAACCCCGGTCTTACTAGAAATCCAAACACATAGAAAGGCCCTACCACATTATCAGAGAGATAGTTGGGCAAGACGATATGGCCATGCAGAAAATAGCATCAGCTGAAAAATCCAGCTGATCCATTCACTAAGTCTTTGTCATAAGCACAGTTAGACTGACATCTTAAGAAGATGGGTCTAAGGTATTGTAATGAATGACTTTAGTACTAGTGGGAGATTGTTAGTAGTATGCACTAGATCATATCATTTAGTATGTATCTTGTACATATTTTATTAATAAAAGGCATTTTCATTTTTCCGTTTACATAATATATTTATGTGTAATGGAAAAGGTCCATTGATATTTTATTAGAAATTCTATTCTTAAGTTATTAAGAATATGAGTGACAGTATTTTTAGCACAAAGTATCATAAATAAGTTCACAATCGAGGATACTTCACAATAAGGACATGATTTATCCAGAAAGATTGTAATCATGTTTGTTCCCAAGTTATTTATATGAGATGTAAATAAGATGGAATGGTGAGTCTCATGCCATATAACAAACATGATAGGCTTATATATGATAAGTAGGTCGATCCAGTGACATTTATGACAAGCATATGGAGTTTACTCTTATCAATGCATTGTCATAAATCATATCAGTGCATATAATCTTTAGACTTGAGATAGCACAGTTATCTTGTATATAGGTGGTTTGAGTTTGATACTGCTTTCATACTTGTACTGTGTATGGGTATATGGGCATGTGTTGGCTCCTACTAGTTATATATGGAGGTAGGTGTTGATCAAGATGGAATCTGTTCCTCTAAGTAAATAGGGATAAAATCCTATATTTATTTAATTGTTCTTGATGTTTCAAGTTCCTGGCCAGGACAGATAGATTTATTCAAAGAAGATTTTCTGATGAGAAAAATCTTTTAATCAAGAACTGGAATTAAAAGAGAACATAATATTCATAGCAAATGGGGTTTGACATAAACCATGACTCCAGCTCGAATTGGGATTTTGTAACAGAGAGATTCTAGTGCATGGTAACATATGATTATAGGTTCATTTAAGGTAAACCTTATTACTGATTGGGTGGCCATGGCATGCTATGCTAGGTGTTAACCATGGTATATGAAGTGCATAAAATGATTTAGAGAAATCATTTATGGTAAGAAAGAGTTCTGATGATATTAAGAGTTAATATCATGTCTCATTACCAATTAGTGATGAGCCTAGTAAGTCACACACATACATAAGTAATCACCAAATTAAATATGATTTAATTAATTAATTAATTAATTAAAGAGTTTAATTGATTAATTAAATAGGTTTAGTTTGCAATTAGATTGCAAAGTCCCTAGCATGACTTGAAACCAAATCTAGGTTATTGAATGTATAGTGTAAGTTAAATTTATATTTAAAGTGTTTAAATATGAATTTAATTAATGAAAAATTAATTAATAGAGATTAATTAATTAATTTATATTTGATATAAATTGATTAGAAGAAGAGAAATAATTATTTTAGGTTGAGAACTCAAAATTAAGACACAAGGGCATTTTGGTCATTTCACAAGGCGACATGTGACACCATGAGATGGTGACACATGGCATTACACATAAGCTTGCCAAATGTCTTTTAATTAGGTAAGATGATTAAAATTAAGATTAAATATAGGTTTGACACTTGGCACAATGTGATTGGGTCAATTAAACCTAGAGCCAATTAGAAGGTGACATGTGACAAGGGTTTTAAGTGGTGACCTAGCTATATAAGTATTGTTATGAAAAGAAAAATTATAACCAGCTACTGCCTCCCTTTGTGCCGCCACCCTTGGGGCTCCCATTCTCTCTTCTTCTTCATCTCTCATCAATTCCAAGAGATTAGCAAACAATCTCTTGAATTAAAAATACTATAAATTGTTTCTAGTGTCCCGTTTACATCTTTAATCTCTTAAAAGGTAAAACTTAATTTTCTAATTAATAGAAAAAGCTTTAGAAGCTGTTCAAGGGCTGCCATAGGTGATCTTGGAGTGGACAAGCTAGAGGAACAACATTTGGTATCCTAAAGACGCATCTCAAAGGTGCCAAACACACTGCAGTGCATCAAGAGGTTAATGCATTTGTTCTTGATCTAATCTAGGGTTTTAAAATTAATCTGATTAATTCTAAAGTCTTAAATGACAAACACAGATCTAAAAACATATTAAAAGAGGTTTAATATGTTTTTTATCATTGAAATCAAATAGATAAAAATAAATCTTACATGATGCATGTGACTCTAGGTGAAAATTTTTGAATTCAATGATATAAACTTGTGTTTTTCATGCTTCCGCTCCTTCATTGTATATTTGTTGATATGCACAGACACAACTAAAGGGTCAGTATGTGGTTGATTTACCTCATTGTCCCTCAGTATTATGGTGATTGCTCCTCTGCTTAATTAATTTCTATCAATAGAAAGGATTGCTCGGCTACCACTTGGTTCAACTGGCCTCTTATTGCCTATCTTGCCTGTGTTTGGTCCCCCAGCTATCACAATGATCACTCTGATCGGACTTTCATCTTTGTTCGAAATGATATCCTTGTTTCTAAGAGCAGGTGTTCTTCTTTCATTCTGACCATCTCTGGTGAATTTCCTGAGTCGACCATTTCTGATTAGTCACTCTATTTCATCCTTGAGTTGTCTGCATTCGTCAATTGTATGGCCATTATCTCTTTTACCTACAGTATCAAGGTTCAGTTTCTTCAGCCACTTGACCTATTCTCCATTTTTTTTGGATCCATATAAGTACTTGGGATCTGAGATCGTTCAGAGGTGTATAATTGTGGAATCTCGTTCTGTTCTACTCTTCATTCCTGTCTGAACAATAAGTCTGATCCTTACCATAATTCTTTTTTTTTTTTTCTATCTTTTGTCACTGTTGTGCTTAGACCTCCTTTCTTCTCTGAGGGCTTGTCATTTGTCATCCGATTTGATATGCTTTTAGGCCCCCCGCATTAATTGGTAATAATCTGCTGTAGGGTTTTTTATGAGTGAATCTGAAAATTTAATATTTATTGTCCTCTTTTTTAAAGCTTCACATGTTGTTTTATGGTTCAAGTTTTCTACTTGTATTGCCTCGGTGTTGAAATGAGCAATGTAGTCTCTCAATGACTCTCCCTCATATTGTTTTATTTTTTGAAGATCAAAAGACAATTTTTTAAGAGATACGAAAGAAATAAACTTATTTTTAAACTCGATGGCAAGCTGATAGAAATTCTGGATCGATTCAGGCTTGAGGCTCTAGTACTGTTTTTATGCCAAGCTGATCAGTGCTATCGGAAGTACCCGGCACAAGTGAAAGTTATTCACATTTTGGAGCATCAAGGTTATTCAAAAGTTTTCCATGTGGCTCCTTGGATCTGTTGTCCCATCGTACTTATCGAGGGTGGGCAATTTAAATTTTGTTGGAAACTATTTGGCTCGGATTGGCTCGGATAGTAGAGATTCATCTCCCATGCCAATGTCTTCTTCCTCGACCTATTTTTGATATTTTTGTAGTGCTTTCATAAATCCCCAATTTATCTGTGGGTGTGGTGATTCGTCGGACTACTCCTCTTAGTCACTCGCCAAGTCTCGACCATTCCTTTATCCTGAGTTGTTATTTGTGGATTGGGTAGCTTCCAGTGTTTTTCCTTTTATTTTGGATGGGTCTGCTTCTATTATTCTTCCTATTTTCGGGGCAAGTGTCCCTTGTAGGGCACTAGTCCCTGGGATCAAACCTTTGAGAAATGAAATCTAGGCCTCTATCTATTAGATGCGCTGGAAAATTTGATCTGGTGCCATTCTCTGAAAGGGGTTTTGCTAATCTGGGGCAATGTTATGTGATGGATTTGGCGTATCAAAAGGGACGGTGGGTATAGCCATTTTTGGGACTAAAGATGATGCTAGAAGATCTCCTCTCAATGTAGGGGTGACACAGATGACACCCTTATTTGGGGTCCTTAAATCTGCAGCCATTAAAGAGAAAAAACACAAAAAATCATAGGAATTATTAGGTTTAAAAACTTAAAGACTACTTGTAGTAAAAAAGAGAGAATATCGTAGAGAAAAAGAGGTGATCTTGGATGTAAATATTTTAGCTAGTAATTTGGGGTTTTCCACAGACGGCGCTACTGATGTTACCAGTGGTCTTGACCCTGATGACACGTAGACCTACAATAAGAAAGAAGGATGAGGTGGATGGCCTTCTAGTAGGCCACTCTGATGCTCAAGTCAGAGATCTTAATTTTTCAGTGAGAGATTAGAAAATTTTATAGTAACAGAGAATTATAGATATAGTAAGCATACATGTTTTTTCTTTTTTGGTTGGTTTTTATAGGCTTTTTTAGAAAATAGTCATTACTTTGTTTATAATGGTGATCTTGGCTAAATCTTCAAGGTAATTTCTATAAAATCTGCTCTTTACTGGGTTGCTTGCGTGATTATTACTTGGTCCGTCAAATTCGGTCTCCAGTAATTACTGTAACTATTTGTTCGGTATGGCTTCTGTTCGCCATTTTGGGCGAACGAAATTTTTGTTTGGTCTTTGTCTTTGCTTGGTTCTTTTGATCCATGCCTCTATTCAACTTTCTTTTTTACTACGTTGAAAGTATTTCTTTCTTTGTTTTTTCATGCTAAATATAAGTTTGACTATTTGACTTTGACTTTTTGGGCTGATTGTATCAAGAAGTTTCCTTATTATTTAATGTATAATTTCCTTAGAAATTGTTTTGAGATTTTCTTCAAAAAGCACAACTTTTTTTTTTCTAACGTAATAAAGGGTTACCATCCACTTTAAATAAAAAGTAAAGAGTGCTTTCAAAAAAAATTAATAATAATAATAAAGATTTACCATATATTGATATTAGTGCTAAATAAATTAGCATTCACATTAAGCATAATCCAATGGCATGCATGTTGTAATTCAATTTGTTGACTTGTTTAGTGGAAAATTTTTATGAAAGCTTTTTTATATTATTATTATTATTATTATTATTATTGTTAGAAATATAAAATCTATTAAATTTAATTTATTTATTTTTAAATTAGCGGTAAGAAAAAGAAAAATAAATACATGATTCAATTTACTTTAATGAATTCAATACCTATATAAACTTCTGATTTTCCCTATTCGATTACCTCCAGACTTTTGCTTGATATAAAAAATTTACTTAGCTAGCTAGCAAAAAAAATATCATTCCACCAATAAATTTTACTTTTCTCAAAGCTATATCCTAAATGAAGAAAAAAAAATTCCATTTATACTCTATTCTCGTCAATTTCTCTTTCCCATTGTTTATTTCTCAGTTATATTATTCACAAAGATGTTGCTTCAATGGCTTTCATATTTATGGTTTGCCTTGTTATTGTGCAGCTCGTCCTTAAAAGTTTGCATTGAGAAATTGCATTCAAATGGTCATTATGATAGAAATAGTAAGGCACATTGCCTGTACATACCAATCTTAATTTGGGCAGCTCTCACTTAAAATTATCTTGGAGATAAGAAAGTATTATTATTTTCTTTTTTTTTTTTTTGATACAAAGAAAGTTGTTATTATTATTATTATTATTATTATTATTATTATTATTATTATTATTATTATTGTACATAAAAACTGTTATGTTGTGTAGGAAAAATGTGAAGATTCCATATGATAAACCATAAATTATTCTTAAATTAAGGATAATTCCGCGGCACAAAATCCTACTTTCATATCTCTAGCCGATAATATACAATAGCTAAAAGCATTAGCTATGTGCTAAGCAATTACTAATTTTATTGTGGGTATTATTAAACAATTTTGGCCAAGAAAAATAATCCCTAATTATTTTAAGAAATGAGTGCGAGGTGGACCTGAAGTGTTTGCTAAGTTAAGAAATGCAATACCACCAACCTGCCTGTGGGTGTGCAAAAATAATTGTTGTTTCTTTCTCGCTGCATGCATCATATATTATATGTTACATTTGGTTATATATATATATATATAGATATAGCTTTCACATCTTAAATGAAATGCTCTTTTTTTCTATTTTCTTGAACAGAATCCGTAGAACTTCACATTTGGATATGGGTATATAACAGCACAGGGATTGAAGAACCGGCCCAAACGATGCGAATAGGTTTATGTTCAAGGGCTGCAATTTATCTTTGCAAATGGAGATGGTATTCCAGGGAATGGAATGCTTGGAATTTTGTTGGCCAAGAGTAAGTTCTTTAACCTTGCAAACCATTCATTGCTGGTAATTTTTGTGGAAGTTGCAAAGAAAAATGTTGAACTTGTAGATAGTGAGTATGAATTAAAGCTATGAACCAGGAACTGACTTTACACAGAGGGTGAACTGGGTAAATTAAGAAGCCTTCAAGCCCCGATTCAATTAACTAGCTTACATTTCATTAATTATAAAAACTAGATTCAACAACTAGCCATAAAAATAAGTGAGACTCCCATATTTATTTCTTAAATAAATGATGGATGTAAGTTTTCCCTTTGGTCAAAGGTACTGGCCATTTCATGGTAGTGAATTCTGTTTTCTTCTCTCTTCTTTGTATGGTTTAGGATAAAAGAGTTTATTCTAAAAGAGGATCCAGGCCACCCCTAGTCCTAGGGATCTAAAGCCAGACTCGGTCAAAATAGAACCAGCGGCGCTGCGAGAGAAATGTATGAAAAATTACAACGGCGGCAGCCTATAGCCCGTGTGACGTATCTGAGTTAGGCAATTTGGTTTAATTTATCAGAGAAAAAACAATACAGCAGGCAAATTCCATTCAATCCAATGCTAGAAATGAAATGTGAAAGATGACTTTGTTTGACTATTAATTTGTCGCCATCACTAAAATTATAGAAAATGTGCAATATTCAGTCCAACGCTGCCAACCCTATTCCAATTTGGCAAACCCATCCCAGCCCTCCACTGTTGCACCAAGATTGATCATGCGCTCTCTCATTTTGCTTTCTATTCACTTTCTAACTTTTTTTCTTTTCTTCTTTTGCCCTCCACCTTCCATCCTCATCTCAATCTGCATACCTGATTGCTTTGCTTCTATTCCATCCATATTTGCAACCTAAATTATTCAGGTCTCTTCTCTAATTATTCTCCATTTCACTTCAACCTAATCGATATATCTATCTAAGATTTATTTAAGGATAATGATTTTTATACCCACGACCATGAAATACAGATATGGTGAATTGTAAGAGACTATTGTTCCTTTCCTTTCTTCTTTTCTTCTTTATCTAAAGTGAACTATTGACCATTTTTACAAAGTACATCAGTGGGTCACATGGCAACCCCAGAAACTGAAAAGAGACTAAAATCTTCAATAACAATAATTTATTTGGGGGGAAAAAAAACCTAAACTACTACGTACTCCTATTATCACTTTCTTAATTTGATCTTAATCTTGGCTTTTGAAGAAGTTTTGGTGGATGTTGCGTGAAGGTGGAGTTCTGATGATTTATGAGTGGCCTTTTGGGCTCCTTTAGAATGAGATTTCTTCCTTCTCTTCATTCCAAATGAAGAAAGCCTCTTCTTCTTCTCTTTCTCCCTTATCGTCTCCAGTTTGGGTTTCCATTCGCGAGAACCAACAAGCAACCTGTAATCCTTCTGTAACTGTGGAGTGGTGCATACTCTGCTTCTGCTTTTACCTGACCTCTCATCATCCTCCTCGGACTCCTTCATTTTGCTATGTTCCATCAGTTGCGATATAAACTCATCGGACACGCGAATCCTCCGGCAGCCAGATGGAGATTTTTGTATGTCGAAGGGTTGGCAAGTGGCTGCCTTCTTTAAAAGCGCATTTATTGAATCTCTGCTGGAGGAGGAATAAGAAGAAGATGATTGTTGTGCCTGGGGCTGTGAGGATGTGTTGACGAAGGAGGCGATGGTGACTAATGACAGGACTGACTGGAAACAATGTTTAGGGAGGAGAAAGTACTTGTGGCCCAGCTGAAGCTGGTCGTTCTCAGAGAGAGCTGGGATCTTCTGGCCTATGTAGAAAGAATCTGAAGGGCAGACCAGATGCTTTGGATACTCCACCAACAGCTCTGAGACGTGGATGGGTCGGTAGTAGATCTTCACCAGCCCATCAGATTTGATAAGCTTAATAGTCTCTTCCGGTGGGTCAGGGCGGATATGCACAGAGGAGATGTGGTTGCCCATGGGGTGAAAACACCACGGGATCATTTGCAAATTCAAAAATTTGATGCCCATTTGCTTAATGATAACCCTGGAGATGAAAAGATGTGTGTATATATAATATATAAAGAAAGCTAAGTTGGGTTCATAACTGGATGATGATAAGAAGGGAAAGGTTTTTTTCTGGTTTTGTGAGGAAGGGTAAGCATTAGTAGCAGAAAACAAGTCAATAAAAGGAGGTGCGTTTTGCGGGTGAGAAGAGAGTAATATCGAATAATAATAATTATATACAGAAATGGAGATATGGAAGAAACACTGGTATAAACTATAAAGGCTGAAAGGGAAGCTTGGTTTTTAGCGAGAGGCGGGTAAAGCTATTCTTTTACCAACTTTGACACTCTGAGTTTGACTGAAACTTTGGGTATTTTTCATGAGGCCCAAAGAAGGAAAAAAATTTTTGAGCCTTTCCCACTTGCCAAGTTTTGTTTAAGAGATTCTACAAATGAAACCACCACCAACAACAACTTGAACAGGGGTATCAATATTTGCTGTACCAATGGGCAACGAAACTTCCATAGTGTGCCAATCAATCAGCAGCATAGTTGGCCTCTCTATAGGTGTGATAGAGCTGTACATTCCAATTCCTTGATAACTGCTGCTTAATTCCTTTTTTTTTTCCTTGAAATTGGTTGCTTAATTCCATTAACCAGACCAGAAGCTTCATCAGTCAAATAGCAATCATTGTTGATCATGTTCAGTGTTGTTTTGTCCACCCCTACAAATCACATCTCTCTCACCCTTGTCCCACGTTATAGACAAACCTGTGAACACTGAAGTTTATACATCATCAACTGATCTCTTATTATAAATTGGAAATACTCATTTATGGATGATTACTTTCCTTTTTCAAAAAACAAAAAAACTGATCTCCATGCAAAATAGATTAGAATTCAAATTCAACTTAGAACCCAGAGCAGATTTAGATTTTTTTTTTTTGAACAACGAAGATAATGAATCGGATGAACAGATTCAGATATTCACCACCATATACATAATAATGAAGATTGATTTAAAATATACTATATGCGGTAGAATTATAGAAAATTAAGCTGGGTTTTCCGAGTTTCACTCTCACCAACACGCTGATCCCTTCCGTATCTGTCACTCTTCGAGAATTAAGGTTGCGTGCGACAAGGATTTGTGTCCCTGATGACATTGAAGAAAATCCTCAAGATTCTTGAAAATTTAGTGGAGCTGGGATTCCTAAATGTTGACCCTTCATGCTGCCAGGGCAAGTTTTTCTTTTTAATCACTTTCCTCCAGCCCTCTACTGATCATAATTAAATTATTTGCTATATATATCTATTCTCGAGTTTTGGAAAAAAAAAATCCTTACTAAACTAATATATATATATATATATATATATATATATATATATATATATATAGTCATATTTGTGCCCTAAAAAGGATAAAAAAATGAAAAATAAAAAAAAATATATTTGAAAAGAGAAAACAACTAAACAAATTGAATATAATAGAACTGGAATAACTGCAATAGCATGAAAGTGAAATTAATAGGAATTTATTTTGAATTTAAGATATAATAACATGTATAATGAAAATTATATAATAATAAATTATAATAAATTAAATTTAAGTAAATTTTTTCAAAATAAATAACTCAATGATTTTGAAAAGTAATAATTTTGAACAAGAAAAAGGAAAATATTATATTATAATATAAGTGCGTCATGTTTAAGACAAGAATAATAGGAGCAGAATTTGTGTATGCATTTTGCGAATCAGAATGAAGCGGTGGTTGGCCCAACTTGGCAAATACGTCAAAAACGGCGTCTCGGACATCACTAGGGGCAGTTGGGTGCATCATCATCCAAAATTGCGAGTGAGAGAGATTTTCTTCTTCTTAATTTCAATCAATTTCTTCTGGAAAACAAATAATCCAAACGTGGATGAGGAAATTAAGAGTGGATCCATCCATCCAGTATTTTGACCAGGGAACGCACGTGCTTTGCCATTGACTGCAGCCTAATAATAAGCTGGCCAGGTGAAGACAAATGTCGGCACACAATTCTAAAGAAGAAAACCTTTTATGCTAAGCCTAAATGTAACTAATGAAGTAGTAACATTAAGTACTTGTTTGGTTGGAGGTAGTTTAATAAAAATTTTAAGTTCTGATACTACCACTTGTTTAGCTGATCATATCTACTGAAATTTAGAAAAGTCAATGATTTAATTTTCTTAACCTTATAACATTTAAATTACTGACATAAATTCAAGTAAACATAGTTCTTAAGAAAAAAAAAATTCATTTAACTTTTACTTTATCCTTACCCCTATCATTCTTAGTCTTTTTCTCGATTAATTGACGTTCTGTTAGTTCATTATTTTAATAGTTCTATAATTATAGGATCTGTTTGACATTGCTATTAGAATCGTTATTGAGAAAATCACTTTTTTAAATATATTAATTATATAATATTAAAAAATAATTTAAAATTAAATTTATAAGTTTTAATCATAAGAATACTAAAATAATAAAATAATTTTTTTTAAAATTACTTTTTATAACTAAAATGATACTTTCATTTAGAAAAACAGTTTCGAACCTTCAAACGTAATGCCAAACAAGCACATATTCTCTACCACACAAATAAACTTTCTTTTTTTTTTTAATTTCATTTATTATTTCTGTGAATACTTCTTATTGATTATTCTAAATTTCTTTTTTGTTAAAAAAAGTTTTGGGTTTGTTAGAATTTTATCAATGAATTATTTTAAATATTATACTTATATTTAAAGTAAAAGCATTTATATTATTTCTATTGTTATTTTCCCACTAACACAGTTTCACTTTTTGGGAATTCAGCATACTAACTTAACAGATTCATATGCTAGGAAATGACTTCCCCATAATTGTATTTCCCAGAAAGTGGACTTCCCAGGAAATAAGTCATGTTGAATTGAGGCCTAATATTTTTATCCTCCAATTCCATTCATTATTCAATCTTTACTTACTACTATTGGTACGTAAGTACAGATATCCATCCATAATTGGTTTGCTAAAAAGTTACAATTATAATATTCGTTTACAATGATGATATAGGATAAAATCACAAAGATTATCAGTTGAACCATGCTTACAATCATCATATGACATATAGGATATTAGAGGTTATATAATGTCCTAGAATTAATCTTACCATTTTTATGCCTATATTCACATACTCTACACATTTACGTGCATGAGCTTATATAAGATATATATTACTTGTAGAATAATATTAGATTGCAATGGTTATACAACAAATAAAGTTGTTTATTTAATAATATAAGAGATTACAAATTTAAATTGCCTTTCATAACTTCTATAACAAAGGTGAAAGTTAACTTTTATTGTAACACTTTGAATTTTAAATAATCATTTTATATGTAATTATATAATTTTTTTACTGGTTTGGCAGGCCTAGGAGAGGCAATATGATGTTATTCTGGTGTGAGCCTAAGGCTATTGGATGTAGAAGTGTTGTTTGAGTTGCCTTGCAGGTTGAGTAGGTCTTAGGTATAAGAAAAATTTTACTAATTTTTTGGCAAAAATTTAGGATGTCTTTGACTCTTTAACTTTCTTGTTTTATTTTAATATTAATAAATTCATGGATATAATTGTTTAGGTGATCTGGGTCAACCCTTCTCCTCCGCCTAGCGGCCTTAGTGATCTCTGGTTAATCTGTGAGTAGACATTGATTTTATTTATAATTTCAATACTATTATATATACAAGGTATGCTTATGCATTCACTTATAATTATATGTATATAGCTATTATAGGCACGCTCTGTATTACATTATTATTTGATGAAATTGATGTGGTGTCGCCTTAGGATAATTTGGAGTTGTATGCGTGTGTCGGCGTGTGTGCGATATGGTACTGGATATGGGTAGGACGGGCAAATTGGCTTGAGTTAGTCTCACTTAGGGCCTGGTCCTTTTTGTGATAAGTCGATGTGAGTATGGCTTTGAGTTGATCTCGCTGACCTCCGTACTTGGATTATTAAGAGAAAGTTCGGCTCGAGTTGATCTCGCTAGCAGAGTTTGGAATTAAGAGAGCTGTGTAAGAGATCAACTCCCATATATATATATTTGATTGATGTGATACACGGGTATGTGAGTACTCCAAATTATTCTTTGTGCGAATATTATTTGAATTTATTTGAATATGTTGGTATTTGTTGCATTTCATCCTTAGGAACGCATTAGTTTTAGATAGTTATAGAAATTATATTTAAAATTAATATCTTACTATATGAGTCTAACGCTCACTCCTGTTCGCCTATTTTTTCAGGTTACAGGAGAGCTTATTTTTGTATTTAACCTGCTTCCTACTTCACAGGTCTACTAGCTGTTATTTTCGTATTTTGTATTATTAAATCTGAATTCTAGATTTCTGCATGTGTAGAATCATTTTACTTAGCTTGGGATTGTAAGATTAATTATTTTGAAATTGTAAACTTATTAATCTATGTATGTGGAATGAGTGGATAGATGACCATATTAGATGAGGGAGTTGGACTCCCATTTGATCTTATATTGAGTTGTTGATGATTGTGAAGGAGAGTTGTGATGCATACATTTTGCATAATCATTTAGGTTTAATTTCATAGTTATTTTATTTGATTATTAGTCACTTTTAGCTAATTTCATTAGTTATTTAGTTAGTTTTCCATAATTGTCAATTTTGGATTAATTTGTAATTTTTACTTTGTTTTGTAGGAAAAATGGTGTTTTTGAAGGACTGAAGAGAATTTTGCCATTGAGGAGTGTCTTCTACAGCCAAAGATGTCAAAAACAAGTTTTCAAGCTGAAATATGCATTGACCAAATTGTGCATAACTTGCCGCATAAGCTATGCAGATCTACATAAGGAGAAAGATCATCGTTTCGTAACCAAATTAAATGTGCATAAGGAGACAAAGATAGCTTATGCACATTCTCGCCTCCCTTATGCACCTTCACGGAATTGTGCATAACCTATGCACCAAGTCATGCGATTCGCATAAGTGACTCGTAACCATTAAAATCGCATAAGGGATCGCATAACTTATGTAGTCCACTTATGCAAATCCCATAAAGAGTTCATTAATGAGTCGCGTAAGATTCCTCAATCAATTCCTCCTAGAACATACTATTTTAGGGCTCCATGTCGGAAAAATGCTATAAATAGTCCCATTTTCCCATTTTGGAGGAAAAGGGGG
Organism: Hevea brasiliensis; assembly: GCF_030052815.1. Lineage (NCBI taxonomy): Eukaryota > Viridiplantae > Streptophyta > Magnoliopsida > Malpighiales > Euphorbiaceae > Hevea > Hevea brasiliensis. Next base: position 112,518,418 of record NC_079495.1, read on the forward strand.
ACAAGGAGCAAAGAAGAAGAGGAGAAGGGAGGCACTGAGGAGTCACTTTCACCTTCCACACCACTCTCAACCAAGATTTGCATTTCTTTCTTCCCTTACATTTTTCTACATTTCTAGTGTTTAATTTCTTACTTCTTAGCTTAGATTAAAGCTTTATTTCCATTTAAACTCATCATATCTTGTAAGCATTATGGATAGTGAGTAGTTTACATTTGATTAAGGAGTAATGGTAATAATATTTGAGATATTTTGTGGATTTTGATTGGGTAATCCATATTTTGTGGTCCTAATGAGTTTTATTCATTTCTTGTATGCTTAATGACATGCTTAGTGTAGGATCCCATTAAGTGATGTTCTTAATCCATGGTTGAAGCACCGAAAGGAGAAGATCTTGTGATAGATAATTAAGAAATTGGACTTAATTAACTTAGACCTAGAAATAGGCTAAGGATTAAGAGGATTCACAGATTAATTAAAGAACTTAAAGGGTCTTAATTAATTCTAACTCCACGAAAGTAGGATTAGTTTGATTAAGGCACTCTTTGTCTCACTCGAAAGGGAATTCAAAGGATTTAAGAATTAATCTCCTTAAAACCTATAAGTTTCATAGGATTGGACAACCAATTTAAAATCCCAAAATAGCTCGAATATGAAATCCCGAACTCCGGAATCACCTTTTTTTACCATTGTTAATTTCTAATCGAATTTAATCATTTGTCATTTTGAATATTGCCATATTTGAACTTGCTTATTTCAATTTGATGCAATTTTAGTTTAATTAATACATTGTTGAATAGAATGTTAATTTTGCACATTTAGATTGCATATTCCATTACCCATTAATTCATTATTTCAATTTCATAAATACTTCGATTTAGTCAACTTTTATATCGAAAATTCAATCATTAACACAACTCCTCGTGGGATCGATATTTTTCTATACTACTTGTACGACCCGTGCACTTGCGGTAGGGACGCATCAAGTTTTTGGCGCCGTTGCCGGGGAGTTGTTTGTTTAAGATTGAATTCTTGATTATTTTAGTTGATTATAGTTTTATTTTTTTGTTATCTTTTCATTTTTGTGTTTGTTTGTTCTTTTTCAGGTACTTTTAATCTTTTATGAGAAGAGCTAGAAGCTCAAGTGACACAACCTTACTGTTCAATCCTGAAATTGAGAAATTTTGTAAAGCCAACAAGAAAGAGACCAGAAAAAGGAAGGAAGCTTTGAGAGAGATTGAAATTGAAGGCATATGGTGATGAAAGAATTAGAATTGGTGTTGGTAATGCTGGAAATGGTCAAAACAATGAAAATGAAGCCCACGGAGAAGAAGTTGTTAATGCAAACGTGCCTAGGGGAAGTATGATGGATCATGCTTTTCCACGTTTTGATGATTTGAGAGAGAGCATAGCAAGACCAAGGATTGATGCAAATAGTTACAAGATGGATTTTGGAGTTCTTCAAATGATTCAAAATTCTCAATTTGGAGGACATCCTTCTGAAAATCCACACACACACCTGAAGAAGTTTGCTATGATTTGCGACATGCAAAACCACCCTGGAGTGTCTGATGATGCAGTAAGATGGAAGCTATTCCCATTCTCTTTGAAAGATAGAGCATTGGATTGGCTTGATTCTTTACCTCACAACTCCATTACAAATTGGGAGCAACTCACTGATGCATTTCTTGCACAATATTTTCCACCTGGAAAAACTCAAGAGTTGAGGAATCAAATGACAGCTTTCAGACCAAGAGAAGATGAAACTCTCTATGAGTCATGGATGAGATGGAAGGAATTAGAGAGATTATGCCCACATCATGCCATTCCAAAATGGATGATAAATCAGAATTTCTACACAAATGTCACTCCTGCAATCAGAGGAATTATTGATGCTCAAACTGGAGGAGAATTTATTATAAAGCATGAAGATGAAGCTTATGAGCTATTGGAGAAAATTGCAAAGAATACTCATCTTTGGAGTAGTCCAAGAGGACCAGCTCCAACTCAGAAAAGGCAAGCTGCTGGAATGTATGATCTTGATCCATTCAATATGATTAATGCAAAATTTGATGCACTTATAAATGTCCTTGCTAAGAAGATGGAAGATTTGAGTATGTTGGTTAGTTCATCATCATCAGCTGGAAGTTCACAACAAGTGGCTTATGCAGAGGAAACTACCAGCTGTGGAGTAGACTATGGAGAACAAGCAGCATATATTGGTAATTATGGAAACAAACAAATGGAGAATTCTTATTCTCAAACTTACAATCCAAATTGGAGGAATCATCCCAACTTTTCATGGGGAAATCAGCAAAATCAAGTTCAAAATCAGAACTTTCAACCACAACAGCAGAGTCAAGTTCCATATCAGCAAAATAGGCAACCACTGCCTAATTTTCAGCAGAAAAATATGAACCCTCCACCAAAACAAAGAAGAACGAAATTCCACCATCAAGCTTTATTGCAATGATACTTGCTAACCAAAATAAGCATGATAAGGAGATGAGAGAGGTGAAAGCAAGGCTGGAACAGATGCAAACACACAACAGAATGCTGGAAAACCAGATTGCACAACAAGCATCCTCCTCAAGTGCTAAGTCTTTTGGAAAGCTTCCAAGTCAACCAGAAAATCCAAGAGAGCAGTGTCAAGCTATTACTTTAAGAAGTGGAAAAGTTATAAATGATGAGAAGAGTGAAAACAGTGAGAAGAGAGAAAATGAGAAAAATACTGATGAGAGTGAAAAACAAGAGAGTGCAGAAAATTGTAAAGAGAAAATTGAAGAGAAGGAAGAGAAATATATACCTCCTGAACCCTACAAGCCACAGCTTCCCTTTCCACAAAGATTTCACAAAGCCAAGCTTGATAGGCAATTTGGGAAGTTCTTAGAGGTTTTGAAGAAACTTTACATAAATGTGCCTTTTGTTGATGCTCTTTCACAAATGCCCTCTTATGCAAAATTCTTGAAAGAAATTCTCTCAAACAAGAGGAAACTTGAAGATGATGAAACTGTAGCTTTGACAGAAGAATGTAGTGCTATCCTCCAAAGGAAACTTCCTCCAAAGCTCAAGGATCCAGGGAGTTTTTCAATTCCATGCCACATTGGAGAATCATGTTCTACAAAAGCTTTATGTGATTTAGGGGCTAGTGTTAGCCTTATGCCCCTTTCCATTTATGAGAAGCTCAACATGGGAGATCTTAAACCAACCCACATTTCTCTTGATTAGGTTGTGAGTCAATTAAGTATCCTGAAGGGATTTTGGAGAATGTGCCTCTGAAGGTTGGGAAGTTCTACATACCTGTTGACTTTGTCATCTTGGACATGGAGGAAGATTTTAATATTCCAATTATCTTGGGAAGGCCTTTTCTAGCTACAGCAGGAGCATTGATTGATGTTAAGGGAGAAAAATTAACTCTTAGGGTTGGTGAAGAGCAATTGGTTTTCAATATTAATAACACTATGAAAAAGCATCATTCTGAAGCTGATACTTGCTTGAGAGTTGATATCATTGATGAGCTGGTTGAAGAACACTTCAGAAAGAAATATCCAGAAGATCCACTTGAAAATTGTTTGGTTCATGGAGGAGGCATAGACTATGACAACCCTCATGTAGCTGCATATGCTTAACACTTAGAGGGAAGTCCACCATTCATTTCTGCTCCAGTTTTTCAACTTACACAAAAGGAAAAAGTCGAATCTAAGCAACCATCATTCAAGGAAGAAGATGCACCTAAGGTAGAACTTAAGCAACTTCCTTCTCAGCTCAGGTATGAATTTCTTGGCACTAATAACACTTATCCAGTAATTGTAAATGCAAATTTGAGTACCTTAGAGGCTGATAAGTTGTTACGAGTGTTGAGACAATTTAGGAAAGTCTTAGGATACACCATAGATGACATTAAGGGAATAAGCCCACACTTTTGCATGCATAGAATCATTTTGGAAGAAAATTGTAAGCCATCTATTGAACATCAGAGGAGGTCGAACCCAAATATGAAAGAAGTTGTCAAAAAGGAAATTTTGAAGTTGCTTGATGCAGGGATCATATATCCTATCTCGAGACAGTGCTTGTGAGCCCGGTACATGTTGTTCCAAAAAGGGTGGAATGACAGTCGTCAAAAATGAAAATAATGAATTAATACCCACTAGAACGGTGACTAGTTGGCGAATGTGCATAGATTACTGAGAAAATTAAATGTTGCCACTAGAAAAGATCATTTTCCACTTCCCTTCATTGATCAGATGTTGGAAAGACTAGCTAGGCATTCTTACTTTTGCTATTTAGATGGATATTCAGGTTTTTTTCAAATCCCTATCCATCCAAATGATCAAGAGAAAACCACTTTTACTTGTCCATATGGAACCTTTGCTTATAGAAGGATGCCATTTGGGTTATGTAATGCACCAGCCACTTTTCAAAGGTGCATGATGGCAATCTTCTCAGATTTCATTGAAGACATAATGGAGGTTTTTATGGACGATTTCTCTGTTTATGGATCTTCATTTGATATATGCTTGGCTAACCTTTCTAAAATTTTGCAGCGATGTGCAGATACTGACCTTGTGTTAAACTGGGAAAAGTGTCATTTCATGGTTCAGGAAGGGATAGTGCTTGGACATTTGGTGTCTAACAGAGGAATAGAGGTTGATAAAGCCAAGGTTGAAGTGATAGAAAAGATGGCTCCTCCTACCAATGTCAAAGGAATTCGAAGTTTCCTAGGACACGCCGGGTTCTACAGACGCTTTATCAAGGATTTTTCTAAAATAGCTAAACCTTTGTCTAATTTGTTAAGTAATGACACACCATTTGTATTTGACCAAGAGTGTTTGGATGCCTTTTGCAGGTTGAAGCAAGCTCTTATCACTGCACCAATCATGCAACCACCTGATTGGAACCTACCTTTTGAAATTATGTGTGATGCTAGCAACTATGCAATTGGGGCTGTTCTTGGTCAAAGAAAGGACAAAAAGGCTTATGCTATTTATTATGCTAGTAGAACCCTGGATGAGGCTCAAACAAATTATGCAACAACTGAAAAGGAATTTTTAGCAATTGTCTTTGCATTGGAAAAGTTCAGACCTTACATTATTGACTCAAAGGTGGTTATATTTTCAGATCATGCAGCCATCAGGTATTTGCTCCGTAAAAAGGAGGCCAAACCTAGGCTCATTAGGTGGATTCTGATGCTACAAGAGTTTGATTTGGAGATTAGAGATAAGAAAGGAGCTGAAAATGTAGTTGCTGATAATCTTAGTAGGTTGAAATTGGATGGTGAAGAATTGGATGAAATTCCTATTGATGAGTTTTTCTTGGATGAACAACTTTTCTCTCTTGTTGCTAAACTACCTTGGTATGCAGACTTTGTGAATTATCTATCTTGTGGAGTTTTACCTCTAGGAATGACATGGCAACAAAAGAAAAAGTTTTTGCATGAAGTAAAATTTTATAGATGGGATGATCCTTTACTCTTTAGGAGATGTTGTGATGGTCTAATTAGAAGATGTATTCCTGAAGAGGAGGTTCAGAGTATTTTGCATCATTGCCATGCTTCTGATTATGGAGGTCATTTTGGCATCTCTAAGACAGCTAGTAAAATTTTGCAAGCTGGTTTCTTTTGGCCAAATCTTTTTAAGGATGTGAGGAAATTTGTGTTGAATTGTGATAAATGTCAAAGGAGTGGCAATTTGTCAAAAAGAGATCAAATGCCCCTAAATAATATTCTTGAAGTGGAATTATTTGATGTTTGGGGAATAGATTTTATGGGGCCATTCCCTCCTTCATATGGTAATAGATACATCTTAGTTGGGGTTGACTATGTGTCAAAGTGGGTGGAAGCTATTGCAACTCCAACTAATGATGCTAGAGTGGTAGTGAAATTTTTGAAGAAATTTGTCTTGAGCAGATTTGGAGCTCCTAGGGCTATAATTAGTGATGGGGGTTCCCATTTTTGTAATAAGCAATTTGAGAGCTTAATGAGGAAGTATGGTGTAGTGCACAAGATAGCTACCCCATACCATCCTCAAACTTCATAACAAGTTGAAATTTCTAACAGAGAGCTCAAGCATATTTTGGAGAAAACAGTGAACAATTCTTGGAAAGATTGGTCTATCAAACTAGATGATGCTTTATGGGCATATAGGACTGCCTACAAAACCCCTATAGGAACTACTCCCTTTAGGTTGGTGTATGGTAAGTCTTGTCATTTACCTGTGGAGCTAGAACATAGAGCATATTGGGCCATTCAGACCTTGAATTTTGATCTTAAGCAAGCTGGTGAAAAAAGGTTGTTACAACTTAATGAGCTTGAGGAATTGAGGATGGATGCTTATGAAAGTGCCCATATTTACAAAGAAAGAACTAAAGTTTGGCATGATAAGCATCTGAGAAAAAAAGAATTCGAAGAAGGTGATTTAGTTTTGTTGTTCAACTCAAGATTGAAATTGTTCCCTGGAAAACTCAAGTCAAGGTGGACTGGTCCATATAGAATTTCTAAGGTTTTCCCTTATGGAGCAATTGAAATTTGGAGTGAAAAATCTGGGAATTTTAAGGTCAATGGGCATAGATTGAAACATTACATAACTGGGGACCCAATAATAGGAGCAAGCTGTTACAAGCTCTCCAATCCCTCACCTCTTTTCAGTGAAATTCATGAAAAGTCCAGCTAAGAACTATAAAATAGCCCTCTTGGGAGGCATCCCAAGTCTTTTTATTTTGCTTTTGCTAATTTACTTTCATTTTCATTGATTTTGCTTTATCTTAAATCTCCCCAAATGCAATTTTTGACATTATTAAATCTTGTCCCTTGTAGATGTAATTCAATGACGAAAAGGTCAGAACTGTTGGGGAAGTAATTCTTAACTTGAAAAATTTTATCCTTCAAAAGAACTGATAAGTTTTTGCTGCATAATCTGTGCAGGAGCTGCAATCTAGTTCATGCAGAGGAAAAATAAAATCTGCAGCAAAAAGGGTGTCTGCAGCAAATGGCTTGTGTTTTGGTGAGGTTGGGTGTGTAACTTTTTAATACTTGTGCTTATAATGTTAATATGGTGGTAAGTGAGTCATTTTTGCAGTTTTGAGCTTCTTTGGGTTATAGGACACAAGGTAGAAATGCTGCATTTTCTTGGCAAAACTTGGAAAGTTCATTTCTCATTTGTGGTTAGATGCAACTTCATGCAAATTTTATGGAGTTTTATGTGCTAAATGTTGATTTACAGAATTTGTCTTAAAATGGCATAGTTCTCAAAGGTCTTTTATGTAGGATCCATTTTTACATGCTTGTGTGATGCCTTTTTGATATACTTTGTATATATTGATGTGTTTTTGGTGAAACTTCTCATGGTTTATGCTTCATGGAATTATATTTCCTCATTCTAGGGTATTTTTCACACTTGCAATCCATGTTCTATTGCATTTTTGATCTTGTTAACTTGTGCATAAGCAACTGCATAGCTTATGCAATCCTGCATAACCACAATTCTTGCCATTTTCCACCTTTATTGCAAGTGCATAAGGAGAGTGCATAGCTTATGCATACGCATAACCTCATTTTGTCAAATTTCATATCTGTCAAAACTTGCATAAGGTGAGTGCATGACTTATGCACATTTGCACAACTTCAAATTCTGCATTTTCTCTCTGCCGAAATGCATAAGCGAGTGCATAACCTATGCATACGCATAACCAAAAACTCGAATTTCCAGTCGCGAGGTGCATAAGCGAGTGCATAACCTATGCATACGCATGACCGAAAACCAGAAAAATCAAACTTGCCGAGGGGTGCATAAGGAAGGTGCATAAGTTATGCACTTCCGCATAACCAAGAACTCCAAAAATTCAAACTTGCCGAGGGGTGCATAAGCAGAGTGCATAACCTATGCATACGCATGACCGAAAACCAGAAAAACCAAAGTTGCGAGACTGCATAAGCAGAGTGCATAACTTATGCGCCACGCATGACCTCATTCTCGAAACTCAAAACCCAGAAGAGTGCATAAGCAGAGTGCATGACTTATGCACATCGCATGACCACCAACCCAAAATTCCAAAAATTGCGAGCGATTGCATGAGCAGAGTGCATAACCTATGCATACGCATGACCCGATTTTACGAAAAAACCACTCGCCGAGAGATGCATAAGGAGTGCATAACTTATGCACTCCCGCATGACTTCGCTCCTCAAAATTTCAAGGGTCACCGAAACTTGCATAAGGAAGGTGCATGACCTATGCACAACTGCATGACCACCAACCCAAGATTTCAATACCTGCCGAAACATGCATAAGGACAGTGCATGACTTATGCACTTGTGCATAAGCCATTTCTCTGAAGTTTAAATCATTCTGAAACATGTATAAAAGAGTGCACAGGTTATGCATAAATCATTTTCCCCTTATGCAGTCTCTTACAAACCCGATTCAAATTCATTTTCGGCAAACAAAAATCCCCACCTCCACTTCCCGCCTCTTCACCCCACGACCGTCCTTCAACCTCCATTCCTTCCGGCATTCTCACCGTCTCTATCCCGTCTTCTCCACTAGCACTTTCATCACGTAAACCCTAAATTTCCCCCTACATTTTCATTTCCCCCTTATCTCTTCCATCTACTCCATCGGCAATGGAGTCCCCTCCCTATTCCCGTCCACCTTCTCCTCTCGAAATCTCTCCATTGTCATCGATACCCCCTAATCCCAATTCTCCTCCACAAGCGACACCCCCACCACCTCCCCCAACCACATACAAACGCAAAATCCGGTCCAAATCTGTGCGACCCATGTCCTCTGCTCCTCCTCTGTCCAAACGCAAAGACCCACCCACCCCATTGTCGGAACCGCCTCCCAAGAAGCCAAAAGCTCCAGCCTCTACACCCTCTTCCAGCAAAAAGGCAATTTCGGCAACCTCATTTGTATCAAAGCTACCCTGGCCTCTCCCTGATACGATTCAAAAAGCAGCTTTTAAGCGCCTTAAGGATAGGAAGGTACAACCCACTAGGTATATATCTGCTGATGCTTTACAATCTCTTGGTTTATTTGACAATGTAGTTGCATATCTTGATGGCATGGGTTGGACTGAATTTGTGCATAAGCAAGAGATAGTTTATCCAATTCTAGTTTTGGAGTTTATTTCTTCATTCTCTGCTACCCTCAATTTGCATGATGTAGACCATAAACCAATTATGAAATTTAGATGCTTGGGGCAAAATAGAGAACTGTCATTGGACCAATTTCATAGCATTTTTGGTTTTGCTATTGATGGGTTATTTAGAGTACCACATACTGGAGTAGAGGTAGCCAACAAGGGTATTTGGAATGCTGCCCAATTTTGGAGAATCATAACAAACCAACCTCAAACTTTCTCTGCTGGAAGATCAAAACATCCCAAATACTTGACCTGCACTTAGGTTTATTCATAGGTGATGGCTAGCACCATATTGGGCAGAGGACTAGTTACAGTCTTTGTGGGAAAATCTGAACTATTTATGTTATGGTGTGCATTTCACAAAGTTAAGGTATCTCCTGGTTATTTCTTTTGTGAACATGTGCTGCATATTGCCACCAAATCCATAGGTGACATTGTTTTGGGTGGGCTCATCACTGTCATAGCCAAGCATTTTGGTTTTAATCCTGCAGAGCACTCAATACCAGCACTTGAGGACACTTCATATTTTGATACTGCACACTTAACCAAAACAGGGTTCAATTTGTCATGTTTTGATACTGTCCACCCTGCAGCAGAAACTGAGCCTATTGCACAACCAGAAACCCAACCTTTCACATCAGTCCCACAGCACCCTACTACACCTACCCCACCCCCTCAGCCTGCTCAGGACATTCCCATACCTCCTACAGCTGAACCTTCCTCATCCACAGCACCTCCTGCATTCAACACTAAAGCCTTATTCACCTATCTTGAAAGGCTTAGTGATGATATATTCTTTGTGGATAGGAAGCTTGACACTGGTCTTGATACACTCAAGGATCGTCATGATCAACTATTTGACCTTGTCATGGAAACCAGGGACAAACAGAAAGAACTGAAGGAGATGGTGAAGCAACTCATGATCTTTTTGGGCATGCCACCCCCACCTCCATCACCTCCTCCAGCACCATCTTTTCGACAGCCGGCAGCAGCCACCAGCCCCTTAGCAACATCCTTGGACAAGGGCAAGACAATAGAACTAGATTAGTGTTTGTTTTACTTTTGTTCCAACTTGTAGGACTTTTCCTTTGTAAATATGTTCAAACATTTATAGTTTGTTTTGGATCATGTTTATAGTTCTGAATTAGTTTGTTTTAAATTCTGTTTTTCTTGAAGTTTTATTGGATAGCTATTACATTAGTCTTCTTTGATTTTTATTGCACTTATTGCCCTTTTGTACATATTTGCCCATACTCTGTCTATATTTCAATACTTTTACTGCTGGTTGTACATTTCCCCTTGCCAATTCCCATGCAGCAGCTTTTGTATACACTGCACAGCTATGAATTTCCTCATGCAGAACTTTTGCATAGCCTGTGCAACTCTTTCTGCTACTTCTGCAGAACTGCACAGGTTGTATTCCCCTTATGCCACTGTCCTGCATAGCCTATGCAACATATATTGCCTCTTATGCAGCACCGCATGGCTTATGCACCTTACCTATGCACATGTTCTGGACAGCTCTTAACTCTGCACAACCTGTGCAGCTTCTTATGCATCCCTTTATCTTGAATTCTCATACCAGGTAACTCTTTCTTTTTGCTCTTAATTTTTACAATTCCTGGTCAATATTATTTGCTTTGAGTTTTGGTTATCTGCTGCTTGAGACATTGAGGACAATGTCAAATTTTGAGTTTGGGGGTGCACATTTTGATTTTTAGCTTCATTTTTCACATTTTGAGTATAGGAACATCTCATCCCATTTCATTTACATATATTGTAAATATTTTACATACATTTCCACACATACATATACATAACACATTTACACACACATTATACATCACTTAGAAATTGTACACATTGCATACAAATAGACTCCCTCCATTTAGTTAATGCATTACTCATTTTAGGAATGATGCATCATGCATTAAAATCTTTTGCCAAATCCCTTGAGTATTGAAAATATGCCTATGAGAGTGATTTGACTTACCTTTAGTTGGGTTTGTGGATTGAAAGTTTCCTAAAAGGTGCAAAGTTTTAAAGTGTTATCCCTTGCCTATATCTTCTTAGCCAAAAAGCCACCCAACTAGTCATTTGGAGATGGAAGTGTTTAGAGGGAGTTATTGGATATAAGGTAGTCAAATGATGTCTCACCAATCCTAGAACAAATTTTCTAAACCTTTCAAGGCGAAATACCAGCTTATACTTGAAAAGAGAAATGATTAGGCATTCTTTGATTTAAACCCTCTCATTTTAAACCTTTGGCCTTTTTCCTAATTAAAATTGACCTTTGAAAACCCCTTTGAGCCTTTTTATCCCTAATTTTTCTTGAAATCCTTATTGCTACCTAGCCAATGAACCAAACACTCCAACCCTTTTCATGAGAATAATATTGAATGTTAGGTACACTTTCTAAAAAATAATAATAAAAAAAAATATACAATAAAAGGGAGAAGAAATGCTTGTCATCTTGTAAAAAGTGCTAGTATATGTGCTTTTCACTATTGCCATTCAAAATGAAAGAAATCCACCCAAAGTATTAAAAGAAATGAGTTTGGGGGTGGCAAATTCTAGGGACAAGCATCAAAAGAAAATGCAAAATACAAGTCTAAAGTATCAAAATGTCCCTCCATTTTATGTGTCTTGTAAAATATGCTAGCACTTGACAATCCTCATTGTGTATTTCTTTCTCCTATATAAAAAAAAAAAGAGAAAAAGATTTAATAAAGTGTACCTTATGTTGTCAAAATTGAAAATATTCTCATGCTTTGAACCCTTTTTACCCATTTTTCTTCTTAGCCTCATTTTAAACCCCATGGCCCCATTACATCCCTAAAAAGACCTTTGATCTCTTGATAGTACTTGCTACATTAGTGGAGATAGGAGTAGGGAATTTGCCTATGGGATTGGAAAACTATTCATCTATTCATTCAATTCTATCATTCCATGTTGAGATACTTTGATTATCAATTGTCCTAGAATTCTTTTTGAGCATGACTATCTCTTTTGATTTGTTGGTTTGGGGATTTTGAATGATAATTGACTTGATGGCTAAGCGGTGAAAGCTTGGATAAGCATTAGATTCTTTGCATTTTGAAGGATGGGTATATGGATTGCTGGTATGGCTGAAGGTGTGTTAAGTTACTTTAATAGGTGATTTTCATAGTTCTTTGGATAAGGCACCCCTAAATTTTTTTTGCATTTCATTTTAAAGTTTGCTTGAGGACAAGCAAAAGCTTGAGTTTGGGGGTATTTGATGCATACATTTTGCATAATCATTTAGGTTTAATTTCATTGCTATTTTATTTGATTATTAGTCACTTTTAGCTAATTTCATTAGTTATTTAGTTAGTTTTCCATAATTGTCAATTTTGGATTAATTTGTAATTTTTACTTTGTTTTGTAGGAAAAATGGTGTTTTTGAAGGACTGAAGAGAATTTTGCCATTGAGGAGTGTCTTCTACAGCCAAAGATGTCAAAAACAAGTTTTCAAGCTGAAATATGCATTGACCAAATTGTGCATAACTTGCCTCATAAGCTATGCAGATCTGCATAAGGAGAAAGATCACTGTTCCAGAACCAGCCGAAATGTGCATAAGGAGACAGCATAGCTTATGCACATTCTCGCCTCCCTTATGCACCTTCACGGAATTGTGCATAACCTATGCACCAAGTCATGCAGTTTCGCATAAGTGACTCAGAACCAGCAGCGCATAAGGGACTGCATAACTTATGCAGTCCACTTATGCAGTCCCATAAAGAGTTCATTAATGAGCTGGCAGAAGATTCCCTCAATCAATTCCTCCTAGAACATACTATTTTAGGGCTCCATGTCAGAAAAATGCTATAAATAGTCCCATTTTCCCATTTTGGAGGAAAAGGGGGGACAAGGAGCAAAGAAGAAGAGGAGAAGGGAGGCAGAATTGGAGGAGTCACTTTCACCTTCCACACCACTCTCAACCAAGATTTGCAGATTTCTTTCTTCCCTTACATTTTTCTACATTTCTAGTGTTTAATTTCTTACTTCTTAGCTTAGATTAAAGCTTTATTTCCATTTAAACTCATCATATCTTGTAAGCATTATGGATAGTGAGTAGTTTACTTTTGATTCTGGAGTAAGGGTTATAATATTTGAGATATTTTGTGGATTTTGATTGGGTAATCCATATTTTGTGGTCCTAATGAGTTTTATTCATTTCTTGTATGCTTAATGACATGCTTAGTGTAGGATCCCATTAAGTGATGTTCTTAATCCATGGTTGAAGCACCGAAAGGAGAAGATCTTGTGATAGATAATCAAGAAATTGGACTTAATTAACTTAGACCTAGAAATAGGCTAAGGATTAAGAGGATTCACAGATTAATTAAAGAACTTAAAGGGTCTTAATTAATTCTAACTCCACGAAAGTAGGATTAGTTTGATTAAGGCACTCTTTGTCTCACTCGAAAGGGAATTCAAAGGATTTAAGAATTAATCTCCTTAAAACCCATAAGTTTCATAGGATTGGACAACCAATTTAAAATCCCAAAATAGCTCGAATATGAAATCTCGAACTCCGGAATCACCTTTTTTTACCATTGTTAATTTCTAATCGAATTTAATCATTTGTCATTTTGAATATTGCCATATTTGAACTTGCTTATTTCAATTTGATGCAATTTTAGTTTAATTAATACATTGTTGAATAGAATGTTAATTTTGCACATTTAGATTGCATATTCCATTACCCATTAATTCATTATTTCAATTTCATAAATACTTCGATTTAGTCAACTTTTATATCGAAAATTCAATCATTAACACAACTCCTCGTGGGATCGATATTTTTCTATACTACTTGTATGACCCGTGCACTTGCGGTAGGGACGCATCAAGTTGAGCTCCCTATATATATGTATATTGTGATCACAGGTAGGGTGAGCTAAAAACTCCCCATTGGATGGTCTAGTTTATGGCCAGACTCTGTCCTGTTAATTTCTTGAAATTGGGCTTGTATATGGGCTTCAAGGTTGGGCTAATAAATAGTTAGGCTTACTACGGGCTTTGGGGGCCTTATACTGACCTAAGTCCTAATGCATGTCTGGCCCATAATTTGGGTCGTGACAAAGTTGGTATCAGAGCTTGAACTTTAGATTCATGAACAGTGTGTACCTAGAGTTGTCACATGAGGAGTATAGAATCCTGTTTCGTCTTCTTTTGTAATTCCTTATTTCTAGATTCTGCATTATTCCTTGGGTAGTGTAAAAGTGCTTCAGTTTAGTGGTTCAATTTTTATGGGGTACATGGTGAAATGGGTTAAAGTTAGCAAACGTGTTGAGGTTTTCCTTAGGAATACGTACTCCCAAAAAATATTGTGTTTCTATCATTATGGGGCTAAATGGTGTGCCTATCTAATGCAAGGCATGAGTACATAAAGGCAAGTTATGATAGTGTAGCTGCCTTAAATGGGGATGAAGGTATGTAATACCCCTATTTACATAGCCTGGTATATTTCACTGTTCTAGTGACTGATGTCGGTCTGGAAAATTAATAGGATTAGAACCACATCTAAGACACCTAGATAAGCCTTAAATGAAAATAAATAGTGACAACCTGATAGGTAAGTATAAATAAGAAAAACAAAACATAAAAGGTTAAATGAGTCGGGAGTCACAACGATGGGTGATCTTCCCGAGAAGTGACTGTGAGGTCAGTCGTAACTCGAATTTTGAATCGAAAAATATGACGCCACGGTCCTTAGGACTATTGCAAACACAGTGGAAAAGAGAAAATCACATAAAAAAATTGCTCAGCAGGTCAAATAATTATATTAGGGATCCAGAAGAAATATTGAATTACTTGTAAACCAGATCAGACCGGCGAGGGGCAAATTGGTTAATTTACCTCTAAAGGTGACTCATGACCTAACATGTCCAATAAAATCGGAAAAACGAAAATTTCGGGATCGAGAATTAAATTAAAGAACTCATGAAAAATTAAGGAAAATTGAAAAAGAAAAGAAAAAGTTTATTGCATCCTACAAATGACATCATGAATGATGTCAAAATAATTTTTAATTTCCCCAACAATTTTGACCAAGCCAAAATTTATTATTAAAGACATAAAATAACCAAAAAAAAAGAAAAAAAAAATATTCTTGTCTTCTTCAACAATTCGGCAGCCCACCTCCTCTCCCCACTTCCATTCTTGTTTCACCATGAAAGCTTGAACTCAAGCTTGCAAACCCCCACTAAACCCTACTTTGCCCCCAAATTAATTCATAAAAGCTTGTTAACCTCACTTGAGAAGGAGATTGAAGAAGAAAGCAAAGAGAAAAGTGAAGAAAATTTGGTGATTGAAATTCAAGGTTGAGGTTAGTAGTTTGAATTGGAATTAATTCAATTCACTTCACTTATGTTTTTAATTCAATTCACTTAGATTTTAACTTAAAATTCAAAGAAAACTATTATGGGGGACTTTTAATGAAATTTCGGCCAGCCTATGTGAGGTTAGGAATTGAATGAATTTGGTGAAATTGAATGGTTAATTAGGTTGGAATTATGTACGTTCACCACGAATATACACTTTGATTTTATTATATTTTAAAATTGTGTAATTAGGGTTCTTGAGCATGTGAAAATTTGGAAAAAATTGGGGAAATGGTCAATTGATGCAATTGACCTTAATTGAGTTGAGAAATGGTTAATTGGGACCATTTGTGGTGTGTTTGAATTGGTGGAATGAGATTGTAATTCGGATTGGTTAGTGTTCATATTCTGGCAGCTTGACCTAGGTCCTTTTCAGGGACCAAAACTAAAAATTTACTAACCCAATTGGTATGAAGTCAATTGGGAATGAAAATAAACACATAATGGCCCATTTTTTATTTAGAAACTATGCCCAAAAAATGACATTAATATAGTGAACAATTAGGTCAAACCCGGGTGTGGTGCACTGTCACTATACCAAAATGATCAAATAAATAGTATATGTTCATTTGGCCATAACTGGGGTTATACAGGTCCAAATGACCTCATTTTTGTGGCATTGGAAAGGTATGACATAGTACTATAACTTTCATGAAGAACACCAACCCAAATTCTATTCATAACCCAGTTATTTTGCCACCCAAAGTTAATGATCCAAAACTGCCAGAACCAAATTAGGTGCCCAGAAATCTGGGTTAGACCAATCCGGCCAGCCATGTTCAAATGGCCATAACTTGGGCTACAAAACTCCAAATGAAGTAATTCAAAAAGGGAATTAAAGCTAAGATAGTAAAGAACAAGTTTTATGAGGAACACTTTATAAAATTCTAATAGCAACTTGACCAATGGAGCAGTGCAAAATAGAACACTAAATATGAAAATTTGCAATTGGGCCTAGGAGACCAAAAATTTGAAGAAACAATCAAAACCAACAAATTAGGCATCCAAAATGTGGTATGTGGGTGTAATTGGATTTCCCATACGTATTAAGTATAAGAAAGTTAATATTTTGACTTGAATAGTACTATAAATAGCAATCCCGAAATAAAAATCTCCAAGAACGTTAGTTTAAGCATGTTATGGCCAAAATTGAGCATATATAAATTAATTATTGGATTTATTATGAGATAAGATACTGAAATACTATCAATTGTGTGTTTTAGCTAAAAATGACTCGAAAGGGCTAAGGGACTGAGTTAAGGCCTAGAGGCGACTCATATCAGGTCTGTGCACAATAATTTTTATTTAAATATACGATTCTTGAAAATTTGATTTTGAATTAATTATGAATTGTGTTGTCATTTATGATTATGAAAATGACTTTGGAAATTGATCAGATTTCTCACAAATTATTTGAATAAATTATTTTGAATTGATTTTGTGTTCACACTTAGCATGACAGTGCCACATTATTCTTCCTCTATTTATGGGATTAAGATCGATTATTTTCCTCCCTCTCTGGCTCACCAGTTGAGGTCGAGATCGGATGAGTACTCATTAGCTAGCTAGCCACCTCCCTCATTGATTTCGATTAGTGAGGTTGTAGATTGCTTTGCCGTGGTGTTCAACACGACATTGATAAAAAATTTTGTGTCATGACTTAAGTTATGTATAAATTGGCAATACTGTGTTTATTAAATTGTTTGATCAAAACTGTGTTATAATGAGTTTTAAAAAATTGTGAAATGTGATTGCGAGATTTTTGAATTGTGAATTGTTCATAAATGTTTTATATTATGCATTTTACATATTATTGTGCACCACTGAGTATTTTTATACTCAGCGATAACTCCTTTTGCTGTCGCAGATAGAGGCAAGGAAAAAGCAGCAGAGTGAGCTGCTGATTGTGAGGACTATCCAGAGACTTTTATACGGGTATTTGATTATACCCTTGTAATTTCTTGATGTAAATAATTTTATAGTCATAAGTACTTTTGCAATTGAGCAGTTGTATAGTTAATATATAATATTATTTTCTTTTGGATTTTTATGTCTGCAAATCTAATTGCAAATGTAAATTTCTTATTTTGAATGTATTGTGCATAACTTAATTTGAACTATTTGAGATAAAATTTTATTTTGAATTGTGGAGAAGGATGAGAATTGTGTTGATTTGAGTTTTGGTAGTTGAATTGGTGAAGCGTATTATTATTGGAAGTGTTTTTCTACATGTAAAATTTTTGGTTTTTCTCAATTACTGTTAGCACTCTGCCGAAATTTTTCCAGAATTTGTGAAAAAATAAAATGGACAATAATTTTAACTAGCTTTTAATCTTCAATTAAATATTTTTAGTTCCTACAAAAAATGCTCACCACTTCCAAAAAGTAAAAAAATGATTTCAAAATCCCTTGTAGTGTACTTAATGAGTTATCAGTAGGTGAAGTTTGATAGTTCATTAGGTATTCTACGGGATCATGTTAAGCCTTACAGAGGGGTAAAGTGTGACAAGGTATCACTGCTAGCAGTCGTCGGTGGATAGCCCAATTAGAGAAAGTTATGGTATCAGTGGGTTTGAGAGAGATAAAACATAGGAAAACATGATTTGTTGGGATGTACTGTAGTAACTACGTAATATTCTCGATGTTTGTACTGTAAGCTATAAATTACAGTACCGACATGAAATTATTATATATAGCTGCATGCTTCCTCGTGGTGTTCCATGATGAGGGTGTTTACAGACGGCCTCTGTTTTGGTACAGTTATGCTAGAACAGAGTTTTATTTCTGCAAGAGAGTTTGGAACTCTTAGTTAGGGGTTTAAAACTCTTGAGCTAGAATATCGAAGTTCACAGTTGGGTGGTAACTAGAGTAAGTGACTTGGTTACCTTAACATGAGCTAAATTTATATCAAGAGTTGCCATAAGATTAGAGGTTTCAGTATAGTTACAAGGTAAAGGTAACATTCACAGAGTGGGACCATTTGGTCTCAGTATGGGATCTTAGTTTTCTCATTACAGTGCACTTTTTGCTGAGAGTTTGATAAAAATAGTACTTTTTGTATGACAGTGAAATGTAGAGTGTGATTTTGCTTCCTAAAGTAGATCAAAGGTTGTGAATAATGTTATAGCCTATGAAAAAATGTTTTAGAAAATTTTATAGTATGATAAGAGAGCCGATAGCCTTACGTAATTGTGATAATGTAGTACATATGGTACCTCTTTTATTGTCAGTTGTGCTACAAAGTATGGTAATGTCCTTCAAGAGAGACAACAGATTGCTACCGGTGTTGGTGACCTACCAAATGGCATCCTAGGTGTGACTATAATATGTGATAAAGAGTTGTTGGCTTAGTTGTGCTAGAGGGGCACAAGTTTCATTATAGGAAACATAAATGATCAAATCATGATGGATGTAAAGTTTTTGAATTTAATGATGGGTTTGGGTACCTAGTATCTTAAGTTTTGGTGAATTGAGTGGAAATGGAAAAATAGTATCCTCGTAGATCTCCTCCTCGAGGTAGTAGAGGGTAGCCTGTAGTCTAATAGACAGGAATAAAGATTGCACAGTAAATGTATGACTGCTAATCCCTGAGTTCCTTCTCAACTTCTTATTGCTTAAGACAAGAGTATACTCTAAGCAGAGGAAAGGGTAAGGGCAGTAGGTCAGCAAAGATAAATCATAGGATATTAGTAGTAGAAGAAGTATAGAAAGGAAGGTTAAAATAGTCGGTCCAAATGTAGTAAGACAGATAACATGAATGCCAGTGGAAGTACTAGCTAGAGTGGTCAAAAGACCAATTTTGAGTATCATCGAGATATAGATGACTTAGTAGAGATAATGAAAAGATACAAGTTTCTGATATAACAGTTAGGTTAAGAAAGAGAATAGAGCTAAAAAGTAAAATGGTCAAAATTTAGATTTGGGTAAGATAAAAAGGAGTTGGCAAAAAAACAAACTGAAAGTTTCAAATTATAATAAGATTAGGAAGAGTAGAGTTAAGATATAGAGGAGGCAAAATGCAATTCTAGGAAAGGTAAATGAGATAAACAAAAAAGTAAGAATAAAGAGCTTAGAAAAGGACAACCTTCGGGAAAACCTTGGTCAAGATATGGAACCTAGAAGTGCAGAACTCAGAGCAGGTCATAATAGATGCAGTGTTAGGAGCTTGAACTTAGAGCTCGGAGTTGTAGAATTTGGATTAGACTTCGTCTGTTTTCTATCTCCAAGGTAGAATACGAGGCAATGCGATAAGAACCCTTTAGATTATTGACAGTATGAGAAAAGTTAAATAAAGTATGCAACCAAAGCAGGTAGTAGCTATAGGGTGTGTAGTGGTAGCTTGAACTGTCCTATTAGGCAGAGAAGCAAAGTCAGTAGGTAGTAAGTTGAATAAAAGTCAACCTAATAGATTTGATTATGCTTGATGAGGAAAGAATAAGAGATAATGACACATAGGCTTTAGGTTAGACTATTGAGATAATGAGAAGGTAGTTAAAGATTTATTATGAATGTTAAGCGAATGATCAACAGAGTCACTTTGCAGTAAAGCAATAAGTGACAGAACAACAGTAGGGGTAGAACGGAAAGCGACAGGTATAGGTGGTTATAAGTCACTAGGAAGTTTAAGAATCAAAATAATAGTTATAGGTAAGGGTGGAGTTAGTATTGGAAGAACTTATTAGTGAGAGATGTCTTTCAGAATACAACATAGGGTTGGTGAGGCTGATATCTTATAAGTAGAGCATAACTTTTGCAAGGAGATGATAAAATTTGAAGAAAAAAAAACCAAGAGACATGGGTTAAATATTATTATACAAAATCATATGTAGTTGACTGTAGGAGGATATTTCTCCTTCTCTTAAAATTTAGCTCGTACTTTTGGCTCTAGACGGTTATATAAGGAACGAAGATTGGGCCAAGGTAACCCAGTTATTTGAGAGTTTAGTAGGCACCGGTTAACCCAGTTATTTGAGAGTTTAGTAGGCACCGGTTCATACACAATCTCCTAATATAAGAATGACGATAAGTGCATACCTAATGTCAAGGATGGATGGACGATTAAGGTAATGACAAGAGTTAGATCAAATTAGTTACTAGGGCTTGTAGCCCTTCTGAGCTATAAGCTAGAGGGAGTGCTATCTGTGGATGAGATTCAATGGATGAAACTTTTGCTAATGGTTAGATTTGAGGCTAAAGTCTGGAAAGCTGTAGGCAATAGATGTGGCTACACCAAGAAGAATGAATACATAAAGTATCTTGTCTGGGATTGTGGTACAACACATATTTTTCACTGCTATGACAGTTTAAATGGAACTTATAGGTTCAAGGATACCTATTACAAAGGATAATAGAGGACAATAATGTTTTGAAGTCATGTTAGAAAGGAGGAACAGGAAGAATCATCCATGCTGAATGGCCTGCGTTCCATAAAATGAGTAGTAGGTTAGTACTATAACATGATACTGGATGTGCTGGTGAAAACAAATCATAGAGTTAAGATTAAGAAATAATAAAGAGGTGTATTTCAATATTCTTAGAGTGGAAGAGTTTAGCTTTGATGGTAATAGAAGTATAGCTCCATCCAACTTAGTGTCAGCCATTAGCGCCAGAAAGATGTTGAAGCGCGGATATCAGGGGTATTTGGCACTAGTGAGAGACACATCTGTTGAAGGTACTGATGTGGAGAATGTACCTGTTGTCAAAGAATTTGTAAATGTGTTTCTTGAGGAGCTTCCAGGATTGCCACTGGATAGGAAGATAGAGTTCTGCATAGATATTGTGCTAGGCATAAATTCTATTTCTATGCCACCTTACAGGATGGCACCAGCAAAGCTAAAGGAATTAAAGGAGCAACTACAAGAGCTGTTGGACAAGGGTTTCATCTAGCCAAGCACTTCACCTTGGGGTGCTCCTGTTTTGTTTATGAGGAAGAAGGATGGAACTTTGATGTTGTGTATTAATTATAGATAGTTGAACAAGTGACTATTAAGAACAAATATCTACTTACTCAGATTTATGATCTGTTTGATCAGCTACAAGGAGAAAGGTACTTTTCAAAAATAGACTTGCGGTCAGGTTATCACCAGCTGAGGATTAGAAGTGAGGATGTACCAAAGACAGCATTCAGGATTAGGTATGGTCATTATGAGTTATTGGTGATATCTTTTGGACTCACTAATGCACTAGCAGCCTTTATAGACTTAATGAACAGGGTGTTTGGGCCATTCCTATATCGTTTTGTCATTATATTCATAGATGAAATTTTGGTGTATTCTCAAACCGAAAAAGAGCATGTGTGGCATCTGAAGATGGTGTTATAGATATTGAGGGAGCATCAGTTGTATGCAAAATTTTCAAAGTGTGAGTTCTGGCTGGAGAGCATCTCATTCTTAGGACATGTGGTCTCTAGTGAAGGTATTCGAATGGATCCAAAGAAAATTAAAGCAGTAACTGATTGGCTTATGCCTACTACAGTCATCAAGGTGCGAAGATTTCTAGGTCTAGCAGGTTACTGCTAGCGTTTTGTGCAGAATTTCTTCAGAATAGCATCTCCTCTAACACGGTTGACTCAAAAGAATGTCCCGTTCTTCTAGTAAGATGAATGTGAGGAAAACTTTCAGAGGCTTAAGGACTACTTAATTACAGCTCATGTGTTGACTTTGCCAGTGAGTGGAGAAGGGTATAAGTGTATTGTGATGCTTCTAGAGTTGGGTTGGAGTATGTCTTGATGCAGCATGGTAAAGTACTGGTTTATGCTTTAAGGTAGTTAAAGAAACACAAGCAGAACTACCCCACTCATGATATGAAAATGGTGACTATAGTCTTTGCACTAAAAATCTAAAAGCATTACCTATATGATGAAATGTGTAAAATATACATCGACCATAAAAGCTTAAAGTATATTTTTCAATAGAGAGATTTAAATTTGAGGCAGAAGAGATGGATGGAGTTATATACAGCTAGTTATATAAGATAGGCAAGAGTTGTTACAATGACCTCATGGCAAAAAAATAGACTAAAAGCTCATAATATCACGAAACTAAGAAGTATAAGTGCTTTTATCATGGAGAAAAGTTTTGCTAATGCTTCAATGGCCAAATAGGTTCAACAATGATTTTCGATAAGCTGCATGCAAAGGTAGTTATTTCAGAAGGTGGCTTCATGAGACATTATATGGCAGAAAGTGTAGATCATCTCTGTGTTGAACAGAAGTTGGAGAGGTGAGAGTACATGATTTAGATCTGGTGCAGTACACTTTAGAGATGATTCTTTTGATTAGGGAATGTTTAAAGACATCTTTCAGCAGACAGAAGAATTATGCAGATCCAAGGCGAAAAGATGTAGAATATGCAATGGGTGACTATGTGTTCTTGAAGATTTCTCTTATAAAAGAGATTATGAGATTTGAAAAGAAAGGCAAGTTGGCACCTTGTTACATAGGACCTTTTGAGATCATGGACAGAGTGGGAGCAATTGCCTATTAGTTGGAGTTGTCACCAAACCTTTCTTATGTCCACCTAGTATTCCACATTTCTATACTTAGGAAGTATGTTTCCGATCATTCTCATATGCTGCAACAAGACACAGTGGAGTTAAATGAGAATTTGACCTTTGAGGAGTAATCGGTAGCCATAATAAACTATAAGATGAGACAGCTTTAGTTAAAGCAGATCCTTATGGTTAAAGTGCTAAGGAGGAGTCAATCTATGGAGGAATACACTTGGGAGTTAGAGCGGGATATGCACAGCAAGTATCCATATTTATTTGATATGTAACTGTACCCATATTTATTTGATATGTAACTCTTTGTCATTATCCTGCCTCATGTAAAATTCGAGGATGAATTTTTTTGTAAGGAGGGAATAATGTAACACTTTGAATTTTTAAATAATTATTTTATGTGTAATTATATAATTTTTAATTGGTTTGGCAAGCTTAGGAGAGGCAATATGATGTTGTTGTGATATGGGCATGAGGCCATTAGATGTAGAAGTGTTGATTGAGTTACCTTGCAGGATGGGTAGGTCCTAGGTATAAGATAAATTTTATCGGTTTTTCGGCATAAATTTAGAATGTCTTTGACTTTTTAACTTTCTTATTTTATTTTAATATTAATAAATTCATAGATATAATTGTTTAGGTGATCCGAGTCAACCCTTCTCCTTCGCCTAGCCGCCTCAGCGATCTCCGGTTAATCTGTGAGTAGATATTGATTTTATTTATAATTTCAATATTATTATACATACAAGGCATGTTCATGTATTCACTTATAATTATATGTATATAGCTATTATAGACACACTTTGTATTGCATTATTTTTTGATGAAATTGATATAGGTGTCACCTTAGGGTAATTTAGAGTTGTGTGCGTGTGTTGGCATGTGTGATGTGTGGTACTGGATATGAGTAGGACTGGTAAATCGGCTTGAGCTAGTCTCGCTTGGGGCCTGGTCCTTTTTGTGATAAGTCGGGATGAGTACGACTTTAAGTTGATCTCGCTGACCCCCGCATTTGGATTATTAAGAGAAAGTCCGACTCGAGTTGATCTCACTGACAGAGGTTGGAATTAAGAGAGTTGTGTAGGGGATCAGCTCTCATATGTATATATTTGATTGATGAGACACATGAGTGTGTGAGTACTCTAAATTATTCTTTGCGCGAGTATTGTTTGAATTTGATTGAATATGTTGGTATTTATTGTATTTCATCCTTAGGGATGTATTAGTTTTAGATAGTTATAGAAATTATATTTAAAATTAATATTTTACTATATGAGTCGAACGCTCACTCCTGTTTATCTATTTTTTTAGGTTACTAGAGAGCTTATTCTTGTGCTTAACCTGCTTCCTACCTCGCAGGTCTACTAGCTGTTATTTTTGTATTTTGTATCGTTAAATTTGAATTCTAAATCTCCGCATGTGTAAAATCATTTTACTTAGCATGAGATTGTAAGATTAATTATTTTGAAATTGTAAACTTATTAATTTATGTATGTGGTATCAGTGGATGGATGACCATGTTGGATGAGGGAGTTGGACTCCCATTTGATCTTATATTGAGTTGTTGATGATTGTGAGGGAGAGCTATGCTCCCCATATATATGTATATTGTGATCACAGGTCGGGTGAGCTAAAAACTCCCTATTGGATAGTTCAGTTTATGGCCAGACTCTATCCGGTTAATTTCTTGAAATTGGGCTTGTATATGGGTTTCAAGGTTAGGCTAATCAATAGTTAGGCTTACTACAGGCTTTGGGGGCCTTATATTGACCAAAGTTCTAGTATCGATCCAGTCCATAATTTGGATCGTGACATTTATCATAGGAAAATTGAAACCTAATGCCTAAGATTTTAAAGATGAGAATAAGCCTATAATTGATCATATTTTTTTAAAAAAAGTAAATTAAATATTTATATAAAAAATTATATGCATATATAATTGAAATAAAAAATATATAGATATTTAATTTAAAAATTACTGAAATCATTTTTATATAAAATTGAGTTTATAATAGTTTTACCTATACCATGCTTCAATTTTGGTACAACATAATAAATATAATTTATAATTGAAACATGAATAACTTTTTTATAAAATTAAGTGATAGTAAGGCTTTAACGTTTACCATGCAGGCTGAATTTAATCTCCAACGCAAAAGAATGGGAAAATAAAACAAGCGTTTGAAAATATCAAATAATTTAATATTGAGATTACAAATTGAGTAAATATAAATGGTTGGATTATAATATTAAATTGATTAATTATTTTTAATATATAAAAATATAAATCAACTAATATAATTTACCTAACACTCTAAATTACATATTCGAAAAAATATAAAAGTATAAGGTTGGATTAAAAATATCAGAGCCTGAGCCAGTATTAAAAATAAATTAAACTATTAAAATATAATTTACGAATACTTTCTAGGAATCTAACAATTATTATATATAACTAAAACAAATAATCTTTTTACCGTTTCTAAGTAACATAAATTTAAATTAATTTTTCTTTTTCTTTTTTTTATTATCATTTTAATTTTTTTATTATTTTATTTCATTAATAAATTTATATTAGTTATTATTATTGGTAATTTTATTTTATCCTTTTAATTTTTAAAGCACATAAATTCAAATTAATTTTTCTTTTTTCTTTTTTTTTGTTATTATTATTTTAATTTTTTTATTATTTTATTTCATTATTAAATTTACATTAGTTATTATTATTGATAATTTTATTTTGTGATATAATGACTTTCACTTTATACATTAACATTACCTAAATGAAATATCAGAATTCCATATTATGTTATTAATCTATTTTACTAATATTGCTTATACTATCTTTTTCTTTTTATAGACTACTATTTTAAAATAGTAATATAATTATTTTTATATAAAAAATATTAAAAAAAATTTCTATGAAATTTTTCATAATATTTATTTAAAGTTGTTCAGTATATTAAATATAGAGCTAAGCATTTGATTCGAATAGAACAGAATCGAATCATTAAAATTGAATTAATTGAATTATTATATTTTAGAAATCAAACTAAACTGAAATGAATAAAAAATGAATTGAAGCAAACCGTTCTATTTCTGTTTGATTCGATTTAAATTTATCAGTTTTTTAGTTTTGATTAGTTTTTTAATTTATATTTATTTTTAAGTTATTTAATCTGATTTTGATCTTTATTTGAATCTAATAACCATTAATCAATAAAATTAAATAATTTATATACATAAAATTACATAAAATTCATAAATTCTCTATAAGTAACTAATAATTGAATTTTATTTACTTTTAAATTGATTAAATGATTTTAATAATTATTAAAAAAAATTTTATTTATAATTTATAAGTATAATAGTTATATATTATTATAAATTAAAATTGAATATATTTTTAGTATAAATAATTTTTTATTTATTAATCATATTAAAAAATAAATAAAAAAATAACGTTGTATTTTATTAATCATGTTAGAGCTTGTTAATACTAGAAATAACGTTGTATTTTATTAGTATGGGCCGCACAAAATAACCTACATACTACGAGGTCCATTTTGTGCATTAACAGCCGACGAAACAAAAAGGCCTTTTCAGGTTGGGTTTAATGTTTTGTGCTTTAGTCCCTTGCAACGGTTTGTTTGTAACTGCAAAACAAATTAAGGTTGGCGAGAGTGAGGGGAAATTATTGGGTGCAGCCGAGAACGATGCCGAAATGGTGGAAGGTAGCAGTAGTAGTGGGGATCGTTGGAATATTCAGGGAATTGAGCAAGCAATTGGGATGGGATAAAGACGCTGCTCTCCAGGTGTTTGCTCTATGGTCCGATCGGTTGGGGATGTGGGCGATGCCTGTTTATGTTGGGATTCACACGCTTACTCTCGCGCTCTGCTTGCCCTACGCTGTTTTCTTCGAGGCTGGCGCTTCTTTACTTTTCGGATTCTTACCTGCTGTCCTCTGCGTCTTTTCCGCCAAGGTCTTAGGGGCTTCCCTCTCCTTCTGGATCGGCAGGTTTTTTTTTTTTTTTTTTTTTTTTTTTTTCATAACTATGAATCGTAGTTTTTTTTAATAGAAAACTTTTCTTTAAACTATTCGATTCTGTCCTATCTTGCTCTATGAGGGCTCCTGCTTGCGAAACAGCAACGGCATATTGTAATCATGTTCCTTGCATCTCAGTATATTTCTGTTTTCTACAATCAGGCATCAATATCATATTCCTCGTTTCCCCATGCTTGTGGCTACTAGCGGTAGATTATGTTGTGTGCTAGGTATGAATACTAGGAATTGGAAATTCATACTAAATTATAGCTCTCATTATAGCTCTTCCAAAATACTAGGAATTGGAAATTCTAACTAAATTATGTTGTGTGCTAGGTGTGAATGTCTGATTTCAACTAGAATTTTCAACTTGTAGCCTGTAGAATCAAGCATTTTATTTACTGTAGGAATAGAAAGACAAGGGAAAAGATATAAAATGAGAGCAAGAAGGAATTTTTTATTACAAAATATATTACTCTCTTTGCTTTCTTGGATAAAAATTAGGATTTAGGGGGAAATTGTGCAGCATGTGATGGCTAAAACCAATGCACTGTAATATGCCTCTCAGATGACACTCAACTATTAGGTTCCATTAACAATTGTAACTCATTTGCAAATCAGGTAGTCAGTTACGTGTCATAAAAAATGCTGATGATAGTGGTAATTTTGAATATTTATCACAGTAACAAGATTTTCTAGGACAGGTCTTTCCGTATATGCTTCTCGGAACATTTGGTCTAATATGTGCGTGGGAGTGTAAGTTCCCCCTGCCCCTTCCCTTTTTAAGGGCTAATTATTAGATATATTGGAAGCACTAAAATAAATGGTGTTTCCTCTCTAACAGAAAAGTGGGTCCTCCCTATAATATAGAGAGTGGGTCTCGCATGATTGTGAGGGATGATGTATGTGCATCAGGTGCACCTAATAATTTTTCTTTTTTAAGGTATTGGGTTTTGGTTTAAAGTTCTAGTCGGTCTTATTGTTCTCCGGTTTAATTTAGCTCATTTTCAAGTTATTATGAAGTTTATTTTGTTGTTGATAAAGGAAGTACTTTATCGTGTTGAAGTAGGATTTAGGTTTAATACATTCACAGGTTGTGGTTCATATGGTCCATGAACAGAACCCAGATCATTCCTTTTGCTTGACATTTGGTCATATGATTAGATTGGGATGGTCAAGCATAAAGATCTGGTAAGGGCTGGAGTTAGGTTATTTTTTCTTTGGTACTTTGGAAATCGTTAGAGGGGATGGGGTTGTCAGGTTTTGATCCCTGACCTCCTGCACTACAAGGCAAGCGCATGACCACTGGGCTACTTGTCCAATGGCTAGCAGGCAGTGGTCAGTGCAGCAACTAACTGTCTATGTACCTTTTGCAAATTTTAAAGTAAGTGAACATACTTTTCTGAGGATTTCACGTTTTCTGTGTTAGTATGTGTTTTTACTTGGCATTGTTAGTCTGAATGAACTACCCCTTTGGTCTTCTTTGACGTTGTGGATTTGTTTAGGTTAGTTTTCAAGAGTTCAAGTTCAGCCATGGAATGGGCACAGAGAAACAGATATTTCCATCTCCTTTCTAGAGGAGTTGAACGAGATGGTTGGAGATTTGTACTGCTTGCACGCTTCTCTCCCATGCCCTCTTATGTAATCAACTATGCCCTAGCTGCGACAAAAGTTGGGTTCCTAGTGGATTTCCTGCTCCCTACAGTCATTGGTTGTCTGCCCATGATCTTACAGAACACATCCATAGGCAGCCTTGCTGGTGCTGCTGTTGCTTCAACATCTGGGTCTCAGAAATCTAAGGTGTGGTCTTACCTATTTCCCATACTTGGTATTGTATCCAGCATCCTTATTTCCTTGAGAATAAAAAAGTACTCCACTGATGTCACAATGGTTGCATCCTCTCCTAGCAATCATGCTGGTGACTGTAATGATGTTGATTCATCTCCTACCCTTTCTGGTAGAACAGGTGGTGACAGCCTGAAGAAGAGTCAATAAAAAAGACGTAACTAGTGATAATGTTTTTCCGTTGATATTTTTGCTAATTCTGCTTTGTAAAGACATATATGATTTCTGAACCACTGTTTTTGCTTGATTCTTGGTTCTTATTTAATTTTAGATTATCTTTTGGCTTAATGTTTAGGCTTTAAAGTTGAATAATCTTTTCTCTCTTCTCTGCCCTTGAAACATTGGAAGGTGCTGTTAAGTATGCTATAAGCCTACAAATTTTCTATTCTGACTTTGATAATTATCTTGGTAATTAACCTGCTGTACATTGCACATGTAGTCATGTTTTAATGCATAGAATGTCATGTTCTACAATCCTTCTGTTCTAATTTAACTTGAAGAACAGAATCTTCTTCTTCCCCTCGCTCCTCCACCCCACAACCCCCCCCCCCCCCCCCAAAAAAAAAAAAAAAAAAAAAAAAAATCTTGAAGAACAGAATCCAGATGGTTACCTTGACATTCTCTTTTGAAGTTTGCTGTGAAACGCATCCACATTACTTTAAACGGGGCCAAGTTTTATGATATACGTGTTGAAGATTCTAAGTGCCATTTATAATGTGAAAACTAACAAACTTCTTAGATTTTAAGGGTTTTGAGAGATTGGAGTTTTAATTATGATAATTTTTGGATGTGATTAATCTTGAAGTTAGGCTATAGGTTGGGGTTAATTCTGTAACTGTAACATAAATGGGGAGATTATTCTCTACTTGTCATAATTATGGGAGGTTTATTCTTCTGATTTCATAAAAGGATCACATTTTTATGAGTAAAGAAGCATACAAAAAATATTCTAAAATTTACCACATAAATGAGTATGCTAAGATAAAATATGTGGAAATACAAGATGATCATGGGATGTCAGATAAATATAGTTACTGCAAAGTTCATTTGTTGAGGAAAATGCAGATTGAGATGGTATATGCATTTACATAGCAAGCGAATGCACTGCTGCATGACGTTTTTTTGTTTCCTTCTCTGTGTGAAAACTCTTCCGTTCTCTCTCCACTTCATAGCAAGCAATGGTAAGCATTAGAAATATAAGCGGCATATGGACGAGAATAAAATGGTAAAAATTGATATTTCTCTTACTAGCTTAAAAAAATTATTGAGTTGGTCAACTTGAAAAAGAGCAATTGGTTGAATGGTTGTGGGTCTGAGTGGTTGCCAGTTCACATATGACATAACAGATGAATCTGAAGCGTGCACGACGGGCTCCCTATTTGACCTCTTGGTTCTGGCTAATTAACTTTTTGTTTTTCTTTCTTTATGGCCGAGTCAATCTGTAATACTTTCTTGGATCTTAAGGAGAAAAATTACAAAGAACTTGTTTTTCATGATATTTTTGTTGGTCAATACGAAGACAATTGGCCGACCGTAATGAAAAAGAAAGAAAAAGGAGAATATTCAATGCAATTCTGAATGTATTCTAATGTATAATAAAATTATTGTATGTATAATAATTGTGTTTTAAATTTTTTTTAGAATCATAAAATTCGAAAATTTCTCTCTAAAGTACTTACACTAAATCTATAATGTAAATTTTCATGCTAATTTTATTTTGGATAGAGTTCGCGTACCGAAAAAGACTCTTGATTTGCAAGGTCTATTTTGTCAAATTAACTTCTGATGTACAATCATACTCTTAATTTTAAACGTTTACTTTATTTTTTTTTAGTTTTATGGAATTATTAAATCTAATAAAATTTTTTTTATTAATTTTAAAATTTATTAGTTAATTAGTATGAAGAATTTTTTTTTTTTAATTTCACATAAAGAAAATTAAATTACAAAACACGTATAATAAGGACATAACATGAGTAAAAAAAATTAGTTTAATAGAAATTGATCCTAAAATATTATTTATATTATTAATCCTAATCACGTCAGTTTTGAAAATTCACGAGAATTGCAGGCTGGATTAATTGGATAATTAGGATGCAAATTAATCGAGGAAGAAGCCAACCCCCTGTACGCGGCGTTTAGCAGTACAGTACTTTCCATATACACTATAGAAATGTCGATAGGTCATGGTCATAAAAGGCTATCGTTCAAAACTAGCTTCAAATTCAATGAATGGTTATTAGCATATCAACATACGCAAGTCTCTGGGTTCGGTAGAATTTGTTGTACTAGTGGGTAGGTTTTCTTCCATTATATAGAAAGAAAAACCTTTTCATATTTGGCTAAAATTCTCTCCAATTGCTTAATGGTGAAATTAATTTTTATTTATGGAGATAGTCATTTTGATTTTGTCCACGCAAACTTCCCAAAGGTTAGGCTTCTAGGAGAGTTGTATTTCACACTCTAATTGAACATTTCTATTTATAGGATATGATACAGATGAGCACAATTTGAGATTTGTCAATGAGTTTTCTTTTTCTTTCCTTTATTTTGGTTACATGTCAATGAGTTTTCTTGATCGATGGCTCAGGCGCAAATACAATTAAATCTTCTTTGACTCGTAGATTTGGTCATCATGACAAAATGAAATACTTGCGTCCCAATGAAATTAAATTGCTTTCCGAGGGGCATTATTGCCATCTATTTGTCTCAAAGAGTTTTAAGGGCCATTATTACAAATTTCAAGAATGCAAAATCCCATGCTAGTTTGAAAATTTAGCATTTGGTAACAGTAATTCTTATCTATATGGCACGAATCACATGTAGACTATTAAGCTTGAGTTCTTTTAATGAATACAACCGAATGATGAGCTTATTTATTATCTATATCTATATCATCACCACTCTCTTTAATTGGAAGGATGATTATCGACTTGGTATATATACCTAGTAAAACTAAATCAAAGAAACAAAAATTAATTAACGAACAATTGCTGATGGATTGATGACGTTGTACGCCACTCAGAGTCACGAAGCTTCAGTCGGTGTTAATTGCAATACTGTACATGGGTGTCCCTCAAAAGTTCTCTTTATGAAAATCGAACTTAGTGGAGGTCCGGTGAGAGAAGTCCAAAGCCAGTTGCCTTAGCTCTTTCGTGAGTGCTGGTGCCCCACAGTAGAAAACTCCTGCAATTATATTTTTGGTCATAATTTGCCTTAAAAGTAAAGTAAATTGTGCTAAATAATATGTCAACAAATGCAAGCAAGTGGATGGGTAGGTGAACCAACCAATTCTTGCATCTGGATGATGGAGAGCTATTTTCTTGTAGACTTGGCGCCAGTTAGGCTTGGCAAAGTGCGATTTGACTCGGGTGCCAGAAACCACATCCACACCATTCTTTGCATGGTGGAGCGACTGGAGCATTGCAATCAGGGCTGACCTGGCGTCCCCTTCTTCATACACGCTGGTGCAGTAGTTGTGCAGCTCTATCACCCCCTTATCGTCCATTTCAGCTACCTCGTTCATTATCCCTTTGAACCACTCGAACGAACCTTGTTCCCTCGTCACCCAATAGAAGTAGGCTTTTCTCGTCTTACTATTATAATTATTATTAGGAGTTGCTCTCCCACCCTCTAAGGCTGTCTCACGACCATCTTCTTCCTTCATGTTATTGATGATGTCCTTTACAATGCTGATCATGGGCGTGGCACCAATGCCAAGCCCTACCAACAGCACCACGTCGTATTTCTTGTAGTCCTGAGCCGGAGCTCCATATGGACCGTCGATCAATATCTTTGGGAAGCTGTTCATTCATTTCATTTACACTATACATCATTGCAATGCCCAAAGAGCACATATATAACAAATCGATCCATTAAAAACCACAGAATAGTAGGATTCTTAATTACGTTACCTAGGGTCGTTCCCGCCTTGCGTGCCCTCAGCTCTTAGTAGTCCACTCTTGCCAGCAGCTGGAGGCTGACAAACCTAACAACCAGTTCAAACATAATAGAGGAGATTAGACGGTTGGTTGGCATTCTAAAAATTAGATATATAGATTAGTTGTTAACTAATAACAGACCTCAGAGAAAACAGTTTTGAGTTGCCGTGTCCAGTCTCCCAGTGTTCGAATGTGCACGCTAAGGTAGTCATCTCCTGGTGCTGACGTGATAGAAAATGGGTGCCTGCGTAGTGCGTGCCGAATTATAATTGCTTTAGTGTTTATAGCTTTTAATAGTGAGTGGCATGGCCTATAATGCAATATGTTACTAACTTACCATTCGAAGGGAGAAACCGCAGCGCAATTGACAAACATGTACTGTCCACTCTTGTATTTGAAGCCCTGTGGCTTCGACATGTGCAATGCCAAGACATTTCCATGATATACAGCAACCTAGAGTGCGTTTATGGAATTAATTAATTCTTACAATTTCAATTGGAAATTACTAGCACAAGCAACATGTAATGATGTATTACCTTAAGAATCTTAACGGACTTGATGCTTGATCTAAAAGCTCTAATCAGCCTTTCACATGCATAAAGGATTATTGGCACTGCCAGATACATCCATGTCTGCGGTGGAGAATTAGAAATGGATATTGTCAAGCATTCGTGAAAAAGATCACATTAAAAGAGGTTGCAGTAAGAAGTGTGGAAGGAGCTAGGACGCACCGTTTTCTGATACCATTTTTTTGTGAGGTAGAGGTAAATGCCATGGACTATGAGTAGAGTGTAGACGATGACGAATAGATGGTGAGAATACCAGAAGGCATTGAAGCCGGTGAGTTTCTTGAGGGGTTTTGGAAGGTTGAGCTTATTACGCCTAAACCAAGGAGTGGCTAAAGTGAATGCTATAGCCATTAGCACCACCATTATAATACCGGTGACACCCTCTACGCCTTTCACAAACCACCAGTAATTTGGTGGTTGTTCATCCCCGAAGTAAGGTCTCATAGGCTCGTATTCCTCTTCAGTCGCATGAAGAAGCCTCGGGAAATCACACGTTAAGTGAGCGCCTGCATGCAGTCCTACCCCAATTGCAATTCCAACTGCAATCACCTGGTAAAAATATATCACATCAAAGTAATAATAAAGAAGCCAATTTTATATTTTCAATCTAAAAATAACTACTGCACCTTGAACATATTCATATGATTAGATTACCTTATGGAAATTCAGATTGTCATCGAAAGGCACAGCTACTCCCAACTTGGTCTTGTTTCTGAGCCAAGTAATGGTGTTCCGGCAGACTGGCAGTAAAATCAAGGCCATGTTGAATTTAAGGGTCTCTGCCCCTCCTTTGGCAACACAAACGCAATAACCCATTATATCGTATACGGCCTTATTCTTATATTGTATAAACTTGTATGTAAATAAACCAGCTACAATTCCAAGCCACAACGCCATAATCCACATCCTCTGCCAGTTATCCAATAAAAAGTACTTGGCCTTCTGGAACCATCTTTTTAATGGATTGTTCTCCTGTGTAGGCTTGAGTTTCTGACTCAGTAGTTGACTCAAAACTCGACTATCTCCAACCCTGACGGACTGGCTGGGAGCTTGCAATAACAGTGTTTCCAGGTTATAAATCTGTAAAGAATCAGCAGTAGCGATCAAACACTGAGCAAGAGAAAAATTGGGGTTAATTAAAGACAAAGAAACATGTGAAAGAGATACTTATGTACGGACCATGATGTATCCAGCGTTATCTGGGTCTAATTCTTCCATAATTAACGCTGCATACTCCTTAGCTTGTTTCTGAATGTTGGAGAGTTTGTTTGCCGAAGCACTTAAGCTTATAATCTACAATATTCATTGGAAGCTTGATGTAGTTAGCCAAAAGTTTTACTTATTGCATTTGTAATGAAAAAAAAAATATATATCCATATTCTTAATTATGGATTTCCAGTTTGGTTTGAAGGAGTCCCCGTTGACTAATTAATTATTCACTTTATAATTTTACCTCTGTCACTTCTTCTTCTGTGATTCTTCCATCAGCGTCTGTATCGACCCTGCATGGATTCAATATATTAAAACATTTATTGCCAGCGGGAAAGCAATTTATGTGAAGCTTTCTAAACTTGAAGGATTGGTATATATACATGTCAAAGAAGATTTGGAGCCTGGAATCGAAGCTTTCATCTGAGATCTGATCCCAGAACTCTTTAAGCTGTGCCCTGTTAATGGAATCGCCATTTATGTTATGCCTTCGAGCAAGTGCGCGAAACAATTCACCAGCAAATTCCTTTGATTCCTTGTTCATGCCTGTCACCGTGGTTGATAAAAAAAATTACTATATAACATTTGGTATTTGATATTTGATAGCGGAAGAGAAAATACTTGGATCAAAATATTAGTTATTTTGTTGATGGAGATGGCTATACCTATGCATTCCCCGAATGAGGAACAGTGAAGGAGGCCGTTGGTGGAGACCGTAAGTTCCTGAAATCTCTTCTCAACCGCAGGCCATCCATTTCCAGAGGGTCCAGTTTTGGCTGCGATGAACTTGAGGCCCTTCAACGCGTGGGCGGCGGCTGACTTGGTCCTATCAAATCGTCTAGCGGAAGAAGGCCTCCTTGATAGGGAAGCAAAACGTTTGAGCTCTTGTGATACCTGTTTGATATGGGAGGAAGTGTTACGAAACAAGGAGGATCGGAAAGAAGACGACTTGTTCTCAAGAGTCTTCCTGGCAAGCAAAGCGAATTCGGGGTCCTCATTAGCTGGGTGAACGCTGTGGACGGCGACGGAGTCATCGCGAATGTCAAGAGTAATCTCAACATAGGAGGAGGGGTCGTCATCGGAGTTACTGATGGTGGTGGTGGTGGTGGTTTCGGGAGGAATGTTGAACCTGGCGCTCTTCTTGGAAGATCGCTTTTTGGTGAGAGGAGGTCCTCCTAGAGGCCCGCTAAAGGCAGTGCGGTCGCTGGCTATGCTCTCAGAGTCGGAATTGTCTTCGCTTCTCATTTTGAAAAAGTGCCGTTGAGAAGCTACTTTGAAGAAGAATTGGGTGGATATATAGAATTATAGATACTGATTAAATAATAGGAAAGAAGGAGAAACTCACCTGCTCCATCTCACTATATTTATATATAAAATAGAAGGCAGCTCCCATGATCTGCTTTTGACAATGTTGCTTTCCCATTGTCTCGGCGTAGCTAATTTTATAATAATATAAGCTTCTCGGTCATAATAATACGGAACTGCGAAGCTTGTAGGAAGGATCTGCCGGTCAAACTGACCTCAAGGACCAAAAATTTTTAAATGCGCTTTTGTTGAACGCCTATTCGACTTATAATATTATCAAAGAATATGCATTTACTCTAATAATGTAACATCAAAAGATAAAATTTCAATTTAAGAAAATTATAAAATATTTTAAGTACATATATATATATATATATAGAATATTAAATAGTTTTTTTCAATTTATATATTAAAAAAACTATTAATATATATTTTTTCCTTTTTAAAATAGTAGTTGAAGACTTTTAATTTGAGTTTTTCCCTATATTCTAATTCCTATCAATTAACATATTAATTTACTGATGAGATTTGATTCACTAATACTAAATTCATCCTCAAACTATGAAGTTGATTCAAATCCCAATCAAAACTAATTATAAAAAAAACTACTAATTTAATTACCAAAGAAAAAAAAAGCCGATTAAAAATTAAATACTATATATGCACGTCAAGTGATGAAACTCTAATATTCACTTTAGATGAATAAAATTGGGATAGCTGTAAAAAAAAATTTGTATTTTTTAAACTTTTATAATTTCACCCCATACTATAAAAATTATCAATTAAATTTTAAATTTTTTAATTCTTATCAATTCTATCCTACCATTAACAAAATTATTATTTCATTGAAGAAGACGTCACATCAGTTATCACGCCGTGCTAATGATAGGGTATAATAAGTAAAAGTTAAAAAGCATAGGATTTAATTAATAATTTAATTAAAATATAAATTATTATCTATAAATATATTTTATGTAGATAATTTCCCTAAAATAATTTAAAGACTCAAAAATAAAATTTTCCTAAATATTTGCTATAAAAATTATATGTAATTAATTAAATATATACAATAATAATAATAATAATTAAGTTTCTAATTGATTATATGAATCATTTTTTGCTATTCAATTATGCTCAAAATTAATTTCGTATCAATATTTAAAAGTTATAAATTTTTTATTGTTACTTCCTTTCGTATCATTTTAGGTATCTCCATTTTCATTTTCATTTTCATTTCTTTCACAACTATTTTATCATATTTTAGTGTTAAATCATTTTTAGGTCAAGTAAATTAATCCAAATCAAATAGTTAATCAACTCTCAATTTTAAAAGTAACTTGCAATTTTGTATAAATTAAAATAGATTGAGAAAATTGTCAAAAAAAACCTACACTTATGAATTTTTTACAATTATATTCATACTAAAAAAATTACCAATTAAACACTGTACTTTTTAACTCTTACCAATTGTATCCTACAATAGTGTGACATGGCAACTGATGTGGCATCTCTATAGCATTTGACGTGGCCCTCCGTTAGTAAGATAATGGATTTGTTAATGATAGATTAGAATTGATAGGAGTTAAAAAAATTCAAGTTTTAATTGGCAATTGCAAAAATTTTAAAAATATAGAATTTTTTTAGCAGTTATCCCAATAAAATTTCATGCAGTTATCTTGGTAACTTGTATTTTATTAGTAGAAAAGCTTTTTGTCTTCTTTATATATGCTGTCCAATATCAATGGAGCAAAACTGCAAGTAATGTGTTCGAGTCGAATGATTAATATATATTTGCAAATGTAAATAGATATGACTGAAAGGAATTTAATATACATGCAGAAGTTTATGCTTTTTTGTTGCAGTATTATCCCTGATCTATCCACAAACTGAACAGATTGATATAATTTTTTGAGAATTAATTAGGATATGTAGTTAGGAAATAGGTTGACGTGATCCGAAGTTAGTCGTTTACTCGTATAACAATTAAACATTATCACAACTTATTCCTCTCTAATTATATATTTTAAAACAACACAAGAAAAATAAATTTATCGAGGACTATACTAATTAATAGTGGCCTAATTCGCATTTAATTTCTAACTTGAAGGACGTGGAAGACAAGGGAATGAATATATAAGTAAGAAAAATCCTACACTCAATCAAAATCCTTCCCACTATGATTTTATTGTCGATCACTTTCAGGTCACAGAGACAGAAACATTAATTTTCAATTGAAGTTAGATGGTGATGTATTAATTAAGACTCACAAAAGAAACGATCGATGATATGAACTTGCCAAGTAAGCAGACGTTCGAGAAGTAAAACAATTGAACTTAGAATTTCGGAACCCTATTTTGGATCCCTCTGAAAACAGCATCTTAAATGTCTCCACACGCTTGCTTTTCTTTCACTTTAGTTGCAACCCAGATGAGACGTTAATTAACCAAAGATTGAAAACTACTAAGTAAAAAAATAAAGGAATTGACAGCAATGAATAATTAATTAAGAAAACCAAAATCAACATTATATATTTTATTCCATTAATTAGTAGCAGTAGAAAGAGTTAAAAGATCGTTGCAAATGTGAAACGAAAGCCAGGTAGATATTCCAAGTTGTAAAATCAAAATCGGTAGACCCGCTCTAAAAAGGGACGCGTTTATCAATTATCATACGTATTAGATTTCCAAACGCGAATTCTTTCTTTTTTTTTTTTTTTTTTTTCTTCTTCTTCTTTTTATTATTATTATTTAAAAAAATGGTCACGAAATGTCAAACTGTTGCTACGAGTCTACGCTACAAACTTGGACCAATAACAAGCCATGCATCTTCCTTTTTATTTGCTGATTATCCCAGAAGTAATTTTGAGGATGAGCACGTGGGATTTTTGCTCATGCGTCGTTGGTGTTATCTAGAACAATGCTAACTGATTTCTCATATTCTCAGATTTTATATATTTATTAAGAGGAGAGAAAATATGTATTAAAAAAATATGAGTGAAAATTTCAATATTTTAGAGTTATTTATTTATGAAAGTTAGTTATGTGGCTGCCATCGGAAGTGGAATTTTCGAAAGTGCTAGCGTCTTTCAAAACTCATATGGCCAATTGATGCTCCAACAAGGTTGGTAAAATAAATAACATATATATGGGCTATAGTTCAATTTTCTTTTTTTTTTTTTTTTAATTTTTTTCAATACCCTGCAATAACAATAATAATAATAATAATAATAATATTATTATTATTATTATTATTATTATGCATTATAAAACGCTGTGTTGTCTAATGTTGGCATTTAGAATGTGCAAGAGAGTAGTAGTTAAGGTGTGGTGAAAAAAAAAAGAAAAGAAAAAGGAAAAAAAAAAGGTAAGGCGAAGAGCTGATGCAAAGATTTAGCCCATTTAGCCTAACCCTAGTTGGCCCAACTGAGGCATGGGCTAAAGCACTACAGAGAGCCCACATCTTGTATTATGTACTGTTGGACCCTCTACCCATTAAAGATTTGCTCGGTGGATCGACCAAATCCCAGGCATCAGCTCGCATTGTAAAATGACTAAAAATGCTGGGAAATAGGAGCCCACTGATCTGGAACGTGCATTCCTTCTTCACTCTTTCATATAGTTTGTGAATAATTAAGATTAAGCAAGTAAAGCGTGATCTAATGATACATAAGGTTTAGCAAGAGAATATATGGTCCAAAGCCAGCAAATCTTTTGTCATAGAAACAAACTGACTATGCAAACAATAGGATGGGTTTTCATAATAATAATAATAATAATAATAATAATAATAATAATAACAGGGCGCATGCCACATGCATGTTAATTGATTGGGGAAACAATAATATGTGAAATCTGATCCACATCAAAATGGATACTGCCGTTTTATTAGATTATTGCCATATTATTACCGGTTAATTAAGGTCCTAGTCCTTGTGTGTTTTCTCATTCCCATTAATTGACCTTATAATTCCCAGGAAAAATTTTGCAATAAAAAAAAAAAGCATTTTATGTCATTCTTGTTTACGTAGCAAAAAAAAAAAAAAAAAAAAAAGATATGAAATTTGGATTATTTATTAACATGGGTGGATGGGTGAGGCACAGGTGTGTCAGGATAGTGACAAAACTCATGCTATAAACTCTGGACGTTCTGTATATTTTTGGAATGGTTCAGAAATGAACTCAATATCATCTGAAGACTGAAATTATATCAATATATGGGAAGGAAATTGTCTTTTTGCTTTTGAATTCATATATATTTGATGGAGTGGATCCATGCACGCACAGAAGAGGAATTTGAATTATTAGAAAATATACAGCTAAGATGCAGTTGAGCTTTCGTTAGGAATAGTTCCATTCCAGCCATCCCTGAGCCTGATGGGCAACATCAGCCACCAGTGAAGCTTAACAACTGGATATATGCATGCTAGAGATTCTTTTGCACGTCAAAACTTGTCAAGCCATTAATTGCACATGTTTTGGCTAATGGATCGGCCTCTTATTTTTCTACAATCACCACTTTCTGCATTCCTTCTTTTCTCCTTCTTCTAACTTTGCCATTATGACGGTAATAAGAAGAAAAAAACACAGAGAGAATTTTTGGATTATTTTCCACTCACTTTCCCAAATATATAGTTTCACTTTGGGCGTTTAGTTACAGAAATTCAATTTTACTACAATCACTTTCCTGAAAAAAGTATAATTTCTTTTTTTTTTTAAATGATATTAAAAATTTAAAATTTATTTATAATTTTAATTTTTAGAATATATAATTTTTCCATTTAATTAGATTATGAAAAATTAAAATAAATAAAACATATTATATATCACAAGAGCATATTAGTCCCAATATATCTTAATTTTGAATATATAAAATACATGCATTATATAATAATTCAACACAAATATACCATTTCATTAAAAAAAATTAATAACGAAATTCCAACTTAAAACTTTTCAAGTTGAACAACACCTGAATTGACCCTTTGGCAATAATCAAGTTTTTAATTATAATGTGGATGTAGGCCCACTTTCCTCCTCCACCTAATAACTACATGAGGCAATGATCTCCTTCCACATGTTTGGAGGAAGGATTGGGAACCAAGACCACTTAATTTTGGCTATCAGATCAACCCTGCGATTTTGATAAATATTCAGGTAAATAAAAATTTATCCTGGTGATACAAGGCCTGTAAATTGCATCGCGCAACACAATACACTGTAAAAATAGAAAAATGAACGTGTTGCGTGTAAATTAATTTTGTAAAAAAAAAAACTGATGAGTTCTTTAAATTTGATGTGCAAAATATTTAAAATTAACCTATTTTAATTATTTATATTTAAATATTTTAAGCAATTAAATAATAATAATAATAATAATTAATTCAAGTGACTCACAAACATAATCTAATTTATTGAAAATTACATTTTTACTTATATATATATATTATTGTTTTGATATTAATTGAAACATTAAACAACTTCAATGTTATTGAGTTAAAAAAATTCATTAATTTTAAAAAGATATTACATATCTCATTTTCAAGTTGAATAAAACCACTAAATATGTATTTGAGATTTAAATTTTAATTATGATAGTTTAATTTAATTTAATTGAGTCTAAATATTTTAAATATCTCAATGAATCGAGTGAAAACTTTAAAATATTTAGTTCAATCCAATCGAATTTTGCACTTATCATTTTAAAATTGAGTTTAATTTGAGCTTGAAAATTTACTAGAGATTTAAACTAAATTTTTTTAGACATAAGAAAGCCTCATTAAACGAAATCATAGGGAAAACATTATATAAAAAGGTAAAATCAGAAGCAGCATCTCACTTTTAAAGATTAGACAAATGATTAGATGTTAATGATATATGCATTTAGGTTAAGTTTCACAGTCATTTTATCTATTTATTAGTCAATTTTAGTCAATTTTATTAGTTATTTACTTAATTTTACATAATTTTCAATTTTTAAATTAATTTGTAATTTTACTTTTATTTTATAAATAAAATGATGTTTTAAGGGACTAAAAGGTAATTTTTACAAGTGAGGAGTGAAGTCCAAGTCCAAAAGTTAGAAAATTGGAGCCTAAAATTGAAGATTTTTTAAGGCTGCAGAAAGTTATACAAGGAGCTGCATAACCCATGCAGCTTATGCTCAGAAAATCAAAGAAATTCTTAAGTTGCCGAAAGTTACATAGCCTTATGCATAAGCTATGCACCATCTTATGCAATAGACCAGAGAAGTATTGTAAATCTGTTGAAATGTGCATAGCTTCCTGCATAGTTTATGCACTGTCATGGAAGATGAACTCAAGCTTACCGAAATATGCATGACCTTTCGCATAACTTATGCAATTGCTTATGCACATTCACGGAAACTTTATGAAGCTTACCAAAACACGCATAGAGACGTGCATGGCTATGCAAACATGTCTTTATCATTCTTTTCAATTCTGACTCTATATAAGATGCTGCATGAGCATGATTTCAGCCATGCAATTCCTCATTAATTAACTAAAGAGGTAAAATTTTGTTACACGTGTGTGACCTCACTACACACTATTTTTTTTCCACTTTAGAGTTTATGTCAGAGGTTATAAAAAGGCATTATTACCTCATTTTTGCTGTAAGAAGAAAAAGGGAGAGAGTAGGAGATAAAGGAGCCGCCAATCTCATTATTTTTCATCTAAAACTCTAATTCTTCATCTCTGCCATTTTCTACGCTTCTTTCATTGGGTTTCTTCAATTTTAATTTTCTTTTCATCTTTTATTTCCTTCTTTTGCTAGAATTTCTTGCAATAAACATGAGTAGTGAGTAGTTCTTTCAAGATTTTGGAGTGGAGTATGTAATATTTAAGATATTTTGTGGATTTAAGCTAGTTAATATAAATTTTATGGTTAATATGAAGTTTTATCCATCTCTTGTGTGTCTAATAACATGCTTAGTGTAGAATCCCATTAAGTATAGTTCATAATCTTTAGTTGAAGTATCGAAAGGAGAAAACCCAGTGATAGATAATCAAGAAATTAGATTTAATTAACTTAGATTTAGAAATAGACTAAGGATTAATAGATTGATTAAAGAACCTAATGGGTTTTGGCTAATTTTAAATCCACAAAAGTAAGATTAAGTTAATTAAGGCACTTTTGTCTTACTCGAAAAAATATTCAAAGGATTTAAAAATTAATCACCTTGAAACTTATAATTTCCATATGTTTATATAACCAATTCAAAATCCCAAAATAGCTTAAATATGAATCCCTAAACTCTGGAATCGCTTTTTTTTATTATTGTTGATTGTTAATTGATTTTAATTACCTGATATTTTTAATTCTTGCCATATTACATTTAGCTCAATTTATTTCTTATAATTTTTGTGAAATTTTCTATGCAAGTATTTCCCTTATTAAATTTATAATTACACCCTTCAATTTCCTCTATCTTCATTTAATTAATTTTTAGTCTAAATTTAGTTTAGATTAGTATA
Source organism: Hevea brasiliensis (assembly GCF_030052815.1). Lineage (NCBI taxonomy): Eukaryota > Viridiplantae > Streptophyta > Magnoliopsida > Malpighiales > Euphorbiaceae > Hevea > Hevea brasiliensis. The sequence continues at coordinate 112,561,870 of NC_079495.1, forward strand.
CTTTTATATCAAAATTCAATTCTTAACATAACTCTTCGAAAGAACGATATTTTTATCTATACTACTTGAACGGCCCGTGACTTGCGGTTAGGCCATATCAGTTAATTTTATCAATCGTCTCTCAATTTAAGTAATTATGTCAATAATATCTCTCGATTTTGATTTGTATCATAAAAATTTATGAATTTCAATTTGAATATTACTAAAATCTCTGTTATTAATTTGCAGGTTAACTTATAATAACATATTACTTGTTGTCTCTCAATTTAGATAAGTGTACTATAAACATTTCTCAACTTTAAATTGTATAACGAAAATCTTTATATTTTAATTTAATATATAAATAATTTTTTCATGCAAATTATGCTTAATAATAATTTAAAATCTGATATATTATTTTGTTAATATAAGAAAGAATAAAAAAAAATTATATGTAATATCAACCTATATAAAAAAAAAATCATCCATACTTAATTAGTGTGGATATTATTAAAATAAAGTCAAATAATATTTATTATTAAATTTTCTCTTATTACTTTAAAATAAGATTAATGAAATTAAGATAAATTAGATATGAATCATTTAGACATTAACTAAAATCAATTTAAAAAGTAATAAAAGTAAAAATGATATTATTTTTTAAGAGAGTAGTAATAATAATAATAATAATAATAATAATAATAATAATAACAATAAAATTTTTAATAAGATATATTTATATATAAAAGACTATTTCTCAAAATATGATTTTTATTTTAAATAAATAAAAAATTAAATATATTAAATTAAAATTTAAAAATTTTTGTAATATAAATTAAAATTGAAGGATGATTGTAATATACCTATCTAAGTAAGGAGGATGAATAAAATTTAACCATGATTGTAATATACCTATCTAAGTTAATTAGAAGGATGAATAAAATTTAACTATATTCAAATTGAAATCAAAGATTTTTATGATACAAATTGAAGTTGAAGTGGATGCAATCACTTAAATTGAGGAATAATTTGTGAAATTGACCCAACAATTAGAGTTACTAAAAAAGTGAATTTCTTTTAATTTTTTAACATTTTCCTTATTTAAAAATAAAAATTTTACAAAAATTTAATTTAATTGAATTTTTTTATTAATTTTTTTATTAATAAAAAATTATTTCTTTTACCTTAAAAATTTTTATTTCAAATGAAACAAAAATTATTTTTATTATATAAAAATTTATTTGAATTTAATTATTATAAATGATTAATTTTAAAAGGAATAATCTGCATTCAATCATTAAAATATTGAACCAATAACAGCTTGAAGCGTATTAATTACTGGAGTGGACTCAATTACAGCCCTAAACAGGATAGGCGAGCGTGTGAAAATTTCTCCATTTTTTGGATTAGCGAATTGCGCTGCTAACTATTATCTTCTGCCGAAAAAGAAAAAGATTAATGATTAAGCTACTGGCAAATCCAAATCAATCTCAATAGAAAACAGATTCGATATTCACAAACCCAAAAATATGAGGTCAATAAATCAGAATCAGCTGGCAAAGCCGAGGGCGGGTCGTGATCAACTGCCAAACCTAATAATTTTAACATGGGAGGATTCATGTGCCTGTTGAGACACCATCCCACATGCAGGTGTCTGCTGGACCCCTCTGTCTCACCATTACATTTTTTTCTATATCCATCTAGCTATTCCAAGGGCCGGACCACCTCCACCTATAGCTTTTTGTTGCTCTCTTTTTTTCTTTTTTAAATTTGTTGCTCTCTTCTTTACTCTCTAACAACTACTTCCACGAAATCAGATGAAAAAAAACAAATTGTAATTAATTATAAAATCTTCTCCTCGTACTTGAATTCAAAAAAAAAAAAAAAAAAAAAAAAAAAAAAAATATATATATATATATATATATACACACACACACACGCAAGCAGCTCTGCCGTTATGATGGTAATCTCAGTGAAAACTCAGGAATATTAAGGTGGGGAGCTCTGCCTTATATTCAATATTCATGCTGCGTTCTGTAGAGGCTGAGAGGAGGGGATCGTTTCAGAGCCAGTATCGCCCGCCTTTTTCCAACTTCAAATTAACTTTTCTTGATTTGTGCAATTGAATAATTCCTTTTTTTTTTTTTACTATTCTTATCATTAACTAATATATATATATATATATATATATATATATATATATATATATATATATATATATATATATATATATATTTGATAAAAAAAATTTATTGAAAGGATGATAGTAACAATTTTTAATATAAAAATAAAATCGTTTTTGCTTCTCCTTGGTGTGTCTCACTATGGGGATGGCCACAAGACCCGTCAGAGTTGAAATGGGTGATTTTAATTTAGGGTAAAGTATTTTTATTTTTAAATAGTGTTAAAATTAATATAAATGTTTCTTGGTTTTTGAAAATTAATAATTAGTTTCCTATATTTTAAATATATTAAATTAAAGGTATATTCATCTAATTTTTATCAACTTTTCATTAATTATTTAAGAAATAATAACTAAAGATAAAGGAGTATCACAAATAGTAACATGTAGCTAAGGAATCTCAGGAAATACAGGTGCTGGAGTATTCTCAGAGGAGAATATGACTACTTTATTGTTGTAGCACTACGGCCATCTCTAATGAGGATGACATGGGAGAACATTAAGTGGCATGATATGGGCTTGGAAAAAATGTACCCCTCCTAATAGGGAAGGTCCTTATTTATAGAGTAAGCGGCCAACGTTTAGTGGACATATATAAAGTTTCAATAAGTAGGTTGTCTTAATCACTAGAGTCTATTTAAAGGTCCGATCAGATTATTTTTGGAAGATAATGACTCTGGTACATAGGGACCAATAATAACACGTAATGCCCAGTCGGGTTGGTGTAAGTGTGTCGACCTACTTATGGAGGACACTCTGACTTAAACAAATCAGAAAATAGCATGGACTACGCTCATATAGTGCTAGGCCTATAATCGTTGCTTCCATGAGCAGTATGTAAGACAACCAACAAAGTGACAATTATATAAAAGATTTTAGTTTCGACATTTATGTGTTTACCAATCATGCAAAGTATTTTATCTTAGGGGTATTCATTACGACTTCTTCGTTTAGTGTGAATGAATGTTGTCAATATGATTTCCCTTGGAGTAAAATTGATGGTCATATTCATTTTCCATTATGTGGACTATACGACTACTTTCAATGTTAAGGTTGTTTAGACGACTTCTTTAATTCAAAGCTAGAAGTGAAATCGAGATTAAGGTGATTGTATTATTAGATGGGTTTCTGTCTTATTGGGTCTAAGGGATACCTACCTTCTTCTGAGAGGGGACACCTTTTTTAAAAACTCATACGGTTATACCTTGAAAATATTCGACTCCTTTTCGAAACATATACGCTTCTACCTAAGATTCACCATTCTTCTCAATATCATACATACAATCTCTTTATGTGCATACATGTATCATTTGTTTAAGGGCTTGTTCACTTATCTAATATCAAGAAATAATCAATAAAGACAAATTACCATTTATAATATACTTGACTCAAAACCTGACCCAAGTGAACTAGACATATGGGGCACTTTTCGAACCGAACAAGACTTAACTCGGCTAGGCCGAATGAATGAAAATCCAAAGCAGACGAGTCTCATCCATATGGCTTAGTTCAGTCCTCATACAATTCAATGCGTAAATAAGGCAATGTCAACTATATGAGATCTTTTCGATAAGAATCTCAGAGCATTGCACTCATAGTGCATAGTTTACCTCGGATTGAGACATAAACACCTAAGATTGTAGAGAAATACTCTCTAACAGTCCAAAATACAAGTATAAGACGTAGAAGACATTCTGAAAAAAAGGTAGGTTACTCTATGCCATATGAATCTCACTTTCATCCTGAAGAGATTTAATTTCATCACTTGATTTCATCTCAATTATTACTGAGATGAGTGATGGGGCGAATATTAATAAGTTACTGACTTTAACTTTTCACTTGCAGGTTTCAGCAGCAAAGAGTGATCAAAATCAAAATTTTCACAAAAATAATTAAAATATTCTTATGATAAATAACTATTTTATTTTTAAATTATATTAAAATTAATATAAATATATACATTCTTTTAAAACAAATTATAATTTAATCTTTATAAAATTTAATGAGTGAATTTTTCTTTTTAAAAAAATTCAGTTATTTTTTTCTGTCGGAGAGATGAGAAACATACGTACACTGAGTTTAGTGACAAGAATGGATCATTACTAACATCACGGCAATTTTGATAGCATTCTCATTATCATATAAACTCAATGCACACACACTTCCACAAGCGACATGGGACGCTGAAGCGCCAGCCTACAACGTCAACAGAAACACTCACATACACTGCCCCCATACAATATTTTTTTTTATCAGAAAGATGAAAAACACACGTATAATAAGTTCAATGATAAAAATAGATAACTACTAAAATTATATTAATTTTAATAAAATCTTTATTTTTTTTTATAAATCTAACACACATTTTCACAAAATTAGAGAAATTTCGGTCTGATTAGTGTAGCTGAGTCTGATCAACTAAGGGCGAAGAGCTTTTGAGGTAACGCAATTTGAATGGAGCCACCCATACATAAATTGACAAAAAGAGGAAAGAAAAGGACAGTCCTCTTTCGAGTTGGGAGAGTTGGGAGTTGGTAGGTGGTCGGCACATGGCCGACTTTTTCCTTGATACTGGCATACCATAACCAAAACAAGTAATTATGCCCCAAAATATTTTCAAACGAACACATTCTCTTTATGCTACAGCTCCATCTATTTTTTTTTTTCATGTTTCTATTACACCCCTTGGCGACATACAATGAAAATGAAAATGAATATACACACATACAATGAAAATAAATACTTGTTAAAACTATGATAATTTTATCAAAGTTTTTTGTTTTTAGATAAGCCACACACACCTTATCCACAATCAATGTGGGATATTGAATTATCAATCCTGAACACGCCCAACTCACCTACGGACTTCAATGAAGACTACAGCAAAATACTCAAGTTTACCTTTTATTTTCACTCAAGGTCATATATTTTTTTTTTTACTGAGAGCTAAACACAGGCTTATAGTTGTATTACCACTACCATTATTTTATTGTAGGCTTCAATAATTTAATGTTAGTTTAAAGTCGACCCCCTACATAAAGCCATTCCCCTCTACCATTCCCCTCATCCTTCTCTTAGCATGTCCCTCTCTCTCTCCCTCTCTCCTAGATAATGCTCTTGATTTTCCCGTTGATCGCTTCTTATTCAACTTCTCTACAGGTCTATCATAACTAATATTGCTTCAAAATCCGCTGAAATATGGCTTCTCATTACATGTGGACTCTGCCTTTGGCTTTGCTGTTTATGGTATCTACAACTATGGGAGCTGCCCCAAGGAGGCCTGTAGCCGTGCCATTCGGCAGGAACTATGTGCCTACATGGGCATTTGACCACATTAAATACTTCAACAGAGGCTCTGAGATTCAGCACTGATGTGGCCCAACCGCAAGTGCACGGGTCGTATAAGTAATATAGAAAAGATATCGTTCCCACGAGGAATTGTGTTAATGATTGAATTTTTGATATAAAAAGTTGACTAAATTGAACTATTTTTTAAATCAAAGCAATAAATTGATGGGTATTGGAATGTGAAATCTATATGTGCAAAATTAATAATCTATTCAACTATGTAATGATTTAACTAAAATTGCATCAATTTGAAATAAGCAAGTGAAATATGGCAAAATTTAAAATGGCAAGCAATTAAATTTGATTAGAAATTGACAATGATAAAAAGGCGATTCCGGAGTTCGGAATTTCATATTCGAGCTATTTTGGGATTTTAAATTGGTTATCCAATCTTGTGGAACTTACGGGTTTTAAGGAGATTAATTCTTAAATCATTTGAATACCCTTTCGAGTGAGACAAAGAGTGCCTTAATCAATCTAATCCTACTTTCGTGGAGTTAGAGTTAATTAAGACCCATTAAGTTCTTTAATTAATCTGTAAATCCTCTTAATCCTTAGTCTATTTCTAGAGCTAAGTTAATTAAGTTCAATTTATTGATTATCTATCACAAGGCCTTCTCCTTTCGGTGCCTCAACCATGGATTAAGAACATTACTCAATGGGATCCTATACTAAGCATGTCATTAAGCATACAAGAAATGAATAAAACTCATTAAGACCAGAAAATATGGATTACCCAATCAAAATCCACAAAATATCTCAAATATTACAACCCTTACTCCAGAATCAAAATAAAACTACTCATTATCCATAATGTTTACAAGAAATTATGAGTTTATAAGGAAATAAAGCTTTAATCTAAGCTAAGAAACAAGAAACTAAACACTAGAAATGTAGGAAAAATGTAAAAAAGGAAAGAAATCTGCAAATCTTAGTTGAAAATGGTGTGGAAGGTGAAAATGACTCTTCAGCTGCTGCCTCTCCTCTTTCTTTCCTTTTCTGCTCCTTGTCTCCCCTTCTAAAATGGGAAATGGGACTATTTATAGCATTTTCTGACATGGAGCCCTAAAATGATGTGTTTGAGGAGGGATTTTCTGAGGGAATCTTCTGCCAGCTCATTAATGAACTCTTTATGGGACTGCATAAGTGGACTGCATAAGTCATGCAGTCCCTTATGTAGTTTTCGGCTGGTTTCTGGTTCACTTATGCGAAACTGCATGACTTGCTGCATAGGTTATACACAATTCCGTGAAAGTGCATAAGGGAGGCGTGAATGTGCATAAGCTATGCAGTCTCCTTATGCACATTTCGGCAGGTATTGGAACAGTGATTTTTCTCCTTATGCAGATCTGCATAGCTTATGCGGCAAGTTATGCACAATTTGGTCAATGCATATTTCAGCTTGAAAACTTGTTTTTGACATCTTTGGCTATAGAAGTCACTCCTAAATGGCAAAAATTCTCTTCAGTCCTTCAAAAACACCATTTTTCCTACAAAACAAAGTAAAAATTACAAATTAATGCAAAATTGACAACTATGAAAAACTAACTAAATAACTAATGAAATTAGCTAAAAATGACTAATAATAAAATAAAATGGCTATGAAATTAGACCTAAATGACTATGCAAAATGTATGCATCAAATACCCCCAAACTCAAGCTTTTGTTTGTCCTCAAGCAAACTTAAAATTGTAATGCAAATTTTTTTAGGGGTACCTTATCCAAAGAGCTATGAAAATCAACTATTAAAGTAACTTAACACACCTTTAGCCACACCAACAATCCATATCCCCATCCTTCAAAATGCAAAGAATCTAATGCTTATCCAAGCTTTCACCGCTTAGCCATCAAGTCAATTATCATTCAAAATCCCCAAACCAACCAATCAAAAGAGAAAGTTATGCTCAAAAGGAATTCTAGGACAATCAATAGGCAAAGTGTCTCTATATAGAATGATGGAATTAAATGAATGAATAGATAATTTCTCCAATCCCATAGGCAAATTCCCTACTCCTATCTCCACTAATGTAGCAAGTACTATCAAGAAATCAAAGGTCTTTTTAGGGATGCAATGGGGCCATGGGGTTTAAAATGAGGCTAAGAAGAAAGATGGGTAAAAAGGATTCAAAGCATGAGAATATTTTCAATTTTTGACAACATAAGGTACATTTCTTATTTTATTATATATTTTTCTCTTCTTTATATATATGGGGGAGAGAAATACACAATGAGGATTGTCAAGTGCTAGCATAGTTTACAAAACACATAAAAATGGAGGGACATTTGATTCTTTAAACTTGTATTTTGCATTTTCTTTTGATGATTGTCCCTAAAATTTGCCACCCCCAAACTCATTTCTTTTAATGCTTTGGGTGGATTTCTTTCATTTCGAATGACAATGGTGAAAAGCACATATACTAGCACTTTTACAAGGTGACAAGCATTTCTTCTCCCTTTTATTGCATTTTTTTCTTTTCTCTTTTATTTTATTATATATATATATATATATATATATATATTTTTTTTTTTGAATATGTACCTAATGTTATAAATAATTATTCTCATGAAAAGGGTTGGAGTGTTTGGTTCATTGGCTAGGTAGTAATAAGGGTTTCAAGAAAAATTAGGGACAAAAAGGCTCAAAGGGGTTTGCAAGGGTCAATTTTAATTAGGAAAAGGGCCAAAGGTTTAAAATGAAGAGATTTAAATCAAAGAATGCCTAATCATCTCTCTTTTCAAGTACAAGCTAGTATTTCGCCTTGAAAGGTTTAGAAAATTTGTTCTAGGATTGGTGAGACATCATTTGACTACCTTATATCCAATAACTCCCTCTAAACACTTCCATCTCCAAATGACTAGTTGGGTGGCTTTTTGGCTAAGAAGATATAGGCATGGGATAGACACTTCAAAACCTTGCATCTCTTAGGAAACTTTCAATCCACAAACCCAACTAAAGGTAAGTCAAATCACTCTCATAGGTAGCTTTTCAATACTCAAGGGATTTGGCAAAAGATTTTAATGCATGATGCATGATTCCTAAAAATGAGTAATGCATTAACTAACTAAATGGAGGGAATCTATTTGTGTGCAATATGTACAATTTCTAAGTAATGTATAATGTGTGTGTAAATGTGTAATGTATATGTATGTTTGTATGTATATGTAAAATATTTATGATATGTAAATGGAATGGGATGAGATGCTCTTATACTCAAAATGTGAAAACTGAAGCAAAAATCAAAATGCACACCCCCAAACTCAAAATTAGACATTGTCCTCAATGTCTCAAGCAATTTATTATCAAAACTCAAAGCAAAAAGTAATTACCAGGAATTGTGAAATGTTAAGAGCAAAAAGAAAAGGTTACCTGGTATAGAGAAGATGAGAATTAAAGAGATAATTGGAATGCATAAGTAGCATTGAGTTATGCGAGAATAAAGTGCTATCGAGCAGTGCATAAGTAGGGTGCATAAGCCGCGTGCTCGCATAAGTAGCAATAAGGGCCGCACAGGCTATGCAGACATTTGCATAAGGATTCACACTGTGCAGTGCATAAGTGGCATAAAGGGTCGCATGTGCTATGCAAAATAATTGCATAAGGGAATTCACACTGTGGCAAGATATTCAAAAGTCACGCATGATGATGATTAGCAAGGAAAAATGTGCAACCACAATATACAAAACAGAATATATGGACAATTATGCACAAAAGGGCAGTAAAGGCAGTGAAAATCAATGGAAAACTAATGTAATGGCCATCCAATAGAACTTTAAGAAACAAACTAATTCAAAACAAACTAACAGAATTCAAAACAAACTATAATTGTTTGAACATATGTACAAAGAAAAAGTCCGACAAGTTTGAACAAAAGTAAAACAAAAACTAGTCTAGTTCTATTGTTTTGCCCTTGTCCATAGATGTTGCTAAGGGGCTGGTTGCATCTGGCTGCTGTCGAAATGATGGTGCTGGAGGAGGTGATGGAGGTGGAGGTGGCATTCCCAGAAAAATCATGAGTTTCTTCATCATCTCCTTCAATTCTTTTTGCTTGTCCCTGGTTTCCATGACAAGGTCAAATAGGTGATCATGACGATCCTTGAGGATATCAAGACCAGTGTCAAGCTTCTTATCCACAAAGTATATATCATCACTAAGCCTTTCAAGATAGGTGAATAAGGCTTTAGTGTTGAATGGAGAGAGGTTAATTTGTAGGAGGTGGATGAGGTGAGAAGCTCTTTGGGTTGTCCTGTGTAGATTGAGGGGGTGGGGTAGGTTCAGGAGAGTGCTGTGGGACTGATGGGACAGGTTGGGCTTCTGGTTGTGTAGTGGGTTCAGTTTTTGCTGCTGGTTGTGCAATGTCAGAATGTGGCAAACTGAACCCTGTTTTGGATAGGTGTGCAGCATCAAAATATAAGGTGTCCACAAGTGCTGGTATTGGGTGCTCTTCAGGATTAAAACCAAAATGCTTGGCTATAATAGTTATGAGCCCACCCAAGACAATGTCACCTATGGATTTTGTGGCAATATGCAACACATGCTCACAAAAGAAATAACCAGGAGAAACCTTGACCTTGTGGAAAGCACACCATAACATGAATAATTCAGATTTCCCCACAGTACCAGAACTAGTCCCTCTGCCCAAAATAGTGCTAGCAATCAGCCTATGAATAAACCTAAGTGCGTGGTCAAGTATTTGAGAAGTTTTTGATCTGCCAGCAGAAAAAGTCTGAGGTTGGTTTGTGATAATTCTCCAAAATTAAGCAGCATTCCAAATACCCTTGTTTGCTACCTCTACCCCTGTATATGGCACTCTAAATAGCCCATCAATTGCAAAACCAAGAATACTATGAAATTAATCCAATGATAACTCTCTATTTTGCCCCAAACATCTAAATTTCATAGTTGGCTTAAAATCTACATCATGCAATTTCAGGGTGGCAGAGAATGAGGAAATAAATTCCAAAACTAAAGCTGGGTAAACAATTTCTTGCTTGTGCACAAATTCCATCCAACCCATACCATCAAGATAGGCAACCACATTGTTAAATAAACCAAGTGACTGGAGAGAGTCCACAGAAATATACCTAGTGGGTTGCACCTTCCTTTCCTTAAGTCGTTTAAATGTTGCTTTGTGAGTTGCATCAGGAAGGGACCAAGGTAGTTTTGAGACCTGTGAGGTTGTTGACAATTGCTTTTTGCTGGAAGAGGGTGTGGAGGCTGAAGTTTTTGGCTTTTTGGGTGGAGGCTCTGACCTTGGGGTGGTGGGTGGTTCTTTGCGTTTTGAGAGAGGAGGTGCAGAGGCCATGGGTCGGGTGGATTTTGACCTGATTTTTCGTTTATACGTGGCTGTGGAGGGTGGTGGGGGTGTCTCTTGTGGAGGGGAATTAGGGTTAGGAGGTCGCATTGACAATGGTGAGACCTCGAGAGGAGAAGCTGGAGGGGAATGAGGAGGCGACTCCATAGTTCCCGATGGTGAAGATGGAGAAGGTGAGGGGAAAAGAAAAATGCAAGAAGAGATTAGGGTTAAGGCGGCGGAAATAAGCGTGGAGAAGAAGGGAAAGAGGTAATGCCGGAATAAATGGGAGTGAACAGACGGTAGTGAACAGAAAAGTCGGGAGGTGGGAAAAATGGGAGTCGAAGAAAATTTTTGGATTTGGATATGTAAGACTGCATAAGGGGATTAATGGGTGTGCATAACTTATGCACCCTGCTTATGCATGTTTCAACTTGTTTTGGACTTCAGAGAAATAGCTCATGCAAAAGTGCGTAAGTCATGCACTATCCTTATGCACTGTTCGGCAAGTTTTGACCTTCAGGGAGAGTGGTCATGCGGAAGTGCATAAGCTATGCACTCTGCTTATGCACTTTTCGGTGGGTTTTGGATTTCAGAGTTTCTGGTTATGCAGAAGTGCATAAGTTATGCACTCTCCTTATGCACCTCTCGACAAGTTTTGGGATTTTTGGTTGGTGGTCATGCAGTTGTGCATAAGCTATGCACTCTGCTTATGCACTTTTCGGTGGGTTTTGTTTTTCAGGGTTTGTGGTCATGCAGAAGTGTATAAGCTATGCACCCTCCTTATGCAGGTTTCGGCAGATTTTGGTGTTTGGAAAATGTAGTCATGCAGTTGTGCATAAGCTATGCACTCTGCTTATGCACCTCTCGGTGAGCTTTTTGGGTGGAGGCTCTGACCTTGGGGTGGTGGGTGGTTCTTTGCGTTTTGAGAGAGGAGGTGCAGAGGCCATGGGTCGGGTGGATTTTGACCTGATTTTTCGTTTATACGTGGTTGTGGAGGGTGGTGGGGGTGTCTCTTGTGGAGGGGAATTAGGGTTAGGAGGTCGCATTGACAATGGTGAGACCTCGAGAGGAGAAGCTAGAGGGGAATGAGGAGGCGACTCCATAGTTCCCGATGGTGAAGATGGAGAAGGTGAGGGGAAAAGAAAAATGCAAGAAGAGATTAGGGTTAAGGCGGTGGAAATAAGCGTGGAAAAGAAGGGAAAGAGGTAATGCCGGAATAAATGGGAGTGAACAGACGGTAGTGAACAGAAAAGTCGGGAGGTGGGAAAAATGGGAGTCGAAGAAAATTTTTGGATTTGGATATGTAAGACTGCATAAGGGGATTAATGGGTGTGCATAACTTATGCACCCTACTTATGCATGTTTCGACTTGTTTTGGACTTCAGAGAAATAGCTCATGCAAAAGTGCGTAAGTCATGCACTGTCCTTATGCACTGTTCGGCAAGTTTTGACCTTCAGGGAGAGTGGTCATGCGGAAGTGCATAAGCTATGCACTCTGCTTATGCACTTTTCGGTGGGTTTTGGATTTCAGAGTTTCTGGTTATGCGGAAGTGCATAAGTTATGCACTCTCCTTATGCACCTCTCGACAAGTTTTGGGATTTTTGGTTGGTGGTCGTGCAGTTGTGCATAAGCTATGCACTCTGCTTATGCACTTTTCGGTGGGTTTTGTTTTTCAGGGTTTGTGGTCATGCAGAAGTGCATAAGCTATGCACCCTCCTTATGCAGGTTTCGGCAGATTTTGGTGTTTGGAAAATGTAGTCATGTAGTTGTGCATAAGCTATGCACTCTGCTTATGCACCTCTCGGTGAGTTTTGGATTTCAGAGTTTCTGGTTATGCGGAAGTGCATAAGTCATGCACCCTCCTTATGCAGACTTCGGCAGAGAGAGAAAATGCAGGATTTGAAGTCATGCAAATGTGCATAAGTTATGCACCTTGCTTATGCACTTCTCAGCAAGTTTGAAATTTGACAAAATGTGGCTATGCAGAGTTGCATAAGCTATGCAGTCTCCTTATGCAGTTTGCAACAGGGATGAAAATGGCAAGAATTGTGGTTATGCAGGATTGCATAAGCTATGCAGTTGCTTATGCACAATTGAACAAGATTAAGATTGCAATGGAACATGATTTGCAAGTGTGAAAAATACCTTAGAATGAAGAAATATAATTCTATTAAGCATAAATCATGAGAAATTATCACCAAAAATACATCAATATATATACAAAATCCATTAAAATTACATCACACATGCTTGTAAAAGTGAATCCTGCATAAAAGGCATTTGTGACCCATGCCATTTTGACTCAAATTCTGCAAATCAACATTTAGCACATTAAAACTCAATAAAATCTGCATAAAGTTGCATTTATCTACAAATGATGAAATCCCCAAGGCATGCCAAGAAAATGCAGCATGTTCATCTTAAATCTCACACCCCAAATAAACTCAAAACTACAACATTGACTCACTTACCACCATATTAACATTATAAGCACAAATATTAAAAAGTTACATACCCAACCTCACCAAGAACATGAGTAATCTGCTGCAGACACCCTCTTTGCTGCAGAATGTCATTTTTCCTCTCTGCATAAACTAGATAGCAGCCCCTGCACAGGTTATGTAGCAAAAACCTATCAGTTTTTGGGAAAGTTTGAAGGACAAAATTTTCAAGTTAAGAATCACTCCCCAGCAGTTCACCAACCTTCCTCCATTGAAATACATCTACAAGGGACAAGATTCAACAATGTAAAAAATGGAATTTGGGGAGATTTAAGATAAAAACAAAAACAATGAAAATAAAAGTAAATCAACAAAAAGGAAAATAAAAGAGCTTGGGATGCCTCCCAAGAGGGCTAATTTATAGTCCTTAGCTGGACTTTTCATGAATTTCACTGAAAAGAGGTGAGGTATTGGAGAGCTTGTAACAGCTTGCTCCCTTTATTGGGTCTCCAGTTATATAATGCTTCAATCTATGCCCATTGACCTTAAAATTCCTAGATTTTTCACTCCAAATTTCAATTGCTCCATAAGGGAAAACCTTAGAAACTCTATATGGGCCAGTCCACCTTGATTTAAGTTTTTCAGGGAACAATTTCAATCTTGAGTTGAACAATAAAACTGAATCACCTTCTTTGAATTCCTTTTTTCTAAGATGCTTATCATGCCAAACTTTAGTTCTTTCTTTGTAAATACGGGCACTTTCATAAGCATCCATCCTCAATTCTTCAAGCTCATTAAGTTGCAATAGTCTCTTTTCACCAGCTTGCTTAAGATCAAAATTCAAGGTCTGAATGGCCCAATATGCTCTATGTTCTAGCTCCACAGGTAAATGACAAGACTTACCATACACCAACCTAAATGGAGTAGTTCTTATAGGGGTTTTGTAAGCAGTCCTATATGCCCATAAAGCATCATCTAGTTTGATAGACCAATCTTTCCGAGAATTGCTCACTGTTTTCTCCAAGATATGTTTGAGTTCTCTGTTAGAAATTTCAACTTGTCCTGAAGTTTGAGGGTGGTATGGGGTAGCTATCTTGTGCACTACACCATGCTTCCTCATTAAGCTCTCAAATTGCTTATTACAAAAATGTGAACCACCATCACTAATTATAGCCCTAGGAGCTCCAAATCTACTCAAGACAAATTTTTTCAAGAATTTCACTACCACTCTAGCATCATTAGTTAGAGTTGCAATAGCTTCCACCCATTTTGACACATAGTCGACTCCAACTAGAATGTATTTATTACCAAATGAAGGAGGAAATGGCCCCATAAAATCTATTCCCCAGACATCAAATAATTCTACTTCAAGAATACCATTTAGGGGCATTTGATCTCTTTTTGACAGATTTCCACTCCTTTGTCATTTATCACATTCCAACACAAATTTCCTCACATCCTTAAAAAGATTTGGCCAAAAGAAACCAGCTTGCAAAATTTTACTAGCTGTTTTAGAGATTCCAAAATGTCCTCCATAATCAGAAGCATGACAATGATGCATAATACTATGTGTCTCCTCATCAGGAACACATCTCCTTATTAAACCATCACAGCATCTCCTAAAGAGTAAAGGATCCCCCATCTATAAAATTTTACCTCATGCAAAAACTTTTTCTTTTGTTGCCATGTCATACCTAGAGGTAAAACTCCACAAGATAGATAATTCACAAAGTCTGCATACCAAGGTAGTTTAGCAACAAGAGAGAAAAGTTGTTCATCCAAGAAAAACTCATCAATAGGGATTTCATCCAATTCTTCATCATCCAATTTCAACCTACTAAGATTATCAGCAACTACATTTTCAGCTCCCTTCTTATCTCTAATCTCCAAGTCAAACTCTAGTAGCATCAGAATCCACCTAATGAGCCTAGGTTTAGCCTCCTTTTACTGAGCAACACCGATGGTGCATGATCTGAAAATATAACCACCTTTGAGTCAATTATGTAAGGTCCGAACTTTTCCAATGCAAAGACAATTGCTAAAAATTCCTTTTCGCTTGTTGCATAATTTGTTTGAGCCTCATCCAAAGGTTCTACTAGCATAATAAATAGCATAAGCCTTTTTGTCCTTTCTTTGACCAAGAACAGCTCCAATTGCATAGTTGCTAGCATCACACATAATTTCAAAAGGTAGGCTCCAATCAGGTGGTTGCATGATCGGTGCAGTGATAAGAGCTTGCTTCAACCTGCAAAAGGCATCCAAACAATCTTGATCAAATACAAATGGTGTGTCATTAATTAACAAATTAGACAAAGGTTTGGCTATTTTAGAAATATCCTTGATAAAGCGTCAGAGAACCCAAAGATGTCCTAGAAAACTTGAATTCCCTTGACATTGGTAGGAGGAGCCATCTTCTCTATCACTTCAACCTTGGCTTTATCAACCTCTATTCCTCTGTTAGACACCAAATGTCCAAGCACTATCCCTTCCTGAACCATGAAATGACACTTTTCCCAGTTTAACACAAGGTCGATCCGCACATGTTTGTAAAACTTTAGAAAGGTTAGCCAAGCATATGTCAAATGAAGATCCATAAACAGAAAAATCATCCATAAAAACCTCCATTATATCTTCAATGAAATCTGAGAAGATTGCCATCATGCACCTTTGAAAAGTGGCTGGTGCATTACACAACCCAAATGGCATCCTCCTATAAGCAAAGGTTCCATATGGACAAGTGAAAGTGGTTTTCTCTTGATCATTTGGATGGATAGGGATTTGAAAAAAACCTGAGTATCCATCTAAATAGCAAAAATAAGAATGCCTAGCCAGTCTTTCTAACATTTGATCAATGAAGGGAAGTGGAAAATGGTCTTTTCTAGTGGCAATGTTTAGTTTTCTATAATCTATGCACATTCGCTAACTAGTTACTGTTCTTGTGGGAATTAATTCATTATTTTCATTTTTGACCACTGTCATTCCACCCTTTTTTGGGACAACATGTACTGGGCTCACCCAAGTACTGTCTGAGATAGGATATATGATCCCTGCATCAAGTAACTTCAAAATTTCCTTTTTAACAACTTCTTTCATATTTGGGTTCAACCTTCTCTAATGTTCAATAGATGGCTTACAATTTTCTTCCAAAATAATTTTGTGCATGCAAAAGTGTGGGCTTATTCCCTTAATGTCATCTATGGTATATCCTAAAACTTTTCTGAATTGCCTCAACACTCTTAACAACTTATCAGCCTCTAAAGTACTCAAGTTTGCATTTACAATTACTGGATAAGTGTTATTAGTGCCAAGAAATTCATACCTGAGCTGAGAAGGAAGTTGCTTAAGTTCTACCTTAGGTACATCTTCTTCCTTGAATGATGGTTGCTTAGATTCTACTTTTTCCTTTTGTGTGAGTTGAAAGACTGAAGCAAAAATGAATGGTGGACTTCCCTCTAGATGTTGAGCATATGCAGCCACATGAGGGTTGTCATAGTCCATGCCTCCTCCATGAACCAAACAATTTTCAAGTGGATCTTCTGGATATCTTTTTCTGAAGTGTTCTTCAACCAGCTCATCAATGATATCAACTCTTAAGCAAGTATCAGCTTCAGAATGATGTTTCTTCATAGTGTTATTAATGTTGAAAACCAATTGATCTTCACCAACTCTAAGAGTCAATTTTTCTCCCTTAACATCAATCAATGCCCCTGCTGTAGCTAGAAAGGGTCTTCCCAAGATGATTGGGATATTAGAATCCTCTTCCATGTCCAAGATGACAAAGTCAACAGGTATATAAAACTTCCCAACCTTCAGAGGCACGTTCTCCAAAATCCCTTCAGGATACTTAATTGATCTGTCAGCTAGCTGAAGAGAAATGTGGGTTGGCTTAAGATCTCCCATATTGAGCTTCTCATAAATGGAAAGGGGCATAAGGCTAACACTAGCCCCTAAATCACATAAAGCTTTTGTAGAACAAGATTCCCCAATGTGGCATGGAATTGAAAAACTCTCTGGGTCCTTGAGTTTTGGAGGAAGTTTCCTTTGGAGGATAGCACTACATTCTTCTGTCAAAGCTACAGTCTCATGGTCTTCAAGTCTCCTCTTATTTGAGAGAATCTCTTTTAAGAATTTTGCATAAGAGGGCATTTGTGAAAGAGCATCAACAAAAGGCACATTGATGTAAAGCTTCTTCAAGACCTCTAAAAACTTCCCAAATTGCTTATCAAGCTTGGCCTTTTGAAATCTTTATGGAAAGGGAAGTTGTGGCTTGTAAGGCTCTGGAGGTATATACTTCTCTTCCTTCTCTTCAACCTCCTCTTTACCTTTTTCTGCGCTCTCTTGTTTTTCACTCTCATCAGTTTCTTTCTCATTTTCTCTCTTCTCACTATTTTCACTTTTCTCATTTTTTTCACTCTTCTCATTATTTACAACTTTCCCACTTCTTAAAGTAATAGCTTGACACTGCTCTCTTGGGTTTTCTGGTTGACTTGGAAGTTTTTCAAAAGACTTGGTACCTGAGAAAGATGCTTGTTGTGCAATCTGATTTTC
Organism: Hevea brasiliensis; assembly: GCF_030052815.1. Taxonomy (NCBI): domain Eukaryota; kingdom Viridiplantae; phylum Streptophyta; class Magnoliopsida; order Malpighiales; family Euphorbiaceae; genus Hevea; species Hevea brasiliensis. Next base: position 112,579,663 of record NC_079495.1, read on the forward strand.
CAGCATTCTGTTATGTGTCTGCATCTGTTCTAGCCTTGCTTTCATCTCTCTTATCTCCTCATCATGCTTAGTTTGGTTAGCAAGAATCTGTTGTAATAAAGCTTCTGTGGTGGGACTTTGTTCTTGCTGTTTTGGTGGAGGGTTCATATTTTTCTGCTGAAAATTAGGCAATGGTTGCCTATTTTGCTGATATGGAATTCCTTGTTGCTGTTGTGGTTGAAAATTCTGATTTGAGACTTGACTTTGCTGATTTCCCCATGAAAAGTTAGGATGATTCCTCCAAGTTGGATTATAAGTTTGAGAGTAAGGATTCCCCATTTGTTTGTTTCCATAATTACCAACATATGCTGCTTGCTCTCCATAGTCTACTCCACAGCTGGTAGTTCCCTCTACATAAGCAACTTGTTGTGAACTTCCAGATGATGATGATGAACTAACCAACATACTCAAATCTTCCATCTTCTTAGCCAAAACATTTGTAAGTGCATCAAACTTTGCATTAATCATGTTGAATGGATCAAGATCATACATTCCAGCAGCTTGCCTTTTTTGAGATGGAGCTGGTCCTCTTGGACTACTCCAAAGATGAGTATTCTTTGCAATTTTCTCCAATAGCTCATAAGCTTCATCTTCATGCTTCATAATAAATTCTCCTCCTATTTGAGCATCAATAATCCCTCTAATTGTAGGAGTAACATTTGTGTAAAAATTTTGGTTTATCATCCATTTCGGAATGGCATGATGTGGGCATTGTCTCTCTAATTCCTTCCATCTCATCCATGACTCATATAGAGTTTCATCTTCTCTTGGTCTGAAAGCTGTCATTTGATTCCTCAACTTTTGAGTTTTTCCAGGTGGAAAATATTGTGCAAGAAATGCATCAGTGAGTTGCTCCCAATTTGTAATGGAGTTGTGAGGTAAAGAATCAAGCCAATCCAATGCTCTATCTTTCAAAGAGAATGGGAATAGCTTCAATCTTGTTGCATCATCAGACACTCCAGGTTGTTTTTGCATGTCACAGATCATAGCAAACTTCTTCAGATGTGTTTGTGTATTTTCAGAAGGATGTCCTCCGAATTGAGAATTCTGAATCATTTGAAGAACTCTAAAATCCATCTTGTAACTATTTGCATCAATTCTTGGTCTTGCTATGCTCTCTCTCAAGTCATCAAAACGAGGAAAAGCATGATCCATCATACTTCCCCTAGGCACATTAGCATTTACAACTTCTTCACCTTGGGCTGCATTTTCATTGTTTCGATCATTTCCAGCATTACCACCAATTCTAACTCTTTCATCAGCCATGTTTGCTTCTAATTCAGTTTCTCTCAAAGATTCTTTTCTTTTCCTGGTTTCTTTCTTGTTGGCTTTACAAAATTTCTCAATTTCAGGATTGAACAATAAAAATGTGTCACTTGTGCTTCTAGCTCTTCTCATAAAAGATTAAAAGTACCTGAAAAAGAACAAACAAACACAAAAGATGAAAAGATAACAAAGATAAAACTATAAACAACTACAATAATCAAGAATTCAATTTTAAACAAACAACTCCCCGGCAACGACGCCAAAAACTTGATGTGGCCCAACCGTAAGTGCACGGGTCGTACAAGTAATATAGAAAAGATATCGTTCCCACGAGGAGTTGTGTTAATGATTGAATTTTTGATATAAAAAGTTGACTAAATTGAACTATTTTTTAAATCAAAGCAATAAATTAATGGGTATTGGAGTATGAAATCTATATGTGCCAAATTAATAATCTATTCAACTATGTAATGATTTAACTAAAATTGCATCAATTTGAAATAAGAAAGTGAAATATGGCAAAATTTAAAATGGCAAGCAATTAAATTTGATTAGAAATTGACAATGATAAAAAGGCGATTCCGGAGTTCGGGATTTCATATTCGAGCTATTTTGGGATTTTAAATTGGTTATCCAATCTTGTGGAACTTACGGGTTTTAAGGAGATTAATTCTTAAATCCTTTGAATACCCTTTCGAGTGAGACAAAGAGTGCCTTAATCAATCTAATCCTACTTTCGTGGAGTTAGAGTTAATTAAGACCCATTAAGTTCTTTAATTAATCTGTAAATCCTCTTAATCCTTAGTCTATTTCTAGAGCTAAGTTAATTAAGTCCAATTTCTTGATTATCTATCACAAGGCCTTCTCCTTTCGGTGCCTCAACCATGGATTAAGAACATTACTCAATGGGATCCTACATTAAGCATGTCATTAAGCACACAAGAAATGAATAAAACTCATTAAGACCAGAAAATATGGATTACCCAATCAAAATCCACAAAATATCTCAAATATTACAACCCTTACTCCAGAATCAAAATAAAACTACTCACTATCCATAATGTTTACAAGAAATTATGAGTTTATAAGGAAATAAAGCTTTAATCTAAGCTAAGAAACAAGAAACTAAACACTAGAAATGTAGGAAAAATGTAAGAAAGGAAAGAAATCTACAAATCTTGGTTGAAAATGGTGTGGAAGGTGAAAATGACTCTTCAGCTGCTGCCTCTCCTCTTTCTTTCCTTTTCTGCTCCTTGTCTCCCCTTCTAAAATGGGAAATGGGACTATTTATAGCATTTTCTGACATGGAGCCCTAAAATGATGTGTTTGAGGAGGGATTTTCTGAGGGAATCTTCTGCCAACTCATTAATGAACTCTTTATGGGACTGCATAAGTGGACTGCATAAGTCATGCAGTCCCTTATGCAGTTTTTGGCTGGTTTCTGGTTCACTTATGCGAAACTGCATGACTTGGTGCATAGGTTATGCACAATTCTGTGAAAGTGCATAAGGGAGGCGTGAATGTGCATAAGCTATGCAGTCTCCTTATGCACATTTCGGCAGGTATTGGAACAGTGATTTTTCTCCTTATGCAGATCTGCATAGCTTATGCGGCAAGTTATGCACAATTTGGTCAATGCATATTTCAGCTTGAAAACTTGTTTTTGACATCTTTGGCTGTAGAAGTCACTCCTCAATGGCAAAAATTCTCTTCAGTCCTTCAAAAACACCATTTTTCCTACAAAACAAAGTAAAAATTACAAATTAATGCAAAATTGACAACTATGAAAAACTAACTAAATAACTAATGAAATTGACTAAAAATGACTAATAATAAAATAAAATGGCTATGAAATTAGACCTAAATAACTATGCAAAATGTATGCATCAAGCACCACTTGGATAAATACACTGGTGCGACATCGTCTCCATTATTTTTTTTTTCTAGTACAAAGACCATTTTTCTTCGAAATGCGAATATTTATCAACTTTGAATGGGTTTGATCTTGGGAAGGCACTGGTTTCCAATCGAAAGGGTCATACTTGTTCGGCCACTTCAGTATGCAAATAAAGTTGGTTCCTGGGGATTTGTTACTGCCTTCTATGTGAGTATTTGTCATAACACTGTTACCTCTAAATAAAGACTTTGAAAAAAATTGGTGTGACTGATATTTTGCTCTGTTATGACTTAGACATTTGAACATCAACTTATTATAATTATATCTATGGCAGCTATCTTCTCAAAACTCAGAGCATGATGAGATAGACATTGAGTTCTTGGGAAACAGGACTGGGCAGCCCTACATTTTGCAGACAAATGCGTTCACAGGAGGTGAAGGAGACAGAGAGCAGAGGATTTACCTCTGGTTTGACCCAACCAAAGATTATCACTCCTACTCTGTACTGTGGAATTTGTATCAGATTGTGTGAGTAGCCTTGCCATTGCCTGTATTTTTTTTTTTAAATTTTCTTTTTAACCTTCTGCAATTAATGCGATTATTAAGGAGCTTAACGATAATGAATCCACGTAAATTAAGTGTGGCACATAGGATGCATGTGAATTTGATATGGTCCAACTAGTTTGAAACAAATCAACAAATCAACCAACAACGTAGGACTATGCGTTGAAATTCATTGAAAGCAAGTTGATAGAGTGCTGTTTTTCAAGGATGAGGATTGGATTATTCCGATAGTACTTTTGAGCTGGCAATCACATTATTTTTCTTTCCGTAGAAGTTGATTGGATTTGAATTTGATTTCGAGAAATTGCGATCTTGTTTTAATTTATTTTTTCCTGCACAATCACAAAATCATATTAACATCTGATAATATTGAGTTCAGGTTCTTCGTGGACGACGTTCCAATCAGGGTTTTCAAAAACTGCAAGGACTTGGGAGTAAAATTTCCATTCAACCAACCCATGAAGTTGTACTCGAGCCTGTGGAACGCTTGTTTACTAGTTTTTCAACTACCGCAAGCGCACAGATCGCTAACAAGTAATAAAGTGATGAGTAGAGTATCGTTTTCACGAGGACTGTGTTGAGTATTAAACTATAGTGATTTTAATTATGTAGAGAAATAATAATTATACCTAAATTGAAAGAAATAAAATCTAAATAATTAACTAAAATAAAATACTAATGGACAAATGCATTCTAGAGCTAGGGGTTCACACTTCAATCAATTATAGAATCAATCTTATTCATTCAATAAATAAGAGATTATTATTTTGATGGAAATTAATCCTAAGTTATCTTAAGTCCTTACTCAATGCACTCAAGGTGTATTTTAATTAACATAAACCCTACTTTCGTGGTGATTAAATTAATTAAAACCTTTTAAGATTTTTGATTAATTTTGGAACTCCACAAAGGTCATCAGTCTATCTCTAGGTCAGATTTTCTAGGTTCAAAATCCTGATTTTCTAATATTAATATTCACCTTTTAGTCCTTCAATTAATATCTGCAATCAATACTAAGTGAGTACCAACACATAGCATGCATTAAGATCACAAGAGATTGAATCAAAGAATAAAATACCTAATGTATTAAATAAAATCAAACCAGATCCATAATGAAATTGAGTGCTATACCCTAACCCTAGAATAAAGAACCTACTCACCCATGGTGAGTTTTACAATCAAGTTTATAAAAAGATAAAGAGAAGACATAAGAAGAAAATAGAGTGAAAGAACCCAAAAAGAGAGTTGCAGCATTGGACTTTTGGAACTTCAGCTCAAAATTCCTTAGATAAATTGGTTCTCTTGGATGTAAATTCTATTATTGGGTGTAAATTCTCTCCACTCTCAATTCTTGACTTGTTATGTTTATATCTGGTGTAAAAACTCTAATTTCAGAGTCCTAGAAGTGTTAGGAGTCCATTCGGGTCGAGTTGGAAGCAAGAAAAGTTGCATCAGAATCACTGTCAGGGGACTTTACACGGGTCGTGTAGTGATACACACCCCGTGTAACTTTCTGCCACTTTTGTTTTTCAAGTTTTCTTTGTCCAGAAGGTTACACGGGGTTCAGAAAGTTACACGAGGTGGGTTACACAGCCCGTATACTGTTTCTGGCCGTGTATTCTTCACGTTTTGATCTCTAGATCTCTTCCAAACTCATCTTTGATTCTAGAACCATATAAAAACACTTGATAAAATATAAAATCAATGAATTGAGTTGGATTAACATGTTTTTCTAAAATAATAATGAAAAAATATAAAAATAAACATAAAAGGATACTAAATGCTAACGAAATGCAATGCATGTTAACCTTAAATGTCTATATAATTTGATGCAATCAAATACCCTTAAACTCAAACCTTTGCTTGTCCTCAAGCAAATTAAAACTTTATAAAAACTCATTGGGGGTACTTAGAAACATAACAAAAAATTTAACTTGCACATAATTGGACACTCTTTAACTTTCATACCAATTCCTACTTTCATGGCATAGAGACCTCAACAGTTGCTAGTTAGAACCTCATTCCCTTCATGGTGTTTCAACTAATTATTCTTCTATACAAGGCCATTAATAAGTCACAAATAACCCATTTTATCAGGATAGACTTGAGAAACACTTACTCCCCCAAATTTGCCTCTATTATGGATAATTATAATGAAGTGACTCAATTCCAACTCTATAGGTATATCTCAATTTTCTATCTCCACTAATATAGCATACACTTTTCAAAAGATCAAAAGGTCTTTAAAAGGGTTGTAATGGGGCTAAAAGGATAATGACTGTGGGGCGGGGGGCGTGAGGCAAAATATCATCCATTAAAATTATATAAAATGCACCAGGTAATGCCCAGGAAAGATGGTGGAGTCACAATGGTCTCACTTAAATACCATCTCCTTAGACAGCATTTCCTAGACATGCACTTCATACAATCCTAATAGAATCAAACCACTGGTAAGTACCGTCTTCCCATAACACTACCACGGTACTAAGGATTTATGCCACGAAGGCATAGATAGACAGGAGTCGCCACCCGGGTAATAACCGGGACATATTCAGTGTTTCTTCCGAGGGTTATGGATGGCAACTTACTCCTTGCAGAGTTTCCACAACCGTTATTACCATAGCCCAATGTCTAGGTTCGGGATAATGGGTACGTAAGGGGAAGGTGTTAGGCACCCCTTACGCCTGGTCTAACCTCGTTAATTCGAGTGCCAGTCCTCTACTAATGTTTCTAGAAGTCTTATTTATTATTCCTTTATTAAACTTTATCCTAAAAATGTAATTCTAATCCTACACACGCAAGTAATTCACAAAAAAGGGTTGTTGTTTACACACAATTTTCATGCATAAGTAATTCCTATCTATGGGGTTGCTAATTATTTAAATGATATTTACCAGATGACTAAAATTAATTTATTATTGGGAATTTAATTTACAAACAAATTCAATTTCAAATAACCCTATGTTTCTATTTAACCTAATTAATTAATTTTCACTAAGTTACCCTAAGGATAATTGAACTAAGTTAATTATGTACATGTGTAATTTATTCTAATATCACATAAGTCCCAAACAATCACAACCTAATAAAGATTTCTAACATATAAATTTATTTTACAATTATCAAGTATTAAATTAAATTTATTTTACATGCCAATATTAGTTTAATTTACAAACAAGATTAATTTTAATTTACAAAGTATTTATTTAAATTAATTACATGCAAAAGTCAGTTAAATTAAAAACAAAGTTAATTTTAATTTACCAAATGAAAGTTCTATTATTACTACAATTTCATGCCAATGGTTATTCGAGAAGTTTAGAGCTACTTACTTGTTGGTACATGGATTTGGCATTTGGGCAAGCTACCCTTAAAAAAGGGTCTTCTCTTCTAGTATGGCAATGATATCCCTGGCTTACTCCCGTTTAGCTCCATATAAGCTCCACGCAAATGCTCTCTTTGGTACTTACCTTAGGGCTACTTACCAATTTTGTTTGTAATAAAAAATAAAGACAATAAAGAAAAATAATAAAAGTACGAGAGACAGAAACTAAACATGTGCAAAGTTGTGTATCCCCTCAAATTAAACATGATTACATGATCTATATGAACATATAAAATAAATTGAAGACAAAGAGCATAGAATTAAAATATTGTGTGGCATAGATCTTGAAAAAAAAAACAATAAAAACTGACCTTTCAGAAATCTTGTATGAAAATCTTCTTGAAGAACAGAAAAAATAAGGAAAAACTCAAAAAGTCTTGAATATCTCTAAATTTCTTATAACTCTGAATTTTCTCTTCCTCTTTCCTCCCATCCTCTTCTTCCCTTCTCTAGTAGGGTATTTATAGGGTTTTGGGAGAGAGGTGTGATAGGGTTTGGAGTCTTAGGATGATAAAGTTTAGATGACTTAAACAACTACAATTGCAGAATTCGAATAAGACTGGGATATGGGTGAGGTGTTTCAACCAATAGGAAGACAGGAAAAAATGGAAGGCACCAATAGGGAATGAGGAAGAGGTGTGGTAGGATTTGGAGTCTTAGGGTGATAAAGTTTAGATGACTTAAACAACTACGATTGCAGAATTCGAATAAGACTGGGATATGGGTGAGGTGTTTCAACAAATAAGAAGACAGGAAAAAAATGGAAGGCACCAATAGGGAGTGAGGAAGAGGTGTGGTAGGGTTTGGAGTCCTAGTGTAATAAAGTTCAGATAACTTAAATGACTAGGATCGATGAATTTGGATGAGACTGGGATACGGGTGAGGTGTTTCAACCAATAGGAAGACAGGAAAAAATGGAAGGCACCAATAGGGAGTGAGGAAAAGAGTGGGCCAAGGAGGAGAGAAATATTTTATTATTTTAATTTTCAGAAAATAATTAAATGGGTCCCATTTAAAATTCCTAACTAGGCTTTCTTAGGCCCATGGAGCCCAATTAAACTTAATTAGATCCATTTAAGACCTACCCATATTAAATTTAAACAAAATAAAATTTTATTTAAATTTAATTAAATTAATTTCCCCAAAACTTTATTATTATTTTTATTTTTTTCAAGATCATGCCACAGAATTAATAATTCAGCTCCATGCCTCCAATTACATCTTATAGTCATATAATTTTTCATCATCGGGTTTCTCACGGCCTCAATGCACATACTCATCACAAAATAAGGGTCTACAGTTTGCCCCCCACTTTGGCGAAAGTTGAAATCAATGTGAAAGCATTGCTCAAGTTTCGTCAAAGTGAAACTCAAATTTCTAATAACTATGAAACATTGGCTATGAAGATCAAGTATATCTTGCTCGGTCGACATACTCTATGTTATGAGACTAGCTACGGTCTTATAACAGTAATAACTGTGTCATGTGAAAAATGAGTGTATCTTGCTCTGTCGATACACTCTGCGTCATAAGACTAGCTACGGTCTCATAACAGTGATAACTGTGTCATGTGAAAAATGAGTGTATCTTGCTCTGTCGATACACTCTGCGTCATAAGACTAGCTACGGTCTCATAACAGTGATAACTGTGTCATGTGAAAATTGAGTGCAACTTGCTCTGTCGATACACTCTGTGTCATGAGACTAGCTACGGTCTCATGGCAATCGTGGTGATTTGAAATGTTGTGGATTCGTATTTAGGACCGCAGTCCTAAACTACCTACGTATCCCCCTCGCTATCCTGAGGAAGAATCAGACCCACTCGTAGTTCGACACTTGAAACTGTGGTGATGCATGTTCTTCTACGCCTTACACACCTACAGGTGACATGTTGATGCGTGTTCTTCTACGCCTTATACAACTATGCCATATGCCCCAAACAACGTCTAAGGACTTACCAAAAAATATCTGTCATGAAATGTTATGGGTTCGTATTTAGGACCGCGGTCCTAAACTACCTATGTATCTCCCTCGCTATCCTAAGGAAGAATCAGACCCCCTCGTAGTTCGACACTTGTAACTGTGGTGATGCATATTCTTCTACGCCTTACACACCTACAGGTGACATGTTGATGCATGTTCTTCTATGCCTTACACAACTATGTCATGCGCCCTAAACAACGTCTAAGGACTTACCAAAAAATATCTGTCATGATTTGAAAAATTTAGAATGATTGGGTCTCAAAATTCTCTCTGATTTTTATGTTTCCTATATGCTACTTTCTATCATGGGCATGCTGATTTTACTAAAGATTCTAAAAAAAATTAGTCCTTTGAGGGACCTCTTTTTGCAAAAACTTTTTTATAACCTCAAAATTTTTGAGAAGAACTGTTCACCAAAAATGACTTCCTTAAGGTCACAATACAATTTCCTTCTGATTTTTCTTTTTCTTTTTCTTCTCTCCCCCATGCTTCATTATTCTACAGCTATTTCAAAATTTTTTTTGCCTTGACTCCTTTCTTTTCCATGAACTCAATTCTTTGTGCCCTAACTTTTGCCTGAAATGCTCTTTAGAGTTTTCATCTCAGCGGGCTTGCTCTAACTTTTGCCTAAGAGGCCCTTTTGGGTTTTCCACCTAGCGAGCTTTTTTTTTTTTTTTTTGAAATTAGACAATTACCAGGGCATTTATATCAAGCACCTATCTTGTCATGCTCAGAAGACATAGATTAAATCAAAATAATGCAGTTCAATTACTTAATCATTTGATGTATTCCTCAAGACACAAACATTCACGATCATAATTAAATAAAATCCATCACTAGTCAATGCAATAAAAACTTCTTTATTTATTCAGGTACACCATTACTCCCTCTTACATTTAGTTTTGCCAAATTTCTAACCTTCCAAAGTTAGAAATAAGCTTTATAACCTGCCAAATGGCCTTTTCAGGTTTTCCATCCAGATCTTCTCTCATCTCTCCTTTTGCCTAGACTGCCTTTTGCAGGTTTTCAATCTAGCATTTTTTTTCTTTTCTTTTCTTTTTTTTTCTTTGACCCTTATTTTTGCCTAGACCGTCTTTTGTAAGTTTTCTGCCTAGCAGGCTTATCTCACACAAAGTACCGTTTGAGCTTGTCTAAGTTGACTGGTTCTTGAAATTCATTCCCATCCAGGTCTGATATTCTTACAGTAGCAAGATCTTTTGACTATGTGTGGACCATCCTAGCTTGGGTTAAGCTTTCCTCTTAAATCAAAAGGGATGGGCCGAGCTTATTTCAAAACCATGTCTCCCTCTTTGATCTTTCTTGGCTTCACCTTCTTATTAAAGGCTCTAACTATCTTCCTCTGATAAGCTTGCATATGATACAAGGCTCACATCCTCTTTTCATCAATCAAAGCTAATTCTTCTTATCTCTTCTAAGCCCACTCATTTTTTTAGGATCTTAGCTTCTAGCATCACTCTTAAGGATCTGAGCTCTCGCTTAATGGATAGCATTGCTTTAGTCTCATACACTAAAGAGAATGGAGTTGCCCCCGTGGATGTCCTTGCAGTACTACGATAACCTTAAAGAACATAAGGGAGTTTTTCAAGCCTATCCTTATATGTTTTGAACATTTTTTTCCCAACTAGAACCTTTCCATTCATATGGGGACCACACATTCCTGCATGTACTTCTTTCATTATTTGCTCAGCCTATTTTTCTATCACACATAAGAGTTTGTAAAATTGCCCCCCAGCTAAAGTAAGTTGAGCAGCTAATTTATGAATTATTGCTCTATCTCTTTTGTAGGCTTATTGCGAGTATTCTCTCACTTCCAAAGACCTCCTTATGTCTTCATATCATTTTCCTTCTCCCTCTAGGTCCACAGGTGCCACTATTAATTCTTCGTAGCATGAAATTTTACTCCTCATTAGGATAACTAGCCAAGTCAACTTTTGATCATTCTTTTCCTATGGGGACATTAGCTTGGCTTGGGAATCAGCCATCTAATTTTTAGCTCGAGGCATGTGCTTCTTGGTACTTTGTTAACAAGGCTATAAATTTATCTCTTTCTTCTTGGGTTAAATCTTCAGCTAACTTAATGTCTTTAGGATTATTTGGTGTACCCAAATTAATAGAGATCGATTTTGATGCATTAATAGAAACTGATTCTAAATTATTATGAATGCCATGCATATGCCCATTAGAATAAACATCAAACAAGTAAGCAGAAGGACTGGTCATGTTGTAGGGGCAAGGGGGGCGTGAGGCGAAATATCATCCATTAGAATTATATAAAATGCACCAGGTAATGCCCAGGAAAGATGATGGAGTCACAATGGTCTCACTTAAGTACCACCTCCTTAGACAGCATTTCCTAGACATGCACTTCATACAATCCTAATAGAATCAAACCACTAGTAAGTACCGTCTTCCCATAACACTACCACGGTACTAAGGATTTATGCCACAAAGGCATAGATAGACAGGAGTCGCCACCCGGGTAATAACCGGGACATATTCAGTGTTTCTTCCGAGGGTCATGGATGGCAACTTACTCCTTGTAGAGTTTCCACAACCGTCGTTACCATAGCCCAATGTCTAGGTTCGGGATAGTGGGTACGTAAGGGGAAGGTGTTAGGCACCCCTTACGCCTGGTCTAACCTCGTTAATTCGAGTGCCAGTCCTCTACTAATGTTTCTAGAAGTCTTGTTTATTATTCCTTTATTAAACTTTATCCTAAAAATGCAATTCTAATCCTACACACGCAAGTAATTCACAAAAGGGTTGTTGTTTACACACAATTTTCATGCACAAGTAATTCCTATCTATGGGGTTGCTAATTATTTAAATGATATTTACCAGATGACTAAAATTAATTTATTATTGAGAATTTAATTTACAAACAAATTCAATTTCAAATAACCCTATGTTTTTATTTAACATAATTAATTAATTTTCACCAAGTTACCCTAAGGATAATTGAACTAAGTTAATTATGTACATGTGTAATTTATTCTAATATCACATAAGGCCCAAACAATCACAACCTAATAAAGATTTCTAACATGTAAATTTATTTTACAATTACCAAGTATTAAATTAAATTTATTTGACATGCCAATGTTAGTTTAATTTACAAACATGATTAATTTTAATTTACAAAGTATTTATTTAAATTAATTACATGCAAAAGTCAGTTAAATTAAAAACAAAGTTAATTTTAATTTACCAAATAAAAGTTCTATTATTACTACAATTTCATGCCAATGGTTATTCGATAAGTTTAGAGTTACTTACCTGTTGGTAAATACAGTTGCCATTGGGGCAAGCTACCCTTAAAAAAAGGTCTTCTCTTCTAGTATGGCAATGATATCCCTGGCTTACTCCCGTTTAGCTCCATATAAGCTCCACGCAAATGCCCTCTTTGGTACTTACCTTAGGGCTACTTACCAATTTTGTTTGTAATAAAAAATAAAGAAACTAAAGAAAATAAAAGAAATAAAGAAAATATTAATAATAATTTACATTGGATTCTAACTCTAGTCTCCTAAAGGGTTAAGATTCCTAATTAGTTACAACTACCTAATGGTCTAAGTCTTCTAACATGATCCAAATACTTTATAACACTTCTTGAATTAAAAGAATACAGAAAATAGATCAAATATCAATTAAAACCTAAGAAAATACAAGAACATGCATAAATATACAATTTTCAAATTCTGGCAGATTAACAGTAGCAAGAAATTCGATTTTTTAAAAATAGTTAAACATGCCTAAAAATCATAAAAAAATTAAAGAAGACAGCCTACATATCATACAATAACATAAAATTTATAAATCAAACAAAACCCTAGCCGAATGATCTATATAAATCGTAACTCTTCTAAGTGACAAAATCGTACTACTTTTTTGTAAAATTCATAACTCATTAACCACAAAAGATATGAATACAAAACCAATTGGAAAAGATTCATAAGATTCTGAAGTTAATTTTAGACACTAGATTTGCACAAAAATATTAAGGAACAAGGGAGATATGGGCTCCACAAGTCGGATATCCTGCAAATCAGATTTTACAGGAACCCTAACTTCAAACAGCCATAACTTACAAAATATTGAAGCTTTTTTAGTGATTCTTGAGCCTAAAATTAATGGAATTTCGTGTAGAATATGAATATAATTTTTACAAATTTTTTACAGATTCAGAAAATAAAGAAAAATAATAAAAATATGAGAGACAGAAACTAAACATGTGCAGAGTTGTGTATCCCCTCAAATTAAACATGATTACATGATCTATATGAACATATAAAATAAATTGAAGACAAAGAGCATAAAATTAAAATATTGTGTGGCATAGATCTTGAAAAGAAAACAATAAAAAACTAACCTTCCATAAATCTTGTATGAAAATTTTCTTGAAGAAAAGAAAAAATAAGGAAGAACTCAAAGAATCTTGAATATCTCTAAATTTTCTATAGCTCTGAATTTTCTCTTAATCTTTCCTCCCATCATCCCCTTCTTCTCTTCTCTAGTAGGGTATTTATAGGGTTTTGGGAGAGAGGTGTGATAGGGTTTGGAGTCTTAGGATGATAAAGTTTAGATGACTTAAACAACTACAATTGCAGAATTCGAATAAGACTGGGATATGGGTGAGGTGTTTCAACCAATAGGAAGACAGGAAAAAATGGAAGGCACCAATAGGGAATGAGGAAGAGGTGTGGTAGGATTTGGAGTCTTAGGGTGATAAAGTTTAAATGACTTAAACAACTACGATTGCAGAATTCGAATAAGATTGGGATATGGGTGAGGTGTTTCAACCAATAGGAAGACAAGAAAAAATGGAAGGCACCAATAGGGAGTGAGGAAGAGAGTGGGGCCAAGGAGGAGAGAGATATTTTGTTATTTTAATTTTTAGAAAATAATTAATTAGGTCCCATTTAAAATTCTTAACAAGGCTTTCTTAGGCCCATGGAGCCCAATTAAACTTAATTAGATCCATTTAAAAAAACTACCCATATTAAATTTAAACAAAATAAAATTTTATTTAAATTTAATTAAATTAATTTTCCCAAAACTTTATTATTATTTTTATTTTTTCAAGATCATGCCACGAAATTAATAATTCAGCTCAATGCCTCCAATTACATCTTACAGTCATATAATTTTTCATCATCGGGTTTCTCACGGCCTCAATGCACATACTCATCACAAAATAAGGGTCTACAGTTTGCCCTCCACTTTGGCGAAAGTTGACATCAATGCGAAAGCATTGCTCAAGTTTCGTCAAAGTGAAACTCGAATTTTTAATAACTATGAAACATTGGCTATGAGGATCAAGTATATCTTGCTCGGTCGACATACTCTATATTATGAGACTAGCTACGGTCTCATAACAGTAATAACTGTGTCATGTGAAAAATGAGTGTATCTTGCTCTGTCGATACACTCTGCGTCATGAGACTAGCTACGGTCTCATAACAGTGATAACTGTGTCATGTGAAAATTGAGTGCATCTTGCTCTGTCGATACACTCTGTGTCATGAGACTAGCTATGGTCTCATGACAATGGCAACTGTGTGATTTGAAATGTTGTGGATTCGTATTTAGGACCGCAGTCCTAAACTACCTACGTATCCCCCTCATTATCCTGAGGAAGAATCAGACCCACTCGTAGTTCGACACTTGAAACTGTGGTGATGCATGTTCTTCTACGCCTTACACACCTACAGGTGACATGTTGATGCGTGTTCTTCTACGCCTTACACAACTATGCCATATGCCCTAAACAACGTCTAAGGACTTACCAAAAAAATATCTGTCATGAAATGTTGTGGGTTCGTATTTAGGACCGCGGTCCTAAACTACCTACGTATCCCCCTCGCTATCCTGAGGAAGAATCAGACCCCCTCGTAGTTCGACACTTGAAACTGTGGTGATGCATGTTCTTCTACGCCTTACACACCTACAGGTGACATGTTGATGCGTGTTCTTCTACGCCTTACACAACTATGTCGTGCGCCCTAAACAACGTCTAAGGATTTACCAAAAAATATCTAATTCGTGATTTGAAAAAAATTGGGATAACTTGGTCTCAAAATTCTCTCTGATTTTTGTGCTTTCTGTATGCTATTTCCTATCATGAGAATGCAAATTTTATTGGAGATTCTAAAAAAACATAGTCCTCTGAGGGATCTCTTTTGCAAAAACTTTCTTTTAGCCTCAAAATTTTTGAGAAAAACCATTCACTAAAAAGACTTCCTTAAGGTCACAATACAATTTCCCTCTGATTTTTCTTTTTCTTCTCTCCCCCTATGGTTTCTTCCTTGACTCATTTCTCTTCCATGAACTCCATTCTCTGTGCCTTAACTTTTGCCTGAAATGCCTTTTTCGGTTTTCATCTCAGCGGGCTTGCTCTAACTTTTGCCTAAGCGGCCCTTTCGGGTTTTCCACTTAGCGAGCTCTTTCTTTTCTTTTTCTTGTTCTTTTTCTCTTTTTTTTTTCTTTGAAATTAGACAATCACCAGGATATTCATATCAAGCACCTATTCTATCATGCTCACAAGACAATAGGTTAAATCAAAACAATGCAGTTCAATTACTTAATCTTTTGATGTATCCCTCAAGACACAAACATTCACAATCATAATTAAATAAAACCTATTCCTGGTTAATACAATAAAAACTTCTTTATTTATTCAGGTACACCATTACTCCCTCTTACATTTAGTTTTGCTAAATTTCTAACATTCCAAAGTTAGAAATAAGCTTTATAACCTGCCGAATGGCCTTTTCAGGTTTTCCATCCAGATCTTCTCTCATCTCTCCTTTTGCCTAGACTGCCTTTTGCAGGTTTTCAATCTAGCATTTTTTCTTTTCTTTTCTCTTTTTTTTTTCTTTTTTCTTTTTTTTTTCGTTCTTTTTTCTTTGACCCTTACTTTTGCCTAGACCGCCTTTTGTAGGTTTTCAGCCTAGCGAGCCTATCTCACACAAAGTACCATTTGAGCCTGTCTAAATTGACTAGTTCTTGAAATTCATTCCCACCCAAGTCTGATATTCTTACAATAGCAAGATCTTTTTGACTATGTATGGACCATCCTAGCTTGGGTTAAACTTTCTTCTTAAATCAAAAGGGACGGGCTAAGCTTGTTTCAAAACCATGTCTCTCTCTTTGATCTTTCTTGGCTTCACCTTTTTATTAAAGGCCTTAGCTATCTTCCTCTAATAAGCCTGCATATGATACAAGGCTCACATTCTCTTTTCATCAATCAAAGCTAGTTCTTCATATATCTTCTAAGCCCACTCATTTTTTAGGATCTTAGCTTCTAGCATCACCCTCAAGGATTTGACCTCTTACTAATGGATAGCATTGCTTTAGTCCCATCTACTAAAGAGAATGGGTTGCCCCCGTGGATGTCCTTGTAGTACTATGATAACCTTAAAGAACATAAGGAATTTTTTAGGCCAATCCTTATATGTTTTGAATATTTTTTTCCCAACTAGAACCTTTCCATTCATATGGGGACTACACATTCCTGCATGTACTTCTTTCATTATTTGCTCAGCCTATTTTTTTTATCACACATAAGAGTTTGTAGAATTGCCCCCCAGCTAAAGTAAGTTGAGTGGCTAATCTATGAATGTTGCTCTATCTCTTTTGTAGGCTTATTGCGAGTATTCTCTCACTTCCAGAGACCTCCTTATGTCTTCACATCATTTTTCTTCTCCCTCTAAGTCCACATGTGCTACTATTAATCATTCATAGCATGAAATTTTACTCCTCATTAGGATAACTAGCTAAGTCAACTTTTGATCACTCTTTTCCTATGGGCACACCAGCGTGGCTTGGGAATCGGCCATCTGATTTTAAGCTCGAGGCATGTGCTTTTTGGTACTTTGTTAACAAGGCTATAAATTTATCTCTTTCTTCTTGGGTTAAATCTTCAGCTAACTTAATGTCTTTAGGATTATTTGGTGTACCCAAATTAATAGAGATTGATTTTGATGCATTAATAGAAATAAATTCTAAATGATTAAGAATGTCATGCATACGCCTATTAGAATAAACATCAAACAAGTAAGTAAAAGGACTGGTCATGTTATTGATCTTTGCCTCAAAATCTTTATCAAGTACATCAGAATTGGAAACATCAATATCACTACTGTGAGCATTACAAAAGATAGACTCAAACATAGGGGCGTAGCTTTAGGTGTTTGGCTTTTTATGCAGTCCTCAGATCAATGGTGCTGATTTTCTGCTTTAGCTATTTCACATGTGGTAACCCCTAATCATATGTCAAGGTAATTGCCCCATCTTTCAAGAACTTAGGAGGCTTTAGCTCTTCTTCCTCTTCTGTTAGCTCATAGCCTAAACCATGACTCGTGATCTGCCCCATCATCTCAAGAAAAGTCACCAGACCATCTATACTTTCTTCTAAGCCTGTGCTAAGAAAAAACTCAGCCTTTTCTTCATAGTAGCCACTTTTAGATCCATCTAGTTTTTATAGATCCCAACAACTTGAAAATCAGACACTAGTAGAATTGAACCATCTAGTTGTAATGCAACTATCTCCTCATCAGAATCAGTCCAGACATCCAAAGGACCCTCATCATAGCTAGAATTATCACAAATGTCAACAACCATTATAGACTGAGGTTCATTGGGCTTTTGGATTGGTTGGATAGGTTCACTGGGCTTTTGGATGGGTTGGATAAGTTCATTGGGCTTTTGGATGTGTTGGATAAAGTCAATAATTATGTTAGGGTTATTTGGGGTGATGGAGATCATGTAGAGACTTGGCGTAGGTAGAAATTTTGGCTAGGCATGGGGCTTTTGGGTTGATTTTCTGGGTCAATCATCGTTTTGGCATCAATTAGGTCTTAGATATCATGCTTAAGTTAAAAGCATCAATCGGTGTCATGACTGTGGGCTTGGTAGGACCGATAACATTGGTTGATATCATAGCTAGGTGGGAGTGGATTTGGTAGTGGTCCAGGTGCTAAGAGCTATAGGAGGTCTTGAGCTTTGAGACGCTCCAAAACTTCGGATAAGGGTTGGCTAAATTGAAAAAATCTTCTTGGGGTTTGAGACACAATTTGAACCTCAATAACTTTAATGCCACTTAATTGGCCTACTTTGGGGCCTCTTTCTAAAGTTGACCACAATTGTCTCTTTTAGCTCAAACATCTTGGCATTCAATATTTCATCAAGCACGGCCATAATTTCTTCCATCCTAAGTAGTGCAGGTGAAATCCTTACTAGTCTCTTCCCTTTCCTAACCCAAGTGACTTGATTGGAAGTCTTTTTAGTGTATTTTGAGGCTATATTTGCTCAAAAAAATAGGATTTAAGGGTTAACCTAAGCATGCTATGTACATGAATGCAATGCATGAATGGACCATTTTTTTTTTTTATTTTTTTTTGCCTTTACTTTTACAAAACCAAAATCGAACCATACCACTAGAACCAAAACTGAATCAAAACCAGACCATATAAACTGAACTAAAATCGAACCAAAGACTGAATCAAAACCGAAAAAAAAAAATCTCCAGAACTAAATCTTCGCCCCCTTATACCTTCAACTCTCACGTGTAGGGTAACAAAAAATTCTATCCTAGGCTATGGTACACTGGACACACCAACAGGGGGTGGTCCAGGACGATCCTTCCCTCACAAACAAACCCTCACAAACAAAGGATTTATATCCTTAAAATTTAACCATAAGTAAGCATCCTCTTGCTTAACATGGGTTTTGAAATGGACTTGGGCCTATACGCACATTGGGCCTATGCATAGGCCTAGGTTCATCTCAACTACCACTAGAACTTATGGTTTGAACAGTAAGGTTATAAATCTAGCACAACAAAAATCTACGGGGTATCTAGGGTTAAAATCTATGGCTCATGGGCTTCATCGGGTAGGAAAAGGGTCACCCATGCGAGAGCTTGTCCATTAAGCACAACGGCCGGAGCTGTGGCTCTTTTATATACTCAAAGGTACAGGCATGGGGTGCTAGCATTCACCAATTCGTCATAGCTCGAGTAGAACCATGGTCTCCTTGGCTAGTACTACGAGGCTAAAAGGGTAAGGGTGATCCGTGTGATAGTGTAGTGCAATGCAAAAAGTTTAACAAATGAATAATATTAGACTAATAGAAACATGTTGGAGTAACTATCCATTTAGTCCCCAGTGGAGTCGCCAAACTGTAGGGGCAAGGGGGGCGTGAGGCGAAATATCATCCATTAGAATTATATAAAATGCACCAGGTAATGCCCAGGAAAGATGATGGAGTCACAATGGTCTCACTTAAGTACCACCTCCTTAGACAGCATTTCCTAGACATGCACTTCATACAATCCTAATAGAATCAAACCACTGGTAAGTACCGTCTTCCCATAACACTACCACGGTACTAAGGATTTATGCCACAAAGGCATAGATAGACAGGAGTCGCCACCGGGTAATAACCGACATATTGATGTTTCTTCCGAGGGTCATGGATGGCAACTTACTCCTTGCGAGTTTCCACAACCGCTGTTACCATAGCCCAATGTCTAGGTTCGGGATAGTGGAGTACGTAAGGGAAGGTGTTAGGCACCCTTACGCCTGGTCTAACCTCGTTGATTCGAGTGCCAGTCCTCTACTAATGTTTCTAGAAGTCTTGTTTATTATTCCTTTATTAAACTTTATCCTAAAAAATGCAATTCTAATCCTACACACGCAAGTAATTCACAAAAGGGTTATTGTTTACACACAATTTTCATGCACAAGTAATTCCTATCTATGGGGTTGCTAATTATTTAAATGATATTTACCAGATGACTAAAATTAATTTATTATTGAGAATTTAATTTATAAACAAATTCAATTTCAAATAACCCTATGTTTTTATTTAACATAATTAATTAATTTTCACCAAGTTACCCTAAGGATAATTGAACTAAGTTAATTATGTACATGTGTAATTTATTCTAATATCACATAAGGCCCAAACAATCACAACCTAATAAAGATTTCTAACATGCAAATTTATTTTACAATTACCAAGTATTAAATTAAATTTATTTGACATGCCAATGTTAGTTTAATTTACAAACATGATTAATTTTAATTTACAAAGTATTTATTTAAATTAATTACATGCAAAAGTCAGTTAAATTAAAAACAAAGTTAATTTTAATTTACCAAATAAAAGTTCTATTATTACTACAATTTCATGCCAATGGTTATTCGATAAGTTTAGAGTTACTTACCTGTTGGTAAATGCAGTTGCCATTGGGGCAAGCTACCCTTAAAAAAGGGTCTTCTCTTCTAGTATGGCAATGATATCCCTGGCTTACTCCCGTTTAGCTCCATATAAGCTCCACGCAAATGCCCTCTTTGGTACTTACCTTAGGGCTACTTACCAATTTTGTTTGTAATAAAAAATAAAGAAACTAAAGAAAATAAAAGAAATAAAGAAAATATTAATAATAATTTACATTGGATTCTAACTCTAGTCTCCTAAAGGGTTAAGATTCCTAATTAGTTACAACTACCTAATGGTCTAAGTCTTCTAACATGATCCAAATACTTTATAACACTTCTTGAATTAAAAGAATACAGAAAATAGATCAAATATCAATTAAAACCTAAGAAAATACAAGAACATGCATAAATATACAATTTTCAAATTCTGGCAGATTAACAATAGCAAGAAATTCGATTTTTTAAAAATAGTTACACATGCCTAAAAATCATAAAAAAATTAAAGAAGACAGCCTACATATCATACAATAATATAAAATTTATAAATCAAACAAAACCCTAGCCGAATGATCTATATAAATCGTAACTCTTCTAAGTGACAAAATCGTACTACTTTTTTGTAAAATTCATAACTCATTAACCACAAAAGATATGAATGCAAAACCAATTGGAAAAGATTCATAAGATTCTGAAGTTAATTTCAGACACTAGATTTGCACAAAAATATTAAGGAACAAGGGAGATATGGGCTCCACAAGTCGGATATCCTGCAAATCAGATTTTACAGGAACCCTAACTTCAAACAGCCATAACTTACAAAATATTGAAGCTTTTTTAGTGATTCTTGAGCCTAAAATTAATGGAATTTCGTGTAGAATGTGAATATAATTTTTACAAATTTTTTACAGATTCAGAAAATAAAGAAAAATAATAAAAATATGAGAGACAGAAACTAAACATGTGCAGAGTTGTGTATCCCCTCAAAATAAACATGATTACATGATCTATATGAACATATAAAATAAATTGAAGACAAAGAGCATAAAATTAAAATATTGTGTGGCATAGATCTTGAAAAGAAAACAATAAAAAACTGACCTTCCATAAATCTTGTATGAAAATTTTCTTGAAGAAAAGAAAAAATAAGGAAGAACTCAAAGAATCTTGAATATCTCTAAATTTTCTATAGCTCTGAATTTTCTCTTAATCTTTCCTCCCATCATCCCCTTCTTCTCTTCTCTAGTAGGGTATTTACAGGGTTTTGGGAGAGAGGTGTGATAGGGTTTGGAGTCTTAGGATGATAAAGTTTAGATGACTTAAACAACTACAATTGCAGAATTCGAATAAGACTGGGATATGGGTGAGGTGTTTCAACCAATAGGAAGACAGGAAAAAATGGAAGGCACCAATAGGGAATGAGGAAGAGGTGTGCTAGGATTTGGAGTCTTGGGGTGATAAAGTTTAAATGACTTAAACAACTATGATTGCAGAATTCGAATAAGATTGGGATATGGGTGAGGTGTTTCAACCAATAGGAAGACAAGAAAAAAATGGAAGGCACCAATAGGGAGTGAGGAAGAGAGTGGGGCCAAGGAGGAGAGAGATATTTTGTTATTTTAATTTTTAGAAAATAATTAATTAGGTCCCATTTAAAATTCTTAACAAGGTTTTCTTAGGCCCATGGAGCCCAATTAAACTTAATTAGATCCATTTAAAAAAACTACCCATATTAAATTTAAACAAAATAAAATTTTATTTAAATTTAATTAAATTAATTTTCCCAAAACTTTATTATTATTTTTATTTTTTCAAGATCATGCCACGAAATTAATAATTCAGCTCAATGCCTCCAATTACATCTTACAGTCATATAATTTTTCATCATCGGGTTTCTCACGGCCTCAATGCACATACTCATCACAAAATAAGGGTCTACACATGTTGTTGATCTTCGCCTTAAAATGAGCATCAAGTACATCAAAAATGGAAACATCTGCATCACTACTATGAGCATTACAAAAGACAAACTCAAACTTAGGAGTGTAACTTTAGGTGCTTAGCTTTCCATGCTGTCCTTAGATCAATGGTCTTGATTTTCTGCTTTAGCACTTTCACATGTAGTAACCCCTAATCATATGTCTAGATAATTGCCCCTCTCTTTCAAGAACTTAGGAGGTTTTGACTCTTTTTCCTCTTTAGTTGGCTCATAGCCCAAACCATACCTTGTGATCTACCCCTTCATTTCAAGAAAAGTCACCAGACCATCTATACTTTCTTCTAGGCCTGTGCTAAGAAAAAACTTCATCCCTTTCTTCATAGTAGCCACCTTTAGATCCATCTAGTTTTTATAGATCCCAACAACTTGAAAATCAAACACTAGTGGAACTGAACCATCTAGTTGTAATGCAACTACCTCCTCATCAAAATTGATCAAAACATCTAAAGGACCCTCATCATAGCTAGAATTATCACAAATGTCAACAACCATTATAGACTGAGGTTCATTGGGCTTTTGGATGGGTTGGATAGGTTCACTGGGCTTTTGGATGGGTTGGATAAGTTTATTGGGCTTTTGGATGGGTTGGATAAAGTCAATAATTCTGTTAGGATTATTTGGGGTGATGGAGATTATGTAGAGACCTGGTGTAGGTGGAAATTTTGGCTAGGCATGGGGCTTTTGGGTTGATTTTCTGGGTCAATTATCCTTTTGGCATCAATTAGGTCTTAGATATCATGCTTAAGTTGAAAGCATCAGTCGGTGTCATGATTGTGGGCTTGGTAGAACCGGCAACATTGGTTGATATCATAGCTAGGTGGGAGTGGATTTGGTAGTGGTCTGGGTGCTAAGAGCTGTAGGAGGTCTTGAACTTTGAGACGCTCCAAAACTTAGGATAAGGGTTGGCTGATTTGGAAAAAATCTCCTTGGGGTGTGAGACACAATTTGAACCTCAATAACTTTAATGCCACTTAATTGGCCTACCTCGGGGCCTCTTTCTAAAGTTGACCACAATTGTCTCTTCTAGCTCAAACATCTTGGCGTTCAATATTTCATCAAGACGGCTATAGTTTTTTCCATCTTAAGTAGTGCAAGAGAAATCCTTACTAGTTTCTTCCATTCCCTAATCCAAGTGACCTAATTGGAAGTCTCTTTGGTGTGTTTTGAGGCTATATTTGCTAAAAAAAAATAGGATTTAAGGGTTAACCTAAGCATACTATGTACATGAATGCAATGCATGAATGAACCATTTTTTTCTTTTTTTTCTTTTTTTTTCTTTTTCTTTTTTTTTGCCTTTACTTTTACAAAACCAAAACTGAACCATACCAATAGAACCAAAACCAGACCATATAAACTGAACTAAAATTGGACCAAAGACAAAATTAAAACCAAAGACAAAAAAAAATCTCAAGAACTGAATCTTCGCCTCCTTATACCTTCAACTCTCACGTGCAGGGTAAGAAAAAATTCTATCCTAGGCTACGGTACACTGGACACACCAACAGGGGATGGTCCAGGACGATCCTTCCCTCACAAACAAAGGATTTATATCCTTAAAGTTTAACCATAAGTAAGCATCCTCTTGCTTAACATGGGTTTTGAAATGGACTTGGGCCTATACACACATTGGGCCTATGCATAGGCCTAGGTTCATCTCAACTACCACTAGAACTTATGGTTTGAACAGTAAAGTTATAAATCTAGCACAACAAAAATCTACGGGGTACCTAGGGTTAAAATCTATGGCTCATGGGCTTCATCGGGTAGGAAAAGGGTCACCCATGTGAGAGCTTGTTCATTAAGCACAACGGCCGGAGCTGTGGCTCTTTTATATACTCGAAGGTACGGGCATGGGGTGCTAGCATTCACCAATTTGTCATAGCTCGAGTAGAACCATGGTCTCTTTGGCTAGTACTAACGAGGCTAAAAGGGTAAGGGTGATCCGTGTGATAGTATAGTGCAATGCAAAAAGTTTAACAAAGGAATAATATTAGACTAATAGAAATATGTTGGAGTAACTATCCATTTAATCCCCAGTGGAGTCGCCAAACTGTGGGGCGGGGGGCGTGAGGCAAAATATCAAAATTATATAAAATGCACCAGGTAATGCCCAGGAAAGATGGTGGAGTCACAATGGTCTCACTTAAATACCACCTCCTTAGACAGCATTTCCTAGACATGCACTTCATACAATCCTAATAGAATCAAACCATTGGTAAGTACCGTCTTCCCATAACACTACCACGGTACTAAGGATTTATGCCACGAAGGCATAGATAGACAGGAGTCGCCACCCGGGTAATAACCGGGACATATTCAGTGTTTCTTCCGAGGGTCATGGATGGCAACTTACTCCTTGCAGAGTTTCCACAACCGTCATTACCATAGCCCAATGTCTAGGTTCGGGATAATGGGTACGTAAGGGGAAGGTGTTAGGCACCCCTTACGCCTGGTCTAACCTCGTTAATTCGAGTGCCAGTCCTCTACTAATGTTTCTAGAAGTCTTATTTATTATTCCTTTATTAAACTTTATCCTAAAAATGCAATTCTAATCCTACACACGCAAGTAATTCACAAAAAAGGGTTGTTGTTTACACACAATTTTCATGCATAAGTAATTCCTATCTATGGGGTTGCTAATTATTTAAATAACATTTACCAGATAACTAAAATTAATTTATTATTGGGAATTTAATTTACAAACAAATTCAATTTCAAATAACCCTATGTTTCTATTTAACCTAATTAATTAATTTTCACTAAGTTACCCTAAGGATAATTGAACTAAGTTAATTATGTACATGTGTAATTTATTCTAATATCACATAAGTCCCAAACAATCACAACCTAATAAAGATTTCTAACATACAAATTTATTTTACAATTACCAAGTATTAAATTAAATTTATTTTACATGCCAATATTAGTTTAATTTACAAACAAGATTAATTTTAATTTACAAAGTATTTATTTAAATTAATTACATGCAAAAGTCATTTAAATTAAAAACAAAGTTAATTTTAATTTACCAAATGAAAGTTCTATTATTACTACAATTTCATGCCAATGGTTATTCGAGAAGTTTAGAGCTACTTACTTGTTGGTAAATGCAGTTGCCATTGGGGCAAGCTACCCTTAAAAAAGGGTATTCTCTTCTAGTATGGCAATGATATCCCTGGCTTACTCCCGTTTAGCTCCATATAAGCTCCACGCAAATGCCCTCTTTGGTACTTACCTTAGGGCTACTTACCAATTTTGTTTGTAATAAAAAATAAAGACAATAAAGAAAAATAATAAAAGTACAAGAGACAGAAACTAAACATGTGCAAAGTTGTGTATCCCCTCAAATTAAACATGATTACATGATCTATATGAACATATAAAATAAATTGAAGACAAAGAGCATAGAATTAAAATATTATGTGGCATAGATCTTGAAAAAAAAAACAATAAAAACTGACCTTTCAGAAATCTTGTATGAAAATCTTCTTGAAGAACAGAAAAAATAAGGAAGAACTCAAAAAGTTTTGAATATCTCTAAATTTCTTATAGCTCTGAATTTTCTCTTCCTCTTTCCTCCCATCCTCTTCTTCCCTTCTCTAGTAGGGTATTTATAGGGTTTTGGGAGAGAGGTGTGATAGGGTTTGGAGTCTTAGGATGATAAAGTTTAGATGACTTAAACAACTACAATTGCAGAATTCGAATAAGACTGGGATATGGGTGAGGTGTTTCAACCAATAGGAAGACAGGAAAAAATGGAAGGCACCAATAGATCAAAAGGTCTTTAAAAGGGTTGTAATGGGGCTAAAAGGATAATGACTTAGTTGCCAATGAAAGGTTTTTAGGGAATGCAAATATGATGATAGTATTTATGCATAAAATACCAAGTATACTAAGTTTATTCTATTGATTTTGTATGGAGAGGTGGGGCTTTTGGTTTTTTATAGTGCCAAGCATGCTTCCATGATACTTATCTTGGGACTTCTTTTTCTTCTTCCCTTTCTTTTTTTATTTTATTTATGTCCCTTTTGTCCTCTCTCCCAAACTCATTGCTTTTGCTGGGTTGGAAAGATAAAATTTTCTTTTATTTCAATTGCATACTTGCACTCTTTCTTGAGTTCTACATCCTCTCTCCAAATTTTTTTTTTGCACTTAATATACTTTTTACTTATGCATTTAGCTTCCTCAAAAGGGTAGGGTAGGTGTTTAGGCTAGGGGCTAGGTAAATAATATGGGTAAGCAATAAATTCTAAGAGGTAAATATAGGCTTTAAGTTGGCTGCAAGGGATATATATTTTAATTAGGGGTGACTAAGGCTTAGTGAGGTTATATTAAAGAATGCATTAATAATCTCTTCATCAAGCATACGCTAGGATTTCACCTTGATAGGTCCAAGAGACATGTTCTAAAGTTGGTGAGGCATTGTTAGGTTTGCTTGTATTTCAAAAATTTTCTCCTAATTTTGCAAGTTCAATGTGACAGATTAATAGCTATGAAGGGGTTTAACTAGTTTAACTCCACTTAGGTGATTTAGTTTTTCACAAACAACATATTAAAGCCTTTTTGCCCATCTAGTTACATTCATTCCTCTTTCCCAGAGGGTCTAATCATTAGCTCATCAAGGTTTTAGTTATAATTCTAAGTTAAAAGCCTTTTCAAAAAGTTCAAAATTTGCAAAAATTTTCTGGATTTTTCATACTCAAATATAATATAGACATAATAAGATGATGCAGATTGAAATGTAATATATGAATGTAATGCATGAAATGCTACACCCCCAAACTCAAATTTGACATTGTCCTCAATGTCATCAAGATATCATAATCAGGTCAAGAGCAACATCATAAATGTAATAACAAGGAAAAGCTAATAGATATAGAATACTCCCCCTTGAAGCGTGCCTTCCCTTAAAGATTTGTGAGTTTGATCTCCATTGCTTCTTTCAAGTGCTTCTTAAACCTACAAAGTGAACAAACATCGAAATCAAGTTTGGGAAGGTGATAAAACAAGAGAAATAGACAAATGCAAAGATTAAATTTAAAACTTGGGTTGCCTCCCAAGAAGCGCTAATTTAAGGTCATTAGCTTGACCCCTTTTAGAATTACTAATCAAAGAGCGGTTTTCGCCCATAGTAGTTGTCATGTAACACCACATATGCGTCTTGATTTGTAGTACCCTCAAGATTGGCAAGATCTAAAACAATATTGCACATAGCACGAACAACACATTACTTGGAATGATATGCTTAGGATGGGGACTGCTTTAGCTCCTGGAGGACATGCAATGATGCAGGAGGTGTCCTTGATAGAAAGGGGTATTCTGGTGGTGTACGTGTGAGCATCATTAATGAACTTAGATTGATAGTCTCATTAGTTTCTTCATCTACCACCTTCATCTTTGATTTGTCTTCATGTAAGCAGTGTTCCAATGACCCTCCAATAATAAAGGAGTTGCTTTCTTCAATTTTATGTTCCACTTCTTCTTCAAGTAACTCTTGTTCTTCTGAGAATTCTATTGGTAACTCATCTTCAAAGGAATTTTGTTCTTCGGGCTCAACTTCTTCTGTAGGTTCAAATTCCAATGAAGCTTATTCATTCTCCCAACTTTGTTCATTTGTTTCCTTCTCATAGAGTGATAGCTCGTTGTTCATCATAAGGTTATCAAAATTTTCTAAAGGAGTTACTGCCTCTTCAAGTCCCACTCTCTTCTCTAATTGTAGCTCAAATGGCTAGTGTGGAATGTTAGGCTGATAAATGTATGGGGGATATTGATGAATCCAACCCTGTAGTGAAGGATTCTAATACCAATGGTAATCAAAATCTGCCATGTCATTCAACAAGTGAATGGCATCCTCATGGTCTCTTTGAAGAACATGATCACCAGTAGACCAAGCTCCATAATCTACCCAATTCCTTGTTCCTTCATTCAAACCATTGTAGAAATTGAGAGTGAGTTCATAATTTGAAAGATTATGATTGGCAAATTGCTCTACCAATTCATTAAATCTTCTCCAAGCATCGTGAAAAGGTTCATTGTGTTATTGAATAAAGCTTGTGAAGACTTATTGGTGAAACATCATAATGATCCTCACAAGAAAAATAAGTAAAAATAAAATTAGATAAGAAATAAACTATAAAAGAAATAAGAATGTCTAGAGTAATCAAATCACTAATCATTCAATATCAAGCACCGATCCACGGCAACGGTGCCAAAAACTTGTTTGTTGATTTTTCAACCACCGCAAATGCACGGATCGCTAACAAGTAATAAAGTGATGAGTAGAGTATCGTTTCCATGAGGATCGTGTTGAGTACCAAACTATAGTGATTTTAATTATCTAGACGATCGAATTGTAGAGAAATAATAATTATATCTAATTTGCAAGAAATAAAATCTAAATAATTAACTAAAATAAAATACTAATGGACAAAGGCATTCTAGAGCTAGGGGTTCACACTTCAATCAATTATAGAATCAATCTGATTCATTCAATAAATGGGAGATTATTACTTTGATGGAAGTTAATCCTAAATTTTCTTAAGTCCTCTCTCAAGGCACTCAAGGTGTATTTTAATTAATATAAACCCTACTTTCATGGTAATTAAATTAATTAAAAGCCTTTAAGATCTTTGATTAATTTTGGAACTCCATAAAGATCATCAGCCTATCTCTAGGTCAGATTTTCTAGGTTCAAAATTTCGATTTTCTAATATTAATCTTCACCTTTCAGTCGTTCAATTAATATCTGTAATCAATACTAAGTAGGTACCAACACATAGCATGTATTAAGATCACAAGAGATTGAATCAAAGAATAAAATACCCAATGTATTAAATAAAATCAAACTAGATAATGAAATTGAGTGCTACACCCTAACCCTAGAATAAAGAACCTACTCACCCATGGTGAGTTTTACAATCAAGTTTATAAAAAGATAAAGAGAAGACATGAGAAGAAAATAAACTGAAAGAACCCAGAAAGAGAGTTGCAGCCTTGGACTTTTGGAACTTCAGCTCAAAATCTCTTAGAGAAATCTTGTAGATCTTATTTTCTCCCTTGCCTCCCTTGAAGTTGATGTGCATCCTTGAATGTAAATTGGTTCTCTTGAATGTAAATTCTATTCTTGGGTGTAAATTCTCTCCCCCTTCAATTCTTGACTTGGTATATTTATATCTGGTGTAAAAACTCTAATTTCAGAGTCTTAGAAGCGTTAGGAGTCCATCCGGGTCGAGCTGGAAGCAAGAAAAGTCGTATCAGAATCGCTGTCAGGGGACTTTACACGGGTCTTGTAGTGATATATGCCCCGTGTAACTTTCTGCTGCTTTTGTTTTTCAAGTTTTCTTTGTCCAGAAGGTTGCACGGGGTCCAGGAAGTTACACGGGGTGGGTTACACGGCCCGTGTACTGCTTCTGGCCCTGTATTATTCACGTTTTGACCTCAATATCTCTTCCAAACTCATCTTTGATTCTAGAACCATATAAAAACACTTGATAAAATATAAAAATCAATGAATTGAGTTAGATTAATATGTTTTCTAAAATAATAATGAAAACATATAAAAATAAATATAAAAGGATATTAAATGCTAACAAAATGCAATGCATGTTAACCTTAAAAGTCTATATAATTTAATGCAATCAACGCTGATGATTGGGCCACCAGAGGTGGACTAGAGAAGACGGACTGGTCTAAGCCTCCTTTTATAGCCTCCTGCAAGGGTTTCCACATCGACGGGTGTGTGGCATCAGTGGAAGCCAAGTTCTGTGCCCCTCAGGGGAAGCGATGGTGGGATCAGAAGGAGTTCCAAGATCTGGATGCCTTCCAATACAGGAGGCTCAAATGGGTGCGCCAGAAGCTCACCATCTACAACTACTACACTGATAGGAAAAGATACTCGGTGCTTCCATCTGAATGCACGAGGGACAGGGACATATGAAATATTTCATCCCTTTCTAACTTTTTATTTAATTAATCATTATATTGCTTCTAATCATACTCTATATCGAGCGTGATTTATGGGTTCATGTGCGACGGTAATATTATTTTTATTGTTGTTTGCTATTTATTTCGGTCACAGCACGTGGACTCTTTGCTTGCTTGTATCCTTTCTTTCTTATTTCATTATTTGTACTTCTCATAAAAGTAATGAAATAAAATATTTTCATATATTCATCTATATCACTTGTCCATGCTTGCCTTGGTGTCCAATTTCAATGGGTGAGGAATATCACATGTTGGGGCTCGTTGGTGGAATTTATGCTCTTAAAATGATATTATAAAGAATATTGGGAAATTCGTATATAAATATAATTTATTATAAATTTAAGATAAAATATATATAAAATTTATACATACTAAATTAAATTTAAATAAATTTTTAAAAATAAATATCGCATTACCAATTATATATATTGATACACAATAAATATTACCAATGAGGATTTAGTCTAATAATAATTAAGACTTTAGAATTAAGAAGTTTATTCACATTCAAATCCGCTAGTGTTTAGTTGATTAAATTTTTATATAATTTGATTATTTATATATATCAAATAATTATTACTGTTAGAAGAAAGATATAGGAGATTTGTGTAGCATGATTACAGCAATTAGCATGATTATAGGAGATTTGTGTAACATAATTACAGCAATTATTATTTTTATCTAAATTAGCTCATATTCTCATGTATAAATAGATGTAATTTGTCTGTAATATCTCTGTAAATAAGATACAAACAAATATACAATCAATTCCTTCATTACTTGTATTCTTTCTTCTAACATGGTATCAGAGCATTTTTACTATCTCAATCCTCAAGACGGTCAGTAAATTTTACATCAGTTTTATCATTCTCTCTTTTCAGTGTAGTGATATCTCCGATAACAATACTCCAAAGATTGCGATCTATCAAAAAACTTTTCATTCCTTGAACCCAAAGATTATAGTTGGAACCAGTCAGAATTGTTGCAATAGGTTTTGAAATATCAGATTTCTCCATTGATAACAAGATGAGGAGAAAAAAAAAATGTTATAATAACAGGAATAAAAGAATGAACCAGAATAGGTTGTAGAGAGAGAAGAGAGACCCCAGAAATTAGAAATAAAAGCTTTATGGCTTTGATACAATGTTAGAAGAAATAATACAAGTAATGAAGGAAATAATTGTGTATTTATCTGTATCTTATTTACAGAGATATTACATCTATTTATACATGAGAATATGAGCTAATTTAGACAAGAATAATAATTGCTGCAATTATGCTACATAAATCTCCTATAATCATGCTAATTGCTGTAATTATGCTACACAAATCTCCTATAATAATGCTAATTGCTGTAATTATGCTACACAAATCTCCTATAATCATGCTAATTGCCGTAATTATGCTAATAATTACGCTTAATAATTATCCACAGATGATCATCGTGACTGGCCGGCTATGGATAATACTAAAACTTCATTATATCTATACTTAAACCTCATATTTCTACTTCAAATAGGCAGCTAATCTAATTTATTTTGGTCTAAAGCATTTTTTTTTCATGAACCTTGCACTAATTGATACGTTTATCTTTAATTACATCCTATTTGATATCCAAATTATATAAAAAAATAATTATTAAATTTTTAAATTTTTATAAAAGTACAATAAAAAATCAAAACGTATACAAATCATATCTTTGCATTCATAGTCATAAAAGTTAAATATTTACAAAATATAAATATCAAATGAGATGTAATTAAATATAAAATATCAAGTGATTTTTCAAGTTAAGAATTAAAAGATACTTTCAATCATTTATTTTAATCAATTTTTTTAAAAATCAAATTAAACTTTATTACTCAAAAACTAAATTAATCAAAATATTTCATATAAGTTGGTTTATTTTCTGTTCTGAATTTTTAATGTTTGGCCCAAAAAATTCAATGAAAATAGAATTGGGATTGAATTTTGTGTTAAAAAAAATATTAAATTAATTATAAAATATGTTCAATCAATTCAGTTATTTTTCATTTTTTAAGATGAAAAAATTGATTGCCACGATTGATTGTAAGGAGCTTCACCTTGCCAAGGATGATGAAGGCCTCTCTTCTTAAATATAAAATTTATTGCTATAAACGAACCAAGCAATCAAGTTTCTCATGAGTTGTTTAAGATTTAGTTTCATAAAAATTCGATTTAATTCGACATTTAAACTCAAATTTTAGATTCGTTTAACATACAAATTGAAGTCGAGCTCAGCAATATTTAACTCGAATTCAAGTTCAAGCTTGACTCATTAACAAGCTTACGAGTCAGTTCGATGTGCATATTTCCAAGCTAGCTTAGTAAATAGGCTGCTTGTTGAATAGGCTCATAAGCTAGTTAATTGAACGGACTCCTACGCTAAATCGTTTAGAAATTTAAGAGCTACTGTTCACAAAATTATTTATTTTAGTAATTATATTTTATAATGTTTTAAATAGATTTATTTTATTTATAATTTTTATGAAAATAAAATATTATTTAAATTTATAATATAATTAATATATAAAATATAATTATTTATACTTTAATTTTTTTTTATAAAAATCAAGTTAATTTATATATGAAAATGGAGACGAGTATATGACTGAAATGGAGTATGATCTTGCCAAGCTTTACCATAGATATTATGTGGCCTATAGTCGGTGATGGTACAAAACTAAAGCCTCCTCCATGGTTGCTTGGTTCATTTTGTGCCTTTGAGAGGGGAGTAGAGGTGGAAATATATGTGCATGCAGATAAAGTGGGGTTGGTTGAAATGAATAAGTAATAAAAAAAAGTCAAACTTATCATCTTAGAGTTAATCATCATTGGCAGTCACATGACCACATGACAAACATATGTTTCAAGTTAAATTGATATATATTAATTTTGGAGTTAAACGTATCATTTTAAATAATTAAAGGGCCTATTAAGATAAAAAAAATAAAAAAATATATTTTTTAATTATTGAACAATAATTAGAGAGCCAAAAACACCTTCTGCCAAAATGGAAAATAGGAAACAGTTTGACACCCATTAAGGTTTTTCAAATTGATAAAACACAATCGCTGAATAAAGGAATGCTCTCATGCATAAAAATGATGTAAGAAACTTCTTTTTACAGGTAAGTTTAAAAATTGAACATTAACAAAGAGAGATGTGAGTTTGAAGGTATAATGGTCATCAATGTTTATATTTTTTTTTTGGTACTTGACGATAACAACTATCCAACAATAGAATTAGATGATTTATTCTATGAAATTAGTCATCTAATTTAATTATTATTCCAAAATTAGTCATCAAATTTGTTAAAAAAAATTTCTAACACTTTGGGAACATTAACAATACTTATGAAGAATATTTTTTGGAAGTTTGAACTCCTTTAAAATAAATATAATTGCGTCTTTCAATGGACTTTCTCTTTGATCTTGTGTACAACTCTAAGAAAGTTTTTCAATATGTATACACTTATAACAACACTTCAAATAATATATTAATATCTTTTTATCATTATTTTGTTAATCTTTAAAATCAAAGAGTTGTAACCCGATGAATGGAAATCAGCATTCATAGTGAAACAAAATTCTATTCTATCAGCATGAAGAAATGAATAAAAATACAGAATTGAGTCGTACTCTCTTGCATGAGAATTACAGGTAAAGAAAATCTTAAAACGAGGATGGTTCGCATGCAATAAAAAAGAGTCCAGCTACATACGGAACAATTGAAGAGAAACACCCAAAATTAATTAATTTGAACCAAAGGAAAGAGGTATGGCATACTAGTTGCTGTGTAAACGAACCGACGGAGGAAAGGGTTATTACAAACTTAAATTAAGCAGGCAGAGGCAAGAGTTCATAACAAGTGAGATGAGCTTACTCAGATTAGGACCAACAATTCAAAAAAAATTAAAACTAACAAATTAGGTAGCTAACCTTTCACCCTTATAAGCTCTTTGAATTACTTGTGATCTTTCGATGGGAGACTCTTGACAAGGGTGAGCACTGCAGCACAGAGAAGTTGCACAGGAAAAATAGAATAACTAATCTGCGTGGCCATCTCTTCTAGCAACTTGGCCCAACACTTTCTTCTACTTCTTCTTCTTCACGGGCATTGTAGATGGGAGAAATTATTTTTCCTGTGGGAAATTTAATTGGAATTAGTACCAGCAGGTACCAATCAGAGGGCATTCGCGCGTGTTGTTGTGAACGACAATATAGAGTAGAGTAATCTTTTCTTCAAAATATGTAGTAGGGAAAAACACAAGGGCATTATTTTAGATTTTGTGCTGTTCGGTTCTTTCCTTTGTACGTACTATTGGTGTTTCTTTATTTTTTGTTTAATCTTATGTCGAAAGACATATTCTCCCTCTTGAAGATGGGAAAGTATCGGTGACAGCCAGTGAAGTGCTTGGAACTGCATCTTTCATCTTCTGCAAGAAAGGAATGGCACAATTAATCAATCATCTTTAGTTAAGTTATTTGGTAGAAGACGCGTAACTTATAGCCTTGTTTCGCATGGGAACCCTTTAATTCTTTAACCTTCAAAATGCCATTAAGAATGAAATGATTCCAGCTTTTGTCTTGTAAAGCCAATTGTATACTGTTACTTTAGCAACAATTCCAAACAACTGCTTTTCTTGACTCTGAAGCAATGAAAATTAAATATAATCAAACTTGGATGCTTGAGGGATCATTGTTTCAGATTTTTAAAGAGGCAATTGAGTGGAACCAAATAAGCGCAGTCTGGTGTTTGTTTTGCAATTTCCTTAAAATTCTGTTTTGCAGCTAGGAGCAATGGCGGGAACGAATTGGGTTATTGAAGTCAACAAAAAGGTTGAGAGCATGATGGATACTGATAATTCCACGGAGGAGGAGCGGTGGAAGAAGAGTGCAATCTACAAAATACCTGCATTTGTCACAGACCTGAATAAGAAAGCCTACAGGCCTCAGGCAGTCTCGTTTGGTTCTTATCATCACGGGGAAGATTATCTGAAGCCAATGGAGGAGCATAAGCAAAGAGCCCTTCTTCATTTTCTAAAAAGAGCAAACAAACCTTTACAAGTTTTTGTTGATTCTTTAACTGAAGTAGTGCAGGTTTTGAAAGACTACTACGATCCTCTTGATATATTTTGGCAGGAAGATACTAGATTTCTGCAATTGATGATTCTTGATGGCTGTTTCATGCTGGAGATCTTACGCATTGCTACTTATACATTGGATGACTATGCACCCAATGATCCAATTTTTAGCAATCATGGGAAGCTCTATATCATGCCATATATAATGCGTGACATGCTGATGCTTGAAAATCAACTGCCATTATTGGTTCTGGACAAGCTGGTGGCTGTTGAAAGCGGTAAAGAAATGGTATACGCACTTGAATCACAGAAGTAAACTATTGATTTCTCATTTATTTTATTGATCATGGAAACTTAATTTAACCATTTCTATGCAGGATGAAGACTTTGTCAGCAAGCTCATTCTCATGTTCTGCTTTCCTGATGCCCCTGTCTCAAGCCTGGGTAAGTGTTTGCATTCATTGGATGTGTACAGGAAGAGTTTACTTCAAAAACATGGTGGGGGAAAGCGTCGCAGCAGATTAAGAAGTAGACGCCATAAAAGTGGTGACAATATTATCCGGTCAGCAGCAGAGCTCAATGAAGCAGGAATCCGGTTCAAGAAAAGTAAAACTAGAAGCTTGAAAGACATCTCATTCCGAGGAGGAGTCCTTAGGCTTCCAGTAATTGTGGTGGATGATGCAACTGAGTCAATCTTTTTGAATTTGATAGCCTTTGAACGGTTCCATGTTGGTGCAGGCAATGAGGTAACATCTTACGTCTTTTTCATGGACAACATCATTGACAGTGAGAGGGATGTTGCCCTCCTACACTCGAGAGGGATCATCCAGAATGCTATTGGAAGTGACAAAGCTGTTGCTAAATTGTTCAATTCTCTCTCTAAGGATATTTCGCTCGATCCAAATAGCAGCCTAGATTTTGTTCATAAGAGGGTCAATGCCTACTGCAAGAAGGCTTGGAACGAGTGGCGTGCCAACCTCATTCATACCTATTTCAGAAATCCCTGGGCTATCCTGTCTCTTATTGGTGCAGTCTTTCTTTTCGCCCTCACTATTGCTCAAACTGTGTATTCTATATATCCCTACTACCAAAATAATGAATCTACACCACCACCATCTACCCCTATGCTTCCTCCGACACCCTCTCCTCTGCCTTATTCAAAACCACCTTCACCCCACCCCCGCCAATGATTCCCATCATTCCATTCGGGAATCCTACTGTTTTTCGTGGCCAGGGATTGCTCTTCTGGATTAATTCTGTTTCCCTTAAGTATTGGTTTATTTGATTTGCTCTTAAAAATTGGTCTCATGTCAAAATTATTTCTGATTTGCACCAGAAAATTTTAACCCATTAGCCCATAATAATAATAATAATAATAATAATAATAATAATAATAAGATGAGGAGAGGAGGAACATTGGTACTTTTATTTAAAAAAATACTTAGTTCCTATATTTTTGTTTTCTCTACTCCTTAGTTTATTCATCAAGTTTAAATCAAGTTTTATATTAATCAACTTATTAGATGGAGAGAGAAATTACTGTTATAAAAGATTAAATAGTTCAAATTTTAGGAAATAGAGAAACAATAATTATATTTTTTAAATTAATAAAATTCAAATTAACGCCTAAAATTACTAGAAAGATTAAAGAGTAAATAGAATAAAAATACACTATACAACTAATGTATTTTTCAAAATAAGAAAACTAAATCATCAGCTTCGTACAAATAGACGGAATAAATAGTGATTTTTCTAAACAATAATTAGTTTTTTGGTCCAATAATGATTTTTTTTTAATTTTTTTTAAACGGCAATAAAAAATTGCAATACAAGGCCATTGGGGCAAACAATGATGTATTGTAATTTCAATATCGCATTAAGTAAATTCCTTGAAAATGACAATTTTAAGATTTTTGAAGTTCCTGATTTCTGAAATACTGAATCCAATCAAATACAGAAACTACTAATGCAAGAATGTACAATCTCGACCATTTACTGCTACTAAACAACAATAAACAATGCTATGCCTATGAAGGGTAGCCATGAAAATTAAATCCGCCAGTCTATTATACATTCATTTTCAATTGCAGTTAACCAAAGTTGCTAGAGATGAAAACCGGAAAAGGTTATTGGAACACACTATCAATAGTGAAGCTTTAGAGGAGCAAAGAAAATCTAATGACAAAAAAGTACAATGTTATTTTGTGGCTGCTTCCAATAAAATCCCTGCAAGATAACATGCAAAATATATTGCAAGCTGCAAGAATATATATACCATCCTTGCATGCATCCCCGTCCACTTCAACACAGCCTATATCCACACGCATCCACATGTGGGAAAAACACATTACTGCTGATTACCTAATGAGCACCTCCATCAAAACAAAATAAAACTGCTCTTTTATTATAGAAAGAAATCTGTTAGAATTATGACTCAAAATCGTAGTGAGATTTAGAAAGATCTTTTTTTTTTTTATTTGAGTAGGAGAAATATTTCTCAATAAGTAGAAGATTATTTCTTATATTATATAGAACTCATATTTTAGTGTTATTCTTAAATTTAATGGAATTTCTAATTAAATAGGATTAAAAGAATTAAGACTATAAATAGGAGAATGGTAAAAAGGTTATTTGACTTTCAGCCCATAGAGTGAATGTCTCTACCAATTGCTGAAAATTTGGCTTTGTTTATCGATGAGAGGCTCCTACCCATTGCAATCCCATGAAGGGAAAAAGTCTTTAGCCTAAGGTAGAGAAAAAACATAAAATTCAAGAAGAAAGAATTCTTATTCATTGGTGAGAGGGCTTTTGCCCATATAATTGAATACACCATCTAGTGTAGTAAATATAGTGTGTTATATATAAAAGAAACTAATTAATGTATTTAATATAAACAATTTGTAATGGGATTTCTTAAGTGCAATTGGGATGATTGGTAGTGAAGGAAATAAGAATTGGATCACCCATGATAGGTTAATCTAAATTACATGTAATTAGTTACCTATGTAACCTTTGGCCAAAGGTGGCCATATCTTCTATGAACAAATCAAGAGTTGCAACCTTTTATTGCAAATAAATATATACAAGTTCAAATGGCCGTTGCCTTTGAGCGGTTACAAAACATATAATAACAAAGTGACAAAAACGTGTGGTTACTTTCGCGAGAAAACAGTGACCAAAATGAAAATTTTTACTTGGCCCTTTATCTTTGTAAATTCTCTTAAATTCAACAATGGTGTCCACCATTTATTTTTTCCAAATAAGATATATACTTAGACTATGGATTAATGTTTTAATTCATGTTAATAACATATAATTAATTCAAATAGTAGTGAAACAAATATGATAAAGATCTTAGTGTTGCATGAATAAGGGTTAGGTTAGTACCCGTATATTGAATCCATGTGCTGCGTGTTTATAATTTTTCTTAAGTAGTATAGTTTAAAGCTTTTAATTGATGATTATTTTATTAATATAATGGAAGATGACATACCTGTACGTCATTGATAGTGAAAAATGACATGCTCATGGATATAGTCTCATATGAAGAGGATAAACAAAGTAAATATTGATGTTTTATATATTTATTTTATTTTTTTTAATTTACACGCTTTTACGGTATACAATAATATCAAACATATATTTAGAACTACAAATATCAATATTTATTCAATAAACTTACATTATTATATTAATTAAAAAGTATGCTTCAATATGTAATGGATTTAACCAACATGTAGATTCCAGCAAATCGGATGCTAGCAGCACTAGCAGTGAGACACATGTAATTGAATGTGCAAAGAGCTTCACTAGCTTCTTCTCATATTGGGTTGACTAGAAAAATATTCAAGAACTGTGAAAATGTAAACAAACCATAAGAGTCCTGGATCAAAGGGGCTTGACACCACGAAGAAGCATCTGGATGCAGTGGGCCATAATCTGGGGAATTGTACTATAGAGCTGCAGAAACGCAAATGTTATCAAAACTAACGATGGCACTGAATAAATAAAAGAAGGATATAAAAGCAAATTGTTGAGAGAAGAATAGAAAGAACCAAAAGAAAGTGAAATCATCTCTCACTGGAGAGATTACCTTGGTTCGCATAAATTGGTTTCCTATATAGATGTTGAATCCCCATTACTGAACAATCAATCAATCCAACAGCATTAAAAGCTCGTCCCGTGTCACCCCTTACTCCATATTTCACCCATGAATGAAAATGCGCCATATCAGGCTCCCAACAATTGCCCTATTCTGCAATTCTTAAAAATTTTTAGTATATATATATATAAAGAAAAATAAAACAAAGGAGAAAAAAACTTACTGAAAATGTCTTTGGTGCAGAGGCTTCAACTGGAATCTAATACTCCTAGTCCGGAACATGCAATACAAGCCATATATAACAGGGAAAGGTATATGCTAATAAGCACCGAAGTGACGACCTTGAGAGAGTTTGATAAAGATATAGCTCAGCAGAAAAAATATTTAATTCATGCAGCTGCAAATTTGCATGTACAAAGAACAGAGAGTAACCTGAAGCTAATAAGAGTATGCTAATAAGAGTCTTAGCAAAATGGTGCATGCAAGAAGGAGGTTAAATGAAACGGGACGTAGCATCAATATAAACAAGACTCTCAGGATCTCAGCTCATGCAAAAAATGTGTACAGTGAGAAATTGTTAGTCTGTTATTCTTTGGCGGGTTTGTTTAGTGCTAAGCTGTATAAAGTTAGTTTTAGTAGATTTCAGAAATTTTTTTTTTACATAAGAACAATTTGTACGGTATTCATAGCAATGAGAAATAAATATTTTCATTCTTAACACCTGCTTTTCATGATTTAGTTTTTTCTTTCATATTTGATCATGGTATCAGAGCCATAGATCCCTTCTCTATGATTATCCATTAGTTTCTTTCACTTTTTGGATAATATCTAAAGATTGTTGTAATGGCTGATCCATTAACTTCAAGGAAGGGCAAACATCAAGATCAAATGGCACTGCAGAATTTTGATCATCCAGGAATGTCTCTTGTAAGTATCCCTCTTACTGGTTGCAATTACTTAGCATGGAGTCAATCAATGCTAATTGCCTTGAGAGCCAAAGACAAACTTGGCTTCATCAATGGCAAATGTGAAATACCCAAAGATGATTATGAGGAATCTAAGAAATGGTTGAAGGTTGATCGTATGGTTATATCTTGGATTCTTAATTCCATCTCTAAAGAAATAGTTGAGGTTTTTTTGTATGTGACTTCTGCTAAAAATCTTTGGGATGAATTAGCTCAAAGATTTGGTGAGAGCAATGGTCCTCGGCTGCATCAATTAAATAGAGAAATTTGTTCCTTAAGTTAGGGAAATATGTCTATTACAGTTTACTTCACCAAAATGAAGAAGTTGTGGGATGAAATAGCATGTCTCAAGCCATATCCAACTTGTGAATGTGGTGCTTCGAAAGCAATTGCAGATATTGAGAATGATACCAAGTTAATGCAATTTCTTAAGGGTTTAAACAACTATTATGATCATGTTAGAAATCAAATCTTATTGATGGACCCATTTCCATCAATAAGCAAGGCTTATTCTATGACTTTAAGTGTTGAAATGCAGAGAGAGATCAATTCTTTCATTCATGACGGCAATGAATCCTCAATGGCTATGCTGGCTAAAGGTTTGAATTATAAGAAAGAATCTACTGGAAATAGAAAACAATACAAGAAGAGGGAGCAGAGTAAGAAGGATGACAAATATTATTAATATTATAAATCTCGTGGACATATCAAAGAAATTTGTTTCAAATTAAATGGTTATCCTGAGCGGTTTAAACAAAGGAAAGCCAAACAGTCAGCAAATTCAATTGATACAGCCACAAAGTACAATCCATTATCTGATCATGTTGATGTTGCTAAACAACTTGAGGAATGGAATACAATTAGTATAACCAATCTTGTTCAGTAGGAAGTTATGAAGATGCTAAAAGGTAAAATGGTTCATGAAGCAGGATGTGTTGGATTTTCAGGTAATGGATCTGTTCCCTCTCCTATTGGTAAATGTTCAAATGAATAAGGAATGTGGATTGTGGATAGTGGAGCAACAACACACATGTGTTCTGATCACACACTTTTTGACATAATTCACCTTGTACATTCTTTAAATATTGTTTCTCTACCAGATGGTACCACCAAACAAATCACCCATGTAGGCCTCATTACCTTGCATCCACTCCTAAAATTACAAAATGTTTTTCTTATTCCTGGTTTCAAGTATAATTTGTCACACCTTACCCCTCTGTAAGGCATAACATGATCCCGTAGAATACCTAATGAACTACCAAACTTCACCTACCAATAACTCATTAAGTACCCCACAAGGGATTTTAAACAATTTTCTTACTTTTGACAAGTGGTGAGCATTTTCTAATAGGTATTTAAAACATATGATTAAAAGTAAATCTAATTAATATTTTTGGTCTATTTTAGTTTTCCGCAAATTTTATAAAAATTTTGACAGAGTTCTGTCTGTATTTTGAGAAACCAGTTCTTTAAATACCTGTAAAAAGCACTTCTAAAAGTTTTTCTTAACCACTACTTCGATTTCACAATCAAACTCAATCAATTTCACAATCATTTCAATAAATTTCTCAAGTTCAAAATTCAATAATCCTCAGCATACTAGCAATGCATTTCATTTAAATTAAATAAAATAGTTGTACTCATATTTCATTAGAGACAACACAATTTATGTACATTCTTACAAAATTTACATCAAAAGAAATACAAACTAAACTTTATTACAAACTTCATACAAATTTTTGTACAAGCTGCTCAAGATCCATTTGCACGTCCATACATTTATATGCAATACATACATGAAAAGAAATATTTACAATTAGGGTATAAATTATACCCGAAGACTTTAAGCTGATAGCTCCTCACACCTCAAGAAATTTCACCACGCTTCCTTTAGTCTCTCAGATCTGCATGATAAAGAATAAGCCATCGCTGAGTACTAGGACTCAGTGGTGCACAACATACTAAAATAATCTTTATGCAGAATATAATCACATTTATTCAAAAATTTGACTAAACATAAGCATTAAACACAAAACATGAATTATGAAATTTTAATGCAAACCAAGTTCATTTCGAAGTATCAAAATACATTTCATAAAACCCACAGTTACATCATGCCATTCGAAACAAATAGAATCTCAATAGCCAGAGGCTAAAGAGAAATCACATCACAAGGCAAGCTAGCTGAAATATATGGATATCCATTCACATCCTCTTCTACTGGCACACCTCAACACTTCTCCAGAGAAGGAATCAAAATTCGAAACTAATTACCTTCACTAGTAGTGCTAGTGAGGTGTTCAAATATATGGTCATGACACTGTGGTTTCAAAACTTATCTTAACAATTTGCTAAACATTGTCATTTCAATATACATAATAACTTTCAACAATTTAAATAAAAACATCATAAGAATGCCATAATTCAATATTTCACATTATTCAAAATAGTATGCAAAAGATGATTATAAAAAGTATACGTTGTGCACAAACCTCAAGCGAGTCGCCTCTTGGCCTTGACTCGGTTCCTCGGGTTTTTTTCCGGTATTCTTTTCAACTGAAACACACAATTTTACAATGTTTTAGTACTAGAACTTAACATAAATCCCAAAATAAATTTAGCTTCACATTTACCTAGTTCTAACGTGTTAAATTCGACGTTCTCGAAATTTTTGTGTTTCGGGTTACTATTCACTATACTATTCAAGTCAAATAATTGACTTTCTAAGGCTTAATAGGTATGGGAACTCTAACTTCACCCACATACCACATTTTGGTCACTAAACTTGTTGGTTTTGGTTGTTTACTCAAATCCTAAGTCTTTTAGGCAAATTTGGTAATTTCAGTTTTGGAGTCCTAAGTTGCACTGTTCCATTGGTCACTTTATTGTTGGAATTTGGCAAAACTTTCTTCATAAAAAATGTTCCCCATTGTCTTAAGTTTATTCTCCTTTTTGAATCACCCCAATTGGAGTTTTGTAGCTCAAGGTATAGCCAAAATACGATCGCTCACGTGCAATCGCTCATGCTGCAAATTTTGGTTCTGGCAGATTTTCGATCCAACTTCGTTCAATAATTTGATCAAGTTAAGTCCATAATTTGGTCTAATTTCCTTCATAAGAAATGTTATACTATGTCTTAGGTTTCCATCGGTTCAATATTCACCTAAATCGGAGTTTTCTAGAGAGAGTTATAGCCATTGAAACTTTACTGTTCAAATGGCAATTCTGCAGTTTTGCAGGTTCAGTAACTCAACTTTGCTCAATAATTTGATTAGGTTAATGGCATAATTTGGGTTGGTGTTCTTCATGAAAGTTTTAGATCTATATCTTATCTAATCACTGGTAAAATTTCAGGTCATTTTGACCTTCCTAGCTCGAGTTATGACCAAATGAATAATTACTGTTCATTTAGTCAGTTTGTGCAGTGGCAGACTGCTCTTAACCAACTTTGGTCAATTGGTTCACTAGGTTTTGGTCTGTTTTTGGGCATGGTTCCTTAACGAAAATTGTGTCATTTTATGTCTATTTTCATCCCCAATTGGTGGCATATCAATTGGACTTGTAAAATTTCCGTTTTGGTCTTTCAAAGTTGGCTTGGTCATGCTGCCAGCAGCATGACCATTTACCCTATGAATTTGACTTTCATTCTAACAATTCCCACACATCTCCTTTCGTCATTATTGACCATTTTTTCACTTCACAATAGGTCAAAGTCATCATTTATGTATTTCTCCAAAATTTGCCTCAAAACCCTAGGCCTCCAAACCCTAATCTCACTACTTAATTACCATTAGTAATTTCAAAGTTCCAATCTATAATCATTCAACTAATTAAGACTTTTAAACTCATTCTAATGCATCAAACCATACAATTTATGTTCCTTCTTCAAGCTGGCCAAAATTCAGCAATGGTCCTTCCCCCATATTTTTATCTCATTTCATTAATTCTAAGCTCATTTCAACCATTACATATGCATTTAAAATGGAAAAATAACAAGTTAGCATACTAACCT
Source organism: Hevea brasiliensis (assembly GCF_030052815.1). Lineage (NCBI taxonomy): Eukaryota > Viridiplantae > Streptophyta > Magnoliopsida > Malpighiales > Euphorbiaceae > Hevea > Hevea brasiliensis. Next base: position 112,624,208 of record NC_079495.1, read on the forward strand.
CAACTATAATGCCAATTCTTCAATTTCTCTCCTCCTTTCTTCTTTCTTTCTTATTCTTAAGTTGAGATTGCAAGGTCTAGTAAAGTTTTTAGGGGATTTATTAAGGTTGAGTGGAGGAATTAAAGCTTAAGTGCAAGCTTTAATGGAGAATTTTCATGGGGGAAGTGTGGAGATGGTGAGGCGGCAACCAAGGGAGAAGAAGAGTGATTTTTCTAATTTTTTTTTCTTTTGTTTTCTTTTATTTATTTTGCTATGGAAGACCATAAAAATCTAATTTAATAAATAATTTAATTGATTCTTTTATGACATCATGCATGAGGTCATGCATGATGTCATCACCTTTTTACTTTTTCATTTTCCTCTTTTTTTTTTTCTATTTTTCTATTAGTTCTTTAATTTAATTCTCGATTCCAAAATTTTCTTTTCTCCGATTTTATTTGACAGTTAGGTCAGGAGTCAGCTCTCAGGGTCAATTGACCAAATTGCCCCTCGCCGGTTCATCCCGGTTTGCAAATAATTCCATATTTCTTCCGGCTCCCTGACCTAATTATTTGACTGGCTTAACAGTTCTTTTTCGTGATTTTCTCTTGTCCACTGTGTTCATAAGGGTCGTAAGGACCGCAGCGTCACTTTTTACTGTTAGAAATTTGAGTTTAAAATGACTTCGCAGTCATTCCCGAAAAGGTCACCCATCGCTGTGACTCTCGGCTCATTTAACTTCTTCTGTTCTGTTTTTCTTGTTTATACTTAACTAATTGAACATTACTAATTATTTGTGTTTATGGTTTATCTAGTTGTCTTAAGTGTGGTTCTAATCCCCTTAATTGTCCGGACCGACACCGGTCACCGGAACAGTGAAATATACCAGGCTATACAAATAGGGGTGTTACATAATTTATTGTTAATAAGCTAACTTGCAAAAGAATCACATATTATTGTTCTATTTTCTCACTCGCATTGTTATCTGCAAGACCTATGGACTAAAAGGTTAATTGCTATTGGAAAGTTGGATAAAGGGTTGTACAAGTTGTCCTCAGAGTCTTTTTCATTTCCAGATAATGTCACAGTACCTAGTTTGTCTATGAACCATTACTCAAATGTTAATTCTTGTACTGCTGATAAATTTGTAAATAGCAATAAAACTAGTTCCTTTTTGTGGCATACAAGACTAGGACATGCCTCTGAGCCCACACTTGTACATGTTTCTGATATTCAATCTAATCTAGCTCATTTTGTCTGTGATATTTGTCCTTTAGCTAAACAACAAAGAATGCCCTTTCCTAAAAGCACCATTTTTACCGTTGATAGCTTTCAATTTTTACACATGGACTTGTGGGGACCCTATAAAATTAAATCCCTTCAAGGTGCATCATATTTCTTAACCATAGTAGATGACTATAGTAGAACCACCTGGACTTTTTTACTTGAAGATAAAACACAAGTGTCTTCTACCATAACCAATTTCCTCCAACTCATACATAATCATTTCAATTCTTCAGTCAAATTTATCAGAACAGATAATGGTTCTAAGTTTGTAAATTCTGAGTGTAACCAATTATTTCATAAAAAAGGAATTATACACCAAAGGTCATGCACTTATACACCTTAACAAAATAGTGTTGTTGAGAGAAAACATAAACATTTAATTCAAATAGCAAGAGCCCTCTTATTTCAATCTGGTCTTGTAACATCCTCATTTTCGTAGTTTGTACGTCATACTGTTTCGATGGCTAATGTCTGTCCCGAAAAGTCGAAATGTCTAGAACTACACTTCGGTGATAGTAAACATGCATAAAATGATGAAATAAATAAAAATAAAATACAAGAAAAATTAAAGAAAAATAAAAGAGAGAAAATGAAACTAGGTTAAACGAGCCGAACCCGTAGCGATGGGTGACCGCACCAGGAAGTTACGGCAATGACTGCTGACTAGCCCTAGACCGTGGGAACTCAGGAGAATATTTAATTAAAGGTCTACTGAGGTGTAATTGACATTGAAAATATCAAAGAAAAATTAATAAGTTAGTATAAATGAAAAACGAAAATTTAAGAAATCTACAGATAAGGAGTAAATCTACAAAGACTAAAAAAGTCCGAATTTAACTCGAAGAGGGGCATTTTGGTCATTTGACATTTAGAGTTGCCTTTTGACCTAAATGTCCATTAAAAATAAGTAGTATTAAATTTTGGGAACCCCATGAAAAAGGAAATTAAATGTATAATAAAAATTAGGGAAAATATGGGGTTTAATTTAAATATTACATAGTTTAATTATTATATTAGTAAACTTTACTTAGTGGACACTAAGTGGCACTATATAAAGACACCTAAGGAGCAGAATTTTCCCACTCACTTCATCACTTTCATCAAGCTCCTCTCCCATGGCCGAATTGAAGCTCTCAAGTGTCCTCCATGGACGTCCATGAAGCAAGCTCCATTTCCCTACCTTTAAGCTATTATTTCTTCAAACTCCCTTCATGAAAAATGATCCTTGCACCATGGGCAACATATAGGCAGCAAAAAGGAGAGGAAATTCCAAGGATTTTTCAAGCTCCAGTTAAGGTTAGTGCTAGTTTTTCTTCCCTTGCTTAATTAAAGTTTGTATTAAGGTTATGGTGAGTAGTTTGGTTGAAAAATTTAAGGAATTGAGTGAGTATTTGGTGTGTGTAATTCTTGGCAGCCATGAAAAGGGAAGTTAAGTGAATTATTCTTATATGCAATTGATGGTCTTTGATGGGAATTAGTGTGGATTAAAGTAATTTGTGATGCTAGTAATTTAATCTCATGTGTAACTTGTGATTGAGCTTTTAAAATGGGGATTTGTATTGTTGCTTCATTTTAGGCAACCATGAGAACAAGGGAGATTAATTATCTCATGAATTTAATTGATGTTTTGGGATGTTGATAAGTAAGCAAATGAGGGTTACACTTGGATTGATGAAAATACTTGTGCTAGAAATTGATTGAATGTGAATTGTTGAATTAGAACATTTGAATTAAGGATTTAAAAGTGGGACTTTGATGCTTTAGTAAACTGCCATGTTAGGCAGCCTTAAATATCATGAATTTGTGTGTGAGTTTATGAAATTTATTAATGAAATATGATGGTGTTGAATGGTGAGCAGTTTGTGTAATTGCCATGGAAGTGTATGTGTAATATAAGTATTGATGTACATTGAATTTGGGTTGAAGTAAATGTTAAACATTAATGGTGTATTGTGTGCATTGAGGACTTGAGTGTTCTGCCCAAAATGCTTGCTAGAATTGTGTACAATATATATAAAAGTGCCATGATTAAATGTTGAAGTATTGGGAGGTGGAGGATTGTCAAAATTGGAAGTGTGATGTTCAAATGCAGGTTGTGTATGTTGGCAGTACCTAAATTAGGTCATAAGTGCAAAACTGTGATCTCAATTGGTATGAGGCCAATGGGGGGTGAAACTAGACACCAAATAGGCCAACTTTCATGTAGAAATGTTGCTAAAATTCTGCCTAGAAACTGACCTTAAAAATGACCAAATTCGGAATGGCAACTTTGCAACCCAGATTTTTGACCATATGAACAGTAGTCATTAGGATGGCCATAACTCACTCAAAACAGGTCTAATTGACCTGAAATTTTTACCATGGATAGCTTAGACATAAAGCTACAATTCTTATGAAGACACCAAAGCCCAGAAATGGCTAGAACTAAGTCAAATAGCTTGCACAATTTTAGGTACCAAAACTGCCAGAACTAAATTTGACCTAAAATTGATCAAATTTTACATTAAAGGTGCAATCTGTCCAGCTTTAGTAAATTTACCATATCTTGGTCTGTACAACTCAGAATGACCTGAAATTTTGCCAAAAGTTCAATAAGACATAGAGCTACAATTCTTATGAAGACACCAAAGCCTAGAAATGTCCAGAACCAAGTCAAATAGCTTGCACAAGTTTGGGTACCAAAACTGCCAGAACTAAATGTGACCTAAAATTGACCAAATTTTGCACTAAAGGTGCAATCTGTCCAATTTTAGTAAATTGACCATATCTTGGTCTATACAACTCAGAATGACCTGAAATTTTTCCAAAAGTTCAATAAGACATAGAGCTACAATTCTTATGAAGACACCAAAGCCCAAAAATGGTCAGAACCAAGTTAAATAGCTTGTACAAGTTTGGGTACCAAAACTGCCAGAACTAAATATGACCTAGAATTGACCAAATTTTGCACTAAAGGTGCAATCTGTCCAGCTTTAGTAAATTGACCATATCTTGGTCTATACAACTTAGAATGACCTGAAATTTTGCCCAGAGTGCAATAAGACATAGAGTTACAATTTTGCTTCTTTGACCAGAAGCTAAAAACTAAGAGAAATAGGACTTTAAGCTAGACCAATCTAGCACACAAAAATTGAGAATTTGATATTTACATACAATGATGCTTGAAGCAATTTGGCAATGAATACCAACTTGTAAAAATAGTAAATTGCACTATATTGAATTATGAATTGTGACATTTTGATGCTAGAATCAACTTATGCATGATGTATGAAAAGGTTAACATTTTCATTGACCAGTGAATTTTATAATGACCAGTAAACCTTAAAAATAAAGAAATAAATATTTAATCTTGTAATATGCCCTAGTTTGCCTAGTTGAATAGTTTGGATAGGTTGGCATGCCAATAGGATTCTGACAGCTGTTCTGTAAATGGCTTTACGTCATATTGTGTTTTATAGCTTATTACTCCATACTATGATTTTAATAGTCTATGGCTATACAGATTGTGTTATTATACTCGGCTTAATGCCTGATTGATTATATGGCTTTTTAGCCACACTGTTTGCACACCGGGAGATACTTTGTGATCGATAGTGTGACGGCCCAAGGTACTAGGTACCCAGTGCTAGTATATCTGTTTATCCAGTCTGGTCAGTGTATAGGCTACATGGGCAGTCAATTAAAACATTATTCAATTCAGGCAGCTAAGTTAAGTTAAGTATAATGAAATTTCAGTACAATTAAATTAAGTATTGAATGAATGAGTAAAAGAGATTAGTAAAAGAAACATAACAAAAATATAAATTGCAGAACCGTAGAGACTTGAAATACAATACAGTTAGAATAATTTGTATACTGAGTAGTATTACTGAAAAGTTATAAACTAAGCACTTCCAAAGAGGAACAAACTGGTATATAAGATCGTTGATACTAGAAATACCATACCAAATTAAATTGATTCATGAGTATCCAAATTATGATTTATTTCTTTCTTTATTTGTATATATTATTTCTTGTTATACTATTGCACCACTAAGCAGAAATGCTTAGCGCGATGGAATTGCTTCCTCAAAAGAGTTCAAGATTGTCACCTCCTCGGCAATGCATGTAGATAGGGCTCATTTTAAGCATGTTTTATAATCTGTACATTATAACTACTACTATTATTGTAATGTGAATTAGTAATTGTAATTTCATTTGTCTATCCTGTACTTAATAAATTTATGTACTTAATTGGCAAATTTGTATAAGTTAATGAAATATAAGAATTCTGATATTTAAATTGATTATCTAATCATAATGATTCTGAATGAGATTGAATTTGAGAAATTTTGAGACTGAATCTGAGTTTGAGAAACTGATGAGAATGCTTTGAGATAATCTGAGTTATGAATTTGGGCATATATTGAAATTGTTTTTGGCACGTTTAGAAGAACTATTAGTCCAAATTACAGCCGGCACTCTGCCGGATTATCATTAAAATTTTTGAAATTTCCAAATTAATTAAATTTTGATCAAAGTAAAAATAGCCTAAACTTTAAATAAAGTTTTTGAATAAATAAATCAAGAACTGTAATGAAATCAGATGAGATTAGGTGCTTCGGCACTCCGTGTGACACGCCTTGCTTGGCTACACTATCGATGGGTGAGGGGTGTTACATTTAGTGGTATCAGAGCATGGTTTAGGCGTTCCTAGGCTCAGATAAGTAGAAAGAACTAGTGTGCATACATGTATTGCATTCATAAGAGTCGAGGTGACACTGATGCAGATCTGTTTACTTTTGATTATTCAAAGTTAAGATATGGACTCAGAGTCGCAGAAGGCATTAGAAAAAAGAAGTAGGAAACCTAGTCCATGAGGTTATAACGTAGTGACTATGTAATGTTCTCGATGTTTGTATTGTAAGCTGCAGATTACAGTACCGACATGGGATTTTTGTATAGAGCTATGTGCTTCCTCATGGTACAATAAAATGAGAATATTTGTAAGTAGTCTGTGATTTGATACAGTTACGCTCGAATAGAGTACTATTACGGGAAATAAATGTGAAAATTCTAGTCAGAAATTTAAAACTTCTAGTCAGAAATTTAAAACTTCAAAACTAGTCTATCGAAAGACTACACTTATAAGGTAGCTAGAGTTAGTGACTCGGTTACATTAATGTGAACTACCTGTACCACAGTAATTGCTATAAGCTTAGAGATATCAGTACGACTTATCATCCTCAGACGGATGGACAATCGAAATGAGTAATTCAGGTAAATTTTGAAACTCATTGAGTTCCTGTAAACAATAAAATGAAATGAAATGAAATGATAATAATAACCTGTAATATGTGATAAGCCCTCGAGAATATACTGAGAACTTGTGTCATTGAATCTGAGGGGAGATGGGACAGATACCTCCCACTAACAGAATTTGTATACAATAATAAGTGCCAAGTTAGCATACAAATGATACCCTATGAAACACTATAAGGGAAAAAGTGCAGAACACCAGTACGTTGAACTGAGTTGGGAAAAGATATCTAGACATTGATATTGAGTCTTATAATTATTTTGATATTTTTGTCAGAAAAGAATAATGTAGGTATTTGAAAATATATTTAGAAGTTGTAGTGCTATTCCCTATGGAAGCAAGAATAGATACCTTTCATTGATGGAGTTTTGTATGAGATAAATGCAGAATACCTAGACAAAGGGTAATTTAACAGAGTTGGAATTGGTAAAAGAGACTGAAGGACCAGTAAGAATTCCAGTATGCGAAATCAAAGAACTAATGAATAATAGACTTTCATGAATAGAAATACTAAAGGCAAAAGAAAACAATGATAGGAAAGTGAATAGAATTATGAGATAACGATAAGCTCAGTTGTTTAAATCTGATGAATTTCGAGGACAAAATTCCTTTTTAGAGGGGAAGAGTTGCAACATCCTCATTTTCGTAGTTTGTACGTCCTACTGTTCCGACGGCTAATGTCTGTCACAGAAAGTCGGAATATCTAGAACTACACTTCGGTGATAGTAAACATGCATAAAATGATGAAATAAATAAAAAAAAATACAAGAAAAATTAAAGAAAAATAAAAGAGAGAAAATGAAACTAGGTTAAACGAGCCGAACCCGTAGCGATGGGTGACCACACCAGGAAGTTACGGCAATGACTGTTAACTGGCCCTGGATCGCAGAGAACTTGGGGAAATATTTAATTAAAGGTCTACTGAGGTGTAATTGACATTGAAAATGCCAAAGAAAAATTAATAAGTTAGTATAAATGAAAAATGAAAATTTAAGAAATCGGCGGTACAAGGAGTAAATCGGTAGCACCGAAAAAGTCCGAATTTAACTCGAAGAGGGGCATTTTGGTCATTTGACATTTAGAGTTGCCTTTTGACCTAAATGTCCATTAAAAATAAGTAGTATTAAATTTTGGGAACCCCATGAAAAAGGAAATTAAATGTGTAATGAAAATTAGGAAAAATATGGGGTTTAATTTAAATATTATATAGTTTAATTATTATATTAGTAAACTTTACTTAGTGGACACTAAGTGGCACTATATAAAGACACCTAAGGAGCAGAATTTTCCCACTCACTTCATCACTTTCATCAAGCTCCTCTCCCATTTCCGAATTGAAGCTCTCAAGTGTCCTCCATGGACGTCCATGAAGCAAGCTCCATTTCCCTACCTTTAAGCTATTATTTCTTCAAATTCCCTTCATGAAAAATGATCCTTGCACCATGGGCAACATATAGGCAGCAAAAAGGAGAGGAAATTCCAAGAATTTTTCAAGCTCAAGTTGAGGTTAGTGCTAGTTTTTCTTCCATTGCTTAATTAAAGTTTGTATTGAGGTTATGGTGAGTAGTTTGGTTTAAAATTTAAGGAATTGAGTGAGTATTTGGTGTGTGTAATTCTTGGCAGCCATGAAAAGGGAAGGTAAGTGAATTATTCTTATATGTAATTGATGGTGTTTGATGGGAATTAGTGTAGATTAAAGTAATTTGTGATGCTAGTAAGTTAATCTCATGTGTAACTTGTGATTGAGCTTTTGAAATGGGGATTTGTATTGTTGCTTCATTTTGGGTAGCCATGAAAATATGGGAGATTGATTATCTCATGAATTTAATTGATGTTTTGGGATGTTGATAAGTAAGCAAATGAGGGTTACACTTGGATTGATGAAAATACTTGTGCTAGAAATTGATTGAATGTGAATTGTTGAATTAGAACATTTGAATTAAGGATTTAAAAGTGGGACTTTGATGCTTTAGTAAACTGCCATGTTGGGTAGCCTTAAATATCATGAATTTGTGTGTGAGTTTATGAAATTTATTAATGAAATATGATGGTGTTGAATGGTGGGCAGTTTGTGTAATTGCCATGGAAGTGTATGTGTAATATAAGTGTTGATGTACATTGAATTTGGGTTAAAGTAAATGTTAAACATTAATGATGTCACACGTATACCTAATGAATTACCAACTATTAAATACACTACAAGGGATTTTCAAAACTTTGTGTTAAAAACCTTTAATATGTATTTGCAAATCTCAACTCCAATATATTTCTCAACACAACATATTTCTCAATTCAAATCCATAGTGATTTTTCAAAGTGAGATACAAGAAATATAATACAAAACTATTTAAGTAAATGAAATCTCCGATTTACATTCACGATAATTTACATTTAATTACATACCAAAATATTTTACAAGAGTTTCTATACAACTGCTCAAATAATTTACATACATATTATTACATGCTTACATCAAAACCTATGTACATGGGTATATCTATGATAAATGTATCCTCAAAGCAACTTAATCAACTATAATTTAAAACATAGTACAATATACATTGACAAATTTAAATAATTTGAGAATATCAAATTTCACAACTCAAAATATTCATTGCCAATAATGTAAATCATTTGTATAAATAACTTTGATCACAAAATTCAATTTATCAAATCATGACTATCCCTTTAAGTAATTCCAACAAAATCAATTATACAATAACCATAATTGAAATCACAATTTCTTACCATTCAAAAGCCATTCTGTATCTCAAAAATCAATCTTTATCTCACTAATATGCAAGACTAATCCGAAAGGGCCATATTATTGATGATTCTAACTCCTATGTGGGAGGAGGTCGAATCGATTCTAACTCCATCACAATAATGAATCTCGATAAAATAAACTTAGATCTAACGTAATCAAAACACAACTAACTCCATTGTCTTCTCAACAAATGAGACATCTATAGTGAGATATAAAACAATATCACAATCCTTTTAATGAGCATAAATCACAATATAATTCGATTCAAATTCAATTCCAATATCCAATAATTTTTATGCTCATCACAATTCAAATCATAAATTTGCATTTTCCCATGAAAATTACCTTCACAATTCAAAACATGTTCTATCACAATTTTCCAAAACATAATTTGTTCAATCCATAACAATGCTTAATACTTGTGGAAATACCATTAATTCATACATACTATAACAATTTTCAATAATCATTGAATTAAATCCAATGCTTGTTAAACATAATACATAAGAAAAATATGTCATTTAATCATATGAAATATTCAAAGTAAAGAACTCAATTATTCACTTAATCACCTAATATGTAAATTAGATTTTAGTGTTGTTAATATGTCACATTTGATAGGGTTTTAGGTTTGGTATGTTTAACACTAGTTTGACCTAACGGACGATCTAGTTTCAAAACTACAAACTTGTAGATTTAGGTCTTATGGAGGTCAATCCAGTTAAGTAGACCAAGTTATGGTCATTACACTCTTGCTGGTCAAATGGTACCATTTTAGGTCAATTTTAGGTCAAATTGGTCAATTCTGGTTAAGTTGTTTGACTTGCTTATGGTCATTTCTGGGCTTTGGTGTCTTCATAAGACTTGTAGGTATGGGTCTTAACTATTCTTGGTCAAAATTTCAGGTCAATTGGACCTGGTTTGAGTGAGTTATGGCCTAAACACTCACTGCTGCCCAATTGGTCATTTTTCAGGTCCTAATTGCAACTAATCAGAATTTGTCAAATTTTTAGGTCACCTTGCAAGCAGAATTTTGGCATGGTTTCTCAATGAAAGTTGGCACATTTTGTGCCTAGTTTCACCTCAAATTGGTCTCATACCAATTGAGGTTACACATTCAAGGTTATAGGCTAAAATATACACTGCCCTCAATATGCATTTCACACCCCAACTTCAAACACACACTTACCTTTGCCATTTGTTTAAACTGTTTTGCACATTACCAAAAGCATTTTCTACATTACATTAGCATTATTTTGGGTAGATTCCAATCACCCTCAACACACCAAATATCATTCACAATTACAATTTCTAAGTACCATTACAAACACACCTAAACATTACAAACTTTACATACACCTTACAATGTTAATTTACATACATATCATCAATCCTTCTAGGTCAATATTCTGCCCACACTTCCTTCAATATATACCATTACTCAAGTGTCCACAAGCTGCCACAAACCATTCTTCAACATCACATTGCCGTCCCATATACCAATTCCCATCAAAGTGCATAATTCACCATATAAACATGAAATAATTCACTAAGTTACTAAATCACCATGATTAACATTATTTCTCATCAATTATATGCACAAATACCTCATCAAAAACGTGACTCATGGCTGTCCAAAATGAAAACAACAATAACCCTTCAAACTCAAAATTTTCCTTCACCAAGCTAACACCCATAACATGAACATAAACTTTAACAAAGAATTTCTCAAAAATGCAAACTTACCTTTAATTGTAACTTGCTAAACCTTCACCAAACTTCTCAAAATTGGTATCAATATCTTCCTTGTGGTGTGTAGACCATTTTTCATGAAGCTATCAAAGTGATTGGAGTTGAAAATGGGTGCATGGGAGCTTGAAGAAAAAACGTTAATGGTGGCTTTCTTTTCTTTCTCAAAGGTTTAATGGAATGAGGAAGATGACCTTTGAGTGGGAATAATCTGCCCACTTATGAAGTAATTTAATCATTTTAATGTTCTTAGTGGTCCACTAAAGAATTTAAGTCATATTTTATGTTAAATTCCCACTTATTCCACATTTAACCCATGATTTTTGCTATTTACTTTAGGTACCACTAAACTAATTTTTCATTTTATTTTCTAAGTGTAATACTATTTATTTTTAATGGACATTTAAGTCAAATGTCAAATGACCATAATGCACTTTTCTTTGTACTAATTATTTAATTTTTCTTTAATCTTTCTAATGAGATTTATACTTCAATAAGGTTCTATTTAAGTCCTAAAAATATTTTTCACATTTCTTTGCTATTATTTTTCCTTTGTTTTTCTTGTATTTTTTTCTTGTATTTCATTATTTTATGTCTCCTCCTCGTGTCAAAGTGTAGTTAACTTTGGGGTGTTACAAATGATGTATTGTGTGCATTGAACACTTGAGTGTTCTGCCCAAAATGCTTGCTAGAATTGTGTACAATATATATAGAAGTGCCATGATTAAATGTTGAAGTATTGGAAGGAGGAGGATTGTCAAAATTGGAAGTGTGATGTTTAAATGTAGGTTGTGTATGTTGGTAGCACCTAAATTAGGTCATAAGTGAAAAATTGTGATCCCAATTGGTATGAGGCCAATGGGGAGTGAAACTAGACACCAAATAGGCCAACTTTCATGGAGAAATGTTGCCAAAATTTTGCCTAGAAACTGACTTTAAAAATGACCAAATTCGAAATGGCAACCTTGCAACCCAGATTTTTTACTATATAAATAGTAGTCATTAGGATGGCCATAACTCACTCAAAACAGGTCCAATTGACCTAAAATTTTTACCATGGATAGCTTAGACATAAAGCTACAATTCTTATGAAGAAAGCAAAGCCCAGAAATGGCCAGAACCAAGTCAAATAGCTTGCACAAGTTTAGGTACCAAAACTGCTAGAACTAAATGTGACATAAAATTGACCAAATTTTATATTAAAGGTGCAATCTATCCAGCTTTAGTAAATTTATCATATCTTGGTCTATACAACTCAGAATGACCTGAAATTTTGCCAAAAGTTCAATAAGACATAGAGCTACAATTCTTATGAAGACACCAAAGCCTAGAAATGGCCAGAACCAAGTCAAATAGCTTGCACAAGTTTGGGTACCAAAACTGCCAGAACTAAATGTGACCTAGAATTGGCCAAATTTTACAGTAAAGGTGCAATCTGTCCAGCTTTAGTAAATTGACCATATCTTAGTCTATACAACTCAGAATGACCTGAAATTTTGTCCAGAGTGCAATAAGACATGGAGTTACAATTTTGCTTCTTTGACCAGAAGCTAAAACCTAAGAGAAATAGGACTTTAAGCTAGACCAATCTAGCACACAAAAATTGAGAATTTGATATTTACATACAATGATGCTTGAAGCAATTTGGCCATGAATGCCAACTTGTAAAAATGGTAAATTGTACTATTTTGGAAGCATATTGAATTATGAATTGTGACATGTTGATACTAGAATCAACTTATGCATGATGTATAAAAAGGTCAACATTTTCATTGACTAGTGAATTATATAATGACCAGTAAACCTTAAAAATAAAGAAATAAATATTTAATCTTGTAATATGCCCTAGTTTGCCTAGTTGAATAGTTTGGATAGGTTGGCATGCCAATAGGATTCTGACAGCTGTTCTGTAAATGGCTTTACGTCATATTGTGTTTTATAGCTTATTACTCCATACTATGATTTTAATAGTCTATGGCTATACAGATTGTGTTATTATACTCGGCTTAATGCCTGATTGATTATATGGCTTTTTAGCCACACTGTTTGCACACCGGGAGATATTATGATTTATTTCTTTCTTTATTTATATATATTATTTCTTGTTATACTATTGCACCACTAAGCAGAAATGCTTAGCGCGATGGAATTGCTTCCTCTCGCAGGTACTGAAGGTAAAACCAGTAGACTACCGACTGAGATTTTTGGAGTCCAGATCTGCAGAAGTGTCAGAAGAGTTCAAGATTGTCACCTCCTCAGCAATGCATGTAGATAGGGCTCATTTTAAGCATGTTTTATAATCTGTACATTATAACTACTGCTATTATTGTAATGTGAATTAGTAATTGTAATTTCATTTGTCTATCCTTTATTTAATAAATTTATGTACTTAATTGGCAAATTTGTATAAGTTAATGAAATATAAGAATTCTGATATTTAAATTGATTATCTAATCATAATAATTCTGAATGAGATTGAGTTTGAGAAATTTTGAGATTGAATCTGAGTTTGAGAAACTGATGAGAATGCTTTGAGATAATCTGAGTTATGAATTTGAGCATATATTGAAATTGTTTTTGGCAGGTTCAGAAGAACTGTTAGTCCAGATTATAGCCGGCACTCTGCCGGATTATAGTTAAAATTTTTGAAATTTCCAAATTAATTAAATTTTGATCAAAGTAAAAATAGCCTAAACCTTAAATAAAGTTTTTGAATAAATAAATTAAGAACTGTAATGAAATCAGATAAGATCAGGTGCTTCGGCACTCCGTGTGATACGCCTTGCTTGGCTACACTGTAGACGGGTGAGGGGTGTTACAGGTCTACCATAAAAGTTTTGGGGATATTCTATTTCACATGCTACTTACATTATTAATGTTTTACCTACTGTTGTCCTCCATTGGAGAAGTCCTTATGAAGTGTTACATCACAAAACTCCTGATTATAATATCCTCAAAACCTTTGGTTGTCTTTATTACAGTACCAATATTAGTCCTTCCAAAAATAAGTTTGGTCCTAGAGCTATTAAAAGCATTTTCTTGGGACATGCTACAAGTTATAAAGGTTTTAAACTCCTAAATTTGCAAACACAACTGGTTTACATATCCAGAGATGTTAAATTCCATGAAGACATATTTCCCTATAAGCATGTAGATACCTCATCCCCACAAGTTCTATGTCCAATTCCTATGTCAATAGATGAATTTCCTACACCTTCAGATGACACTTCACCCAAACAACTTACATAGCCTTCCCAGTCCATCATACCATCTCCTAGTCCTCCTGCGGTTCCTAGAAAAAGTTCTAGAGTCCATTCCAGACCAACTTGGTTAAATGACTTTATGGCAAGTATAACTTTTGATTGGTGTTAGCTGTGAAATAGCTTCCGCAAGTGCATGGGTCAAAGTAGTATAGTTTAAAAAAAAAAAAAATCGTTTCCACAGGGAATTGTGCTTAAATTGGAATTAAAGGAATAAGCTAATTAGAATGGTAAAATTTAAAGATATTAAAAATGAAATTTAAAATTAAAATTGGTATTTGAGGAATTTAAGCTAAATCAAATAATTAATTAAATTAATTAGACTAGATTACCAAAATTTAAATTGAAATTGCTAATTATGAAATCGAGAGGAATTTAAATCTAAATTCAATAAAAATTAAAGTGATTCTAGAGATAGAGTTTTCAATATTGTTTGCATATGGTTTATCCCCAATTTAGTCAAACACATGAAAATTATCATTTTGAGGGAAATCAATTCTTAGTTCTTTGAAACCTTTTTCAAGCATTTCAAAGCTGGTATTCATCAAATCAAACCCTGTTTTTGATGGGTCCCAACCGCAAGTGCACGGGTCGTACAAGTAATATAGAAATGATATCGTTCCCACGAGGAGTTGTGTTAATGATTGAATTTTTGATATAAAAATTGACTAATTTGAACTATTTTTGAAATTAAAGCAATAAATTGATAATTATTGAAGTGTGAAATCTATATGTGCAAAATTAATAATCTATTCAACAATGTAATGATTTAACTAAATTTGTATCAAATTAAAATATGCAAATTGAAATATGGTAAGATTTAAAATGACAAGTAATTAAATTCGATTAGAAATTAACAATGATAAAAGAGGCGATTCCGGAGTTCGGGAGTTCATATTCAAGCTATTTTGAGATTTTTTAATTGGTTACCCAATTGTAACACCCCCGTTTACATAGCCTGGTAGATTTCACTGTTCCGGTGACCGGTGTCGGTCCGGACAATTAAGGGGATTAGAACCACACTTAAGACAACTAGAGAAGCTATAAACACAAATAATTAGTAATGTCCAATTAGTTAAGTATAAACATGAAAAAACAGAATATAAGAAGTTAAACGAGCCGAGAGTCACAGCGATGTGTGACTTTCTCGGGAACGACTGCGAAGTCATTTTAAACTCAAATTTCGAACCGTAAAAAGTGACGCTGCGGTCCTTAGGACCCTTATAAACACAGTGGAAAAGAGAAAATCACGAAAAAGAACTGTTAAGCCAGTCAAATAATTAGGTCAGGGAGCTAGAAGAAATATAGAATTAATTGCAAACCGGGATGAACCAGCGAGGGGCAATTTGGTCAATTAACCCCGAGAGCTGACTCCTGACCTAACTGTCAAATAAAATCAGAGAAAAGAAAATTTTAGAGTCGGGAATAAAATTAAAGAACTAATAGAAAAAAAAAGAAAGAAAAAAAAAGGTTGGAAAAAGGTTATTACATCATGCATGACATCATGCATGATGCAATAAACCTAATATTTAAATAATTGAAAATTTGGGGATAAATCTTAATAATTAAAAGACAAAATAAAAAGAAAAAAAATTGGTTTCTTTTTTTCATTTCCGTCAACTCTCATCTCCTCTCTCATCTCTCTCATTTTTTTAACCTCCTCCATTGAAGCTCACTAAAAAGCTTCTTAAACCCAAGATTTGAGCCATAAAATTTATAAGTTTCTTAATTAAAACTTGTAGTTGAGTCTTGTTAAGAAGATTGGAAAGATAAAAATTGAAAGAAGCTTGAAGAATCAAGAAGTTGGAAAGCTCCATTTGAGGTAAGCTCTCTTCCTTAATTTTGATTGAATTATAAGTATAGAAGTAAGATGAAAGTGGTTAGAAATACATGAAAACATGCAAAATCATGCCTATCTAGAACCCTAGGAATTTTGGCCAGCAGCAAACTAATGTTGAAATGGGTAATTTTGATACAAATAATGAAGTGGTTAAGTGTAAGTGAGGGTATGAGTACTAAAAATGCATTTAGAAATCAACAAGTGAGTAAGATATGAAAGTTAGGGTTTGGACCTAGGGTTTGGGAGGCAAAATTGTGAGAAATTGGTAAATGATATATTTGACCTAATGTGAAGTGAAAAATGGTCATTTTTGACCAAATGAGGTGTGTTAGAAGTGTTGGAATTAAAAGCCAATTTGGATTGGATAAGGTCATGTGCTGGAAGCATGACCAAAATTTCCTTTGAGGGACCAAAAATAAAATTTTACAAGTCCAATGGATATGGGACCAATTGGGGATGAAAATAAGCACTAAATGATACAATTTTTATTTAGGAAGCCTGCCCAAAAAGTGACTAAAACCTAGTGAACAAAGTGACCGAAGTTGAGAAATCGCAGGCTGCCCTGCACAACCTGACCAAATGAATAGTATTGTTCATTTGGTCATAACTCGAGCTAGACAGGTCAAAATGACATGAAATTTTACCAGTGGTTAGATAAGATATAGACCTAAAACTTTCATGAAGAACACCAACCCAAATTATGCCATTAACCCAATCAAATTACTGAGCCAAGTTGGGTCACTGAATCTGCAGACTGCAGATTTTCCATTTGAACAGTAAAGTTTCAATGGCTATAACTCTCTCTAGAAAACTTCGATTTAGGTGATTCTTGAACCGATGGAAACCTAAGATATAGTAGAACATTTCATATGAAGAAAATTAGACCAAATTATGGACTTAACTTGATCAAATTGCTGAACAAATTTGGAGCAACAAATCTGCAGAACCAAATTCTGCAGCATGAACAGTAAACATAATTTGCTTATAACTTGAGCTACAAAACTCCAATTGGGGTGATTCAAAAAGGAGAATAAACTTAAGACAATAGGGAACATTTTCTATGAAGAAAGTTTTGCCAAATTCCAACAGTAAACTGACCAATAAAACAGTACAATTAGGGACACCAAAACTGAAAATTTGGCCATTTTGCCTAAAAGACCTAAGTTTTGAGAAAATGACTAAAACCAACAAGTTTAGTAACCAAAATGTGATATGTGGGTGAAGTTGGAGTTCCCATACCTATTAAGCCTTAGAAAGTCAACAATTTGACTTGAATAGTATAGTGAATAGTAACCCAAAACACAAAATTTCGAGAACGTCGAGTTTAGCACCTTAGAGCTAGGTAAAAATGAGGCTAAATTTATTTTGGATTTATGTTAAGTTCTAGTACTGAAATATTATAAAATTGTATGTTTCAGTTAAAAAGAATACCGGGAAGGAAGCCGAGGAACCAAATCAAGGCCAAGAGGCGACTCGCTTGAGGTTTGTGCACAACATATACTTTTTATAATTATCTTCTGCATACTGTTTTGAATAATGTGAAATATTGAATTATGGCATTCTTATGATGTTTGATTTAAATTGTGAAAGTTATTGTGTATATTTGAAATGACAATGTTTAGCAAATTGTTAAGATAAGTTTTGAAACCACTGTGTCATGACCATATATTTGAACACCTCACTAGCACGACTAGTGGGGATAATTAGTTTCGAATTTTGATTCCTTCTCTGGAGAAGTGTTGAGGTGTGCCAGTAGAAGAGGATGTGAATGGATATCCATATATTTGAGCTAGCTAGCCTTGTGATGTGATTTCTCTTTAGCCTCTGGCTATTGAGATTCTATTTGTTTCGAATGGCATAATCTAACTGTGGGTTTTATGAAATGTGATTTGATACTTCAAAATGAAATTGTTTGGGATTAAAACCTCATAAATTATGTTTTGTGTTTAACTCGCATGCTCAGTTCAAATTTTGAATAAATGTGATTTAAGTTTTGCATAAAGATTATTTTAGTATGTTGTGCACCACTGAGTCCTAGTACTCAGCGATAGCTTTTATTGCTGTCGCAGATTTAGAGACTAGAGGAGCAGCAGACTGAGCTGCTAAAGATTGAGGATCATTTAGCTTGAAGTCTTCGGGTATAATTTATACCCTAACTGTAAATATTTCTTTTGATGTATATATTGCACATAAATGTATGGACATGTAAAAATGGGTCTTGAGCAGTTTGTATAAAATTTGTATAAAGTTGTAATATATATTGTAGTTTGAAATTCTCTTAATGTAAATTTTGTAATGATGTATCTAAATTATTTTGTTTCTAATGAAATATGAATAGAACTATTTTATTTAATTTGAATGAAATGGATTGCTAGTATTTTGATGATCATTGGATAGTGGATTTGAAATTTGAAAGTTGATAAATATGTTGAGAAATTGATTGAGATTGAGTATGAAATTGAAGCAGTTGTTGAGAAAAATTTTTAGAAGTGTTTCTAACAGTTATTTGAAGAACTGTTTTCTCAAAATACAAAGGGAACTCTGTCAAAATTTTTATAAAATTTATGGAAAACTAAAATGGACCAAAAATATTAACTAGTTTTAATTTTAAGTAAATGTTTTAAATACTTATTAGAAAATGCTCACCACTTATCAAAGAGTGCCTTAACCAATCTAATCACACTTTTGTTGAGTTAAAATTAATCAAGACCCATTAAGTTCCTTAATTAATCTATAAATCCTCTTAATCCGTAGTCAATTTCTAGATTTAAGTTAATTAAGTCCAATTTCTTGATTATCTATCACAAGGTTTTCTCCTTTCAGTGCTTCAACCATGGATTAAGAATAATACTTAATGGGATTCTATACTAAGCATGTCATTGAGCACACAAGAAATGAATAAAACTTCATTAAAACCATAAAATATGGATTACCCAATCAAAATCCACAAAATATCTCAAATATTACATCCTAACTCCAGAATCTAATAAAAACTACTCACTATCCATAATATTTATAAGAAATTCTGAGTTAATATGAAAATAAATCTTCAATTTAAGCTAAGAACTAAGAAACCCAATACAAGAAAGGTAGGAAATAGAGAAGAAAGGAAGAAAACTCCAAATCTGGTTTAGAAATGGAGAGGTGACGTTTTTGCTCTGTTTTCTGACTCTTCCCCTGCTGCTGCCCTTTTTGTCTCCTTTTCTCCCTTTTTTTAAAATGAGATAAGAGCCTATATATATCTTTTTCTGACAAGTAGCCCTAAAATAGTGTGTTTGAGGTGTAGTTTTCATGAGGGAATCTTCTGCCAGCTCATTATGAAGACTCTATGAAACTGCATAAGTGGACTGCATAAGTTATGCAGTCCCTTATGCAGTTTTTGGCAGGTTTTTGAGCCCTCTGTGTGAAGCTGCATAAGCAAGGAGTAAGTCTGCATAATTCATGCAGTGACTTATGCAGATTTTGGTAGGAATGGAAAAATTGCTTGTTCTCCCTGTGCAGAACTGCACAACTTATGCGGCAAGTTATGCGCAATTTGACCTCTGTATTCTTCAACTTTCAAACTTGTTTTTGATATCTTTGGCTGTAGAAATCACTCCTCACTGGCATAATTTCTTTTTTAGTCCCTCAAAACCACAATTTTTCCTACAAAATAAGTAAAATTACAAATTAATCCGAAAATTGACAATCATGAAAAACTATCTAAATAACTAATAAAATTAGCTAAAGGTGACGAACAATCAAATAAAATGGCCATGAAATTAAACTTAAATGACTATGCAAAATGCATGTATCTAATACCCCCAAACTCAAATCTTTGCTTGTCCTCAAGCAAACTTTAAAAATATAATGCAATTTTAGGGGGTGCCTTGTCTAAAGAGCTATGAAAATCACCTATTAAAGTAACTTAACATACCTTTAGCCATACCAACAATCCATATACCCATCCTTCAAGATGCAAAGAATCTAATGCTTATCCAGGCTTTCACCACTTAGCCATCAAGTCAATTATCATCCAAAATTCCCAAACCAACCAATCAAAAGAGAGAGTCATGCTCAAAAGGAATTCTAGAACAATCAATAGCCAAAGTATCTCTATATAGAATGATGGAATTTAATGAGTGAATGGATAATTTTCCAATCCCATAGGCAAATTCCCTACTCCTATCTCCTCTAATGTAGCAAGTACTATCAAGAGATTAAAGGTCTTTTTAGGAATGTAATGGGGCTATGGGGTTCAAAATGAGGCTAAGAAGAAAAAGGGTAAAAAGGATTCAAAGCATGAGAGTATTTTCAATCTTGAAAACATAAGGTACACCTCTTATTACCCTTTTTTTTTCTTTTTTTCTTTTTTTTAATAATTTTTCTTTTTTCTTTTTATATATATAAAGAGGAGAGAAATACACAATGAGACTTTTCAATTGCTAGCATATTTTACAAAATACATAAAATGGAGGGACATTTTGATACTTTAAGCTTGTATCTTGTATCTTCTCTTAATGATTGTCCCTAAAAATAGCACCCCCAAACTCATTTCCTTTAATACTTTGGGTGGATTTCTTTCAATTTGAATGATAATAATGAAAAGTACATACATCATGATAAGCATTTCTTCTCCCTTTTATTTTTTTTTATTTTATTTTTTTTAGTGTACTTAATATTATAAATAATTATTCTCATGAAAAGGGTTGGAGTGTTTGGTTTATTGGCTAGGTAGCAATAAGGGTTTCAAGAAAAATTAGGAATATAAAGGCTCAAAGGGCTTTGCAAGGGTTAATTTTAATTAGAAAAAAGGCCAAAGGTTTAAAATGAGAAGGTTTAAATCAAAGAATGCCTAATCATCTCTCTTTTCAAGTACAACCTGGTATTTCGCCTCGAAAGGTTTAAAAAATTTGTTCTAGGATTGGTGAGACATCACTTGACTACCTTTTATCCAATAACTCTCTCTAAACACTTCCATCTCCAAATGACTAGTTGGGTGGCTTTTTGGCTAAGAAGATATAGGCAAGGGATAAACACTTCAAAACTTTGCACCTCTCAGGAAACTTTCAATCCACAAACCCAACTTAAGGTAAGTCAAGTCACTCTCATAGGCAACTTCTCATTACTTAAGGGATTCGGCAAAAGATTTTATTTCATGATGCATGATTCCTAAAAATGAGCAATGCATTATCTAAATGGAAGAAATCTATCTGTATGCAATGTATACAATTTCTAAGTGATGTATAATGTGTATATGAATGTGTTATGTATATGTATGTATGGATGTGTATGTAAAATATTTACAATATATATGTAAATGGAATGGGATGAGATGTTCCTATACTCAAAATGTGAAAAATGTAGCAAAAAATCAAAATGCACACCCCCAAACTCAAAATTGGACATTGTCCTCAATGTCTAAGGCAGTGTAGCATGAAAACTCAAAGCAAAGAAGAATAACTAGGAATAGTTAAATTTGAAAGCGAAAAGAAAGAGTTACCTGGTATAGAGCAGTGTTTTAACATCTAAAATGTGAATTCAAAAGATGATGGTGATGCATAAGAAAGCTACACAGGTTATGCAGAATAAATACTTTACAGAATAGGTGCATAAGAAGAGTGCATAAGCTGTGTAGTATGGCATGAGTTAGATAAGGGACTGCACAGGCTATGCAGAACATTTGCATAAGGAGTTTCATAGCCTGTGCAGTATATTGAAAAGTTGCAGCATAATGACATATCAAGGAAAAACTTGAAAACACAAGCAGAGGTATGTAAATATATAAAATGTATTAACAAGTATGCACAAAAGGGGTAGCAAAGGCAATGAGAAGCAATGAAAAACTAATGGAATAGCCATCCAATTGCATTTCAAGAAAACAGAATTCAAGATAGACTAAAATTATAAAATTGTTCCAGCACATCTAAAAAGAAAAGCTCCTAGAAGTTGAACAAGAGCAAGATAAAAATTAATCTATTTCTATAGTTTTGCCCTTGTCCAAAGGTGCTGCTAGAGGACTGGATGGAGCTGGCTGCTGCTGAAGGGGTGGTTCTGGAGGAGGTGATGGAGGTGGAGGTGGCATACCCAGAAAAGCCATGAGTTGCTTCATCATCTCTTTTAACTCTTTCTGCTTGTCTTTGGTTTCCATAACAAGATTAAAGAGTTGATCATGACGATCTTTAAGGGTATCAAGACCAGATTCAAGCTTCCTATCCACCAAATATACATCATCACTAAGCCTCTTAAGATAAGTGCATAAGGCTTTAGTGTTGAAGGGAGGAGGTGCTGTGGAGGAAGAGGGTCCAGCTGCAGATGGTGTTGGCTGTGCAGATTCTGCTGAGGTATCCTGTGCAGATTGAGTAGGTGGTGCAAGTTCAACAGAAGGCTATTGGACTGCTGGTGCAGATTGTGCCTCTGGTTGTACAGATGGTCCTATATCTACTACTGGTTGTGCAATGTCAGATGGTGGCAAACTGAATCCAGTCTTGTATAAGTGAGTAGCATCAAAATATAGAGTGTCTGAAAGTGTTGGTAAAGGATGCTCTTCCGAATCAAAACCAAAATGTTTAGCTATAACAGTTATGAGCCCACCCATGACTATATCACCTACAGATTTGGTAGCAATGTGCAACACATGTTCATAGAATAAGTAACCAGGAGATATTTTGACTTTATGAAAAGCACACCATAGCATGAACAAGTCAGATTTTCAACAGTACCAGAACTAGTCCCTCAGCCCAAGAGAGTGCTAGTAATAAGCCTATGGACCAGGTTTATTATTTGGGAGGTCTTGGATCTGCCAACATAAAAACTCTAAGATTGGTTTGTAATACTTCTCCAAAACTGAACAGCATTCCAAACACCTTTATTTGCTACCTCTATGCCTATATATGGGATCCTAAATAATCCATCAATAGCAAACCAAAAGATACTATGAAATTGGTCTAATGATAGCTCTCTATTTTGCCCCAAGCACCTAAATTTCATAGTTGGCTTGTAATCTATCTCATGCAATTTTAGAGTAGCAGAGAATGAGGAAATAAATTCCAAAACTAGGGATGGATAAACTAATTCTTGTTTATGCACAAATTCTATCCAACCTAGACCATCAAGGTAGGCAACAACATTATCAAACAAACCAACAGATTGGAGAGCATCTGTAGAAATGTACCTAGTGGATTGCACTTTTCTGTACTTTAGCCTCTTAAAAGTTGCCCTATGGGTTGCATCAAGAAGAGGCCAAGGTAGTTTGGATACCTGTGTTGCCGCTGCTGAAGGTTGCTTCTTGCTAGAGGAGGGAGATTTGGCTTGTGGGGTAGAGCTAAAAGCACCAACCCCTTGTCGTGTGGAAGCAGAAGTTCGAGGGTTTTTGGGTATAGGCTCTGAAAGTGGAATAGCAAGTGGGTCTTTTCGTTTTATGGGAGGTGGTGCAGAGGCCATGGGTCGGGTTGATTTAGACCGAATTCTCCTCTTATAGGTGGATGTAGGAGGAGGTGGAGGGGTTTATTATGGAGGAGAATCGGGATTGGGGGCTTGCATTACTAGGGCCGTGACTTGGAGAGGAGAGACTTAAGGGGAAGGGGGAGGGATTTCCATGGTGGTGGTCGACAATGGTGGGAATGGAGGAGGGAAGAAGAAAATAAAAGAGATAGAGGAGAAGTTAGGGTATCGATCGGCGAAAAGGTAGAGGGTGAGGGATTGGTGCCGAGAAAAAAGAACAGAAGGGAGGTTGTGAACAGAAACGACGGGAAGTGGGAGGTGGGAAAGTGAGGTGTACCGAAAATTTTGATTTGCACAGGACGTATGATTTTCTGCATAAGGGGAGAATGGGTGCGCATAAGTTATGCAGGTTCTTATGCAAGTTTCGGCAAGAATGGGGAGTCTGAGAAGTTGGTCGTGCAAAAGTGCATAACTTATGCACTCTCTTATGCAAGTTTTGGCAGAAATGGAAATCCCAGAAAATTTGGTTATGCAATAGTGCATAAGCTGTGCACTTGGTTATATGGAATTCGGCATAAATGAAAATGTAGGATTTGAAGTTATGCAAGAGTACATAAGTTATGCACACACTTATGCAAGTTTCGGCAGAAATGAAAATTGGCAAAAATTTATTTATGCATGATTGCATAAGTTATGCACGCCCTTATGCAGATTTTGGCAAAAAAAGAAAATGGTAAAAATTGTGGCGGTGCAGAATTGCATAAGTTATGCACACCCTTATGTAGATTTTGGCAAGAAATGAAATGACAAAATTTTGGTTATGCAGGATTGCATAAGTTATGCAAGAGCTTATGCAGGTTTTGGCAGAAAAGAAAAATGGCAAAAAATGAGACCTGAAAGCTGCATAAGTTATGCAGTTACTCATGCACATTTCAACAAGATTCAGATTGCAATAAAAAATGTTTTAAATGAAGAAATGTAACCTTGTGAAGTATAAATCATGAGAAATTATCATAAAAAAACATATCAATATATACAGAATCCATCACAATTGCACCATACAAGCTTGTAGAAGTAACTTCTGCACGAGAGACATGTTTGAATTATGCCATTTCAACTCAAACCCTGCAAATTAACATTCTAGCATATTAAAGCTCAATAAAAATCTGCACAAAGTTACACTTATCTACAAAAGAAAATAGACTCTCCAAGTTATGTCAAGAAAATGTAGCATGTGCACATTGAATCACACAACCCAATTAAGTTCAAAACCACTAAAATGACCCACTTACCATCATATTAACATGATAAGCACAAATACATAAAAAGATACACACTCAACCTCAACAAAGAAGCAAATAGTATATGCTGCAGACCCTTTTTGCTGAAAATTTTTCTGCATAAGCCAAGAAAGGGTCCTGCACAGGAAGCAATGAAAATAAACCAATCTTGGTAGAGTTAATGGATAAAATATCAAATTAAGAGTTACTCCCCAGTAATGTAACAACCTTCATCCATTGAAATACATCTACAAAAGACAAAATTCAACAATGTTAAAAATTGAATTTAGGGAGATTTAAGACAAAAACAAAAATAATGCAAATAAAAGTAAATCAACAAAAGCAAAATAAAAGAACTTAGGGTGCCTCCCAAGAGTGCTAATTTATAGTCCTTAGCTGGACTCTTGTTATGTTTCATGGTGGCTAGAATTGGAATTTATTGCCTCTGTTTCCAATAGGTGCTTCAATGAATCTATACTTCATTTTCTTTCCATCACATGAGAAGATCCTTGTTGCTTTGTCTAAAAATCCGACCATTTCTTTCTTGACAACCTTTGGTGTATCTTTTTCTTTGAGAGATGGTTGCTTTACTTCACTTTTCTCCACTTGCTCAACTTGAAAAATTGGTGCCATAGGACAAGGTGGATTACTATTTAAATGTTGTGCAAATGCGGCCACTTTTAGATTTTCATCCTTAATACTCCCTTCATGGACAAGATAACTTTTAAGAGAAGCCTTCGAAGAGCTCTTTCTAAAGTGCTCTTTTGCTAACTCATCAACTATATCAATTCTCAAACAAGAGTCTACATCTTCATGTTGCTTCTTCTTGTCATTGCCAATGTTGAAGACTAAATGATCCTCGCCGACTCTGAGAGTAAGCTTTTCACCTTTCACGTCAATCAAAGCACCAGCTATAGCTAGGAAAGGCCTCCCCAAAATGATTGGCATATGAGAATCCTCTTCCATGTCTAAGATGACAAAGTCAACAGGGATGTAGAATTTTCCAACTTTTAGTGGTACATTCTCCAATATCCCTTCTGGATGCTTAATTGATCTGTCTGCTAACTGAAGAGAAATGTGGATTGGCTTAAGATCTCCCGTGTTGAGCTTCTCATAAATGGAGAGGGGCATAAGGCTTACACTAGCCCCTAAATCACATAAAGCTTTTATAGAACATGATTCCCCAATGTGGCATGGAATTGAAAAACTCCCTGGATCCTTGAGCTTTGGAGGAAGTTTCCTTTGGAGTATAGCACTGCATTCCTCAGTTAAGGCTACAGTCTCATAATCTTTAAGTCTTCTTTTGTTTGAGAGAATTTCTTTCAAAAACTTAGCATAAGAAGGCATTTGGGAAAGAGCATCAATAAAAGGCACATTTATATATAACTTCTTTAAAACCTCTAAGAACTTCCCAAATTGCTTATCAAGCTTGGCTTTTTGAAATCTCTGTGGAAAGGGAAGTCGTGGCTTGTAAGGGTCTGGAGATATATATTTCTCTTCTTTCTCTTCAACCTCCTATTTACCTTTTCTTGCACTCCCTTTTTCACTCTCTTATTTTTCATCTCCCTCAACATCTTCCTCATTTTCTCTCTTCTCAACTTTTTCACTCTTCTCATTATGCACTATTTTACCACTTCTCAGTGTGATGGCATGACACTGCTCCCTTGGATTTTCTATCTGACTAGGAAGTCTTCTCATTGATTTGGTACCTGAAGAGCTTGCTTGTTGTGCAATTTGATTTTCCAGCATCCTATTGTGTGTTTGCATCTGTTCCAGCCCTGCTTTCATCTCTCTCATCTCTTCATCATGCTTAGTTTGGTTAGCAAGAATCTATTGTAATAAAGCTTCTGTGGTGGAACTTTACTCTTGCTGTTTTGGTGGAGGATTCATGTTTTTCTGCTGAAAATTAGGCAATGGTTGCCTATTTTGCTGATATGGAATTGTTGCTGTTGTGGTTAAAGATTCTGATTTGGGACTTGATTTTGCTGATTTCCCCATGAAAAGTTGGGATGATTCCTCCAAGCTGGATTATAAGTTTGAGAGTAAGGATTCCCCATTTGTTTGTTTCCATAATTACCAACATATGCAACTTGCTCTCCATAGTCTACTTCACAACTGGTAGTTCCTTCTGCATAAGCAACATGTTGTGAACTTCCAGATGATGAAGATGAACTAACCAACATACTTGAATCTTCCATCTTCTTAGCTAAAACATTTGTAAGTGCATCAAACTTTGCATTAATCATGTTGAATGGATCAAGGTCATACATTCCAGTAGCTTGCCTCTTTTGAGTTGGAGCTGGTCCTCTTGGACTACTCCAAAGATGAGTATTCTTTACAATTTTCTCCAATAGCTCATAAGCTTCATCTTCATGCTTCATAATAAATTCTCCTCCTGTTTGAGCATCAATAATCCCCCTAATTGCAGGAGTAACCTTGGTGTAAAAATTGTGGTTTATCATCCACTTTGGAATGGCATGATGTGGACATTGTCTCTCTAATTCCTTCCATCTCATCCATGATTCATAGAGAGTTTCATCTTCTCTTGGTCTGAAAGCTGTCATTTGATTCCTCAATTCTTGAGTTTTTCCAGGTGGAAAATATTGTGCAAGAAATGCATCAGTGAGTTGTTCCCAATTTGTAATAGAGTTGTGAGGTAAAGAATCAAGCCAATCCAATGCTCTATCCTTCAAAGAGAATGGGAATAGCTTCAATCTTACTACATCATCAGATATTCCAGGTTATTTTTGCATATCACAAATCATAGTAAACTTTTTTAGATGTGTGTGTGGATTTTCTGAAGGATGTCCCCCAAATTGGAAATTTTGAATCATTTGAAGAACCCCAAAATCCATCTTGTAGCTATTTGCATCAATTATTGGTCTTGCTATACTCTCTCTCAAGTCATCAAAATGAGAAAATGCATGATCCATCATGCTTCCCCTAGGCACATTAGCATTTACAACCTCTTCACCTTGGGCTGCATTTTCATTGTTTCGATCATTTTCAGCATTACCACCACCAATTCTAATTCTTTCATCAGCCATTTCTGCTTTAATTTCAGTTGCTCTCAAGGCTTCTTTCCTTTTTTTGGTTTCTTTCTTGTTGGCTCTACAAAATTTCTCAATTTCAGGATTAAACAATAAGGATGTGTCACTTGTGCTTCTAGCTCTTCTCATAAAAGATTAAAAGTCTCTAAAAATAACAAACAAACACAAAAAATGAAAAGATAACAAAAGTAAAAAACTATAAACAACTAAAATAATCAAGAATTCAATCTTAAACAAACAACTCCCCGGCAACGGAGCCAAAAACTTGATGGGTCCTAACCGTAAGTGCACAGGTCGTACAAGTAATATAGAAAAGATATCGTTCCCACAAGGAGTTGTGTTAATGATCAAATTTTAGACATAAAAATTGACTAATTTGAACTATTTTTGAAATTGAAGCAATAAATTGATAGATATTGAAGTGTGAAATCTATATGTGCAAAATTAATAATCTATTCAACAATGTAATGATTTAACTAAATTTGCATCAAATTAAAATAAGCAAATTGAAATATGGCAAGATTTAAAATGGCAAGTAATTAAATTCGATTAGAAATTAACAATGATAAAAGAGGCGATTCCGGAGTTCGGGAGTTCATATTCAAGCTATTTTGGGATTTTTTAATTGGTTACCCAATCTTATGGAATTTACAGGTTTTAAGGAAATTAATTCTTAAATCCTTTGAATACTCTTTGGAGTGGGACAAAGAGTGCCTTAACCAATCTAATCCTACTTTCGTGGAGTTAAAATTAATCAAGACCCATTAAGTTCCTTAATTAAACTGTAAATCCTCTTAATCCTTAGTCTATTTCTAGATTTAAGTTAATTAAGTCCAATTTCTTGATTATCTATCACAAGGTTTTCTCCTTTCAGTGCTTCAACCATGGATTAAGAACAATACTTAATGGGATCCTACACTAAGCATGTCATTGAACACACAAGAAATGAATAAAACTTCATTAAAACCACAAAATATGGATTACCCAATCAAAATCCACAAAATATCTCAAATATTACATCCCAACTCCAGAATCTAATGAAAACTACTCACTATCCATAATATTTATAAGAAATTCTGAGTTAATATGGAAATAAATCTTCAATCTAAGCTAAGAACTAAGAAACCCAATACAAGAAAGGTAAGAAATAGGGAAGAAAGGAAGAAAACTCCAAATATGGTTTAGAAATGGGGAGGTGACGTTTTTGCTCTATTTTCTGACTCTTCCCTACTGCTGCCCTTTTTGTCTCCTCTTCTCCCTTTTTTTAAAATGAGATAAGGGCTTATTTCTATCTTTTTCTGACAAGTAGCCCTAAAATAGTGTGTTTGAAGTGTAGTTTTCATGAGGGAATCTTCTGCCAGCTCATTATGAAGACTCGATGAAACTGCATAACTTATGCAGTTTTTAGCAGGTTTTTGGGCCCTCTGTGTGAAGTTGCATAAGCAAGGAGTAAGTCTGCATAAGTCATGCTGTGACTTATGCAGATTTCAGTAGGAATGGAAAAATTGCTTCTTCTCCCTGTGCAGAACTGCATAACTTATGCGGCAAGTTATGCCCTATTTTACCTCTGTATTCTTCAACTTTCAAACTTGTTTTTGATATCTTTGGCTGTAGAAATCACTCCTCACTGGCGTAATTTCTTTTTTAGTCCCTCAAAACCACCTTTTTTCCTACAAAATAAAGTAAAATTATAAATTAATCCAAAAATTAGCAATCATAAAAAACTATCTAAATAACTAATAAAATTAGCTAAAAGTGATTAACAATCAAATAAAATGACCATGAAATTAAACCTAAATGACTATGCAAAATGTATGTATCAATTTTCAATTTATTTCAAACCTGACAAAAACCCAATTAAAGCTCTAATTGATTTTGAAAGTCCCCTTAATCCTCTTAGCTTATCTCTAACACCAAGAAAACTAAGTTTATTGCAAGATTATCTATCCCAAACATTCACTTTTCAGTCCATCCTTAATCCTCTTAGCTTATCTCTAACACCAAGAAAACTAAGTTTATTGCAAGATTATCTATCCCAAACATTCACTTTTCAGTCCATCTGTCAAGGATTAAAATTTAACTTAATGAGGGCCCATTCATCAAGCAAGGCAACAAGCTCACAAGCAATAAATCAAAATGCAGCAAATCTCATTTAAATGACTAAATCAGTTCAAAGACCACAATACAAAGCAATCTTTGCAAACCCATCTCTAGAATCTCAAAGATCTACTCACAAATCATGGTTTCAAGACAAAACCAAATATAAAAATGAAGAAATAATGAAAATCTAAGCTAAGGGAAAGAAAAACCCAGTAAAATGATGAAGAATCTGCTGCTGAAGTGTTGCAGAAAATGTCCTCTGCTATTGCTGCAAAACGATCTTACGTGCTCCTCCTCCTCTCTCTCTTTCTTGCAAAATCTCCTTCTCTTTCTCCTTGTGGAAAGAAGGAGAAAAAGAAGTTTTTTATATGATTTAGAGGACTGCCCTAGAATGGGTAAAAAGGTAGAAGATTCTGGAGAAAGTGATGTATGAAATCAGAGGATGAAAGTGCCATGTCAGCCATTTTCATTAAAACGACACAAGCTAAATCAGTTGTGTTGTGCCTTGTGTCGCAAGTTGTATAACTTTCTGTCCAAGAAAAACTTCATATTTGATAAAGACACAACCCGTGACACAAGCTGTGTCATAGGTTGTGCAACTTTTTATTTCTTTAACTCAACTTTAAAATTTTAAAATTCAACTCTAATTTCTTCCAAATGGCTGCTCTGATTAAAATACACCAAAATTCTCCAAATTTAACCAACAAAATAAATAAATTTCAAAAATTAAACTAAGAAGTGTAAGAAGGAAAAATTAACTAAATTTATGCTAATATCTATAGTAAAAGTTATAAACAAGGGTCAATTATGTGTAAAAATTATACCTAAATGATAATGTAAAATGCATGCATCAAATTCTCCCATACTCAAACTCTTGCTTGTCACCAAGCAAAATTTCATTAGAATTCATTTGGAAGGGAATGGAATCAATCTTCGAAAACACAAAAATCACTAATCCAAACCACCAACTTACCTCTAGCCACCAACATTCCAAATTCCCACCAGCAAAGTACAAAGAATGAAGCAATCACTCTTAATAATTACAGAATAACTAAGAAGTAACCAATCAACCCAAGCAACAAATACCAACCAGCTATAAGAGTCAATTGTGCCTAAACAAACCTACAAGAAATAGATAGCCAATGTTTCTCAAATAAATGGTGAGTAATGTATGGAGGATTGTATTGCTAAACTTATATGCAAGCACAAAAGATCTAACTCCACTAATGTAACAAGCATTTTTTAAAGAATCATTAGGTCTTTTAAGGGTTGTAATGGAGTCAAATAAGGTAAAATTATGGTTAACAAAGAAAGGGAATAAGGAAAATAAAATATGAGAATAATAATAATCATGAAACTCAAAGTGCATCCAATATTCTCTTTTTTTTTTAATAATATATATATTTTTTTAACTCAAGAGGAAAGAAATTCACAATGAATCTCAAGTGCTATCACAATGATTATATAAAGGGACTACTTTTTATACTCTTTTGATTTTGTACTTGTCCCTATTTTATGTCACACTCAAAATTACCTTTGAGATATTTTGGTGACCCCTTTTTTTATTATTATTATCAGCTTTCACAATTACTCTAGCACTTTTCAAGATGTTTCAATCCTCCAAGGTTTTTTTTATCATATATATTTATTTTTTTTATCATCTTCAATTTTTTTTTAATTGCACTTAATTGCTAAAATATTATTCTCATAAATGGGTGATAGTGTTTAGGTTTATGGCTAGGTAAATGATTTGGGTTCTAAAGAAATTAAGAAATTAAGGTTCAAGAGGGCTTCCAAGGGTTGAAATGAAATTAAGCTAGGTTAAGGCTAAATATGAGGTTAAAAATATGAAGGAATGCCTAAATCATATTCTTATCAAATGCAAGTTAAAAATTTCACTTTTAAAGATCTAAGATGTTTGTTCTAGGAATGGTGAGACAACAATGACTATTTTCTTCCTTAAAGGCTTATTCACACACTCAAAAACTCAAAATAACTAATCAGAATCTGCATACCTAGATGAATATATTAATTTTTGGCTATTAAATAAGAGAAAAAATAATGCTTAAGACTTTGTACCTAGCTGAAAACTTTCATTCCACTAACCATCTAGAGGTAAGTTAGATTGCTTGAATAAGCAACTTCTGAAATTCAAAGACTGGTTTAAAAATCCAAAAATTTTAAATGAATAAATAAAATGCATGCATGAATGTATAAATGTATAATGAACCTATATGCAACTAAGTATGCATAACTAAGTATATGAAGCTATATGCAGTGTATATATGTGAATATGTACAAGTATGAATTAATGAATGAATATCTCACTATATGCAAATGAAAAGGAAAAATAATTTTTGCAAAAAATTTACCCTCTCCCCCATACTCAGAATGGACATTGTCCTCAAGTTAAAAGAATGCCAGGAATGGGATAATTTGGCCATAAAATAAATTTAAGAGGCTCAATCAAATAATGTGTAGAAAATATGTGGCTAATTTGTGCATAAAGAATGGATATGCAAGCTTAAAGTGGATAAGGGGTACCCTGTTTCATAAGTGGTAGAGCAACTTGTGCTAAAAATAACATAAGCTGAAATAAGAATTGTTACCTTATTGAAGGTGTAGCCAATTTCATTAAATAAAATTTGGACAGCTGCTGCACTCATTGCAAAAGAAACAGTGGAATGGAATCCATTGAAGCAATTAAACTCAAAAAATTAAAATAGGGAGGTTAAGCTCAAAAAATATAACCATGAGATATCCACTCATCAAGTGAAATTCTGAAGTAGCATATCAAAAGCAAGTGAGCAAAGCACTAAAAATTCAAAAGAAAAATGTACTTATGAGCACTAAAAAAAAATAATACTGAATAAGCAAATGTTTCAAATAAAAGAAAAGCAACACAAGTTAAAACACAGGCATGCAAGTTATGCTAGAAGTTATGCAACTTACTGTCTAAATTGCGCCCAGTGAACACAAGCTATGACATAAGCCAAAATCGATTGTGTCGTAGGTTGTGGAACTTTCAACCCAAATTGTGCCCAGTGAACACAAGCTACGACACAACCAAAATCGATTGTGCCACAGGTTGTGAAACTTTCTGCCCAAATTTGACAAAATTACATGCTACCTGAAAAATTGAAACAAATTAGATTTTAAGTGATCAGACCTTCATAACATGAATTCTAATTGCTCAACCTGCTGTGTTCATCAAACACTCATTAAAAATTTTCAAAACACCAATTCACACATCCACATTCAAATAATTTTCTTTTTAAACATCCACATTCAAATAATTTTCTTTTTAAACCAAAATAACAAAGTTTAGAAAAACTTCCTCCAAATATCAACAAAAAGTGCAATGAGTCCTACAAAACCAACCAGTAAATATTCAGCCATAAAAAGATGAAAAGTTCAAAGGAACAAATTTAAAAATAAAATTTAAAGCTGAAATTTAAACTACACTAGAACAGAATGACTAATGCTCATTTGCTTGCAATGAATTGTACCCCATCTGCATAAAAGAATTAGAACAATGTCAAACTCTGAATAAAGAGTATAGAAAAACTTAAAACAAATATATGAAAGAAATAAAGAATTAAAGAAAAATCGTAAGTTATGTCCAGAAATGCTAAGTTTAGGTCTTTAGCTTGACCTTAATCAACCAAAATTTTATGGAGAATGAGAGAGATAGCAGGTTGCTATCTTCTCAATTGGCTCACCAATTGAATAATGCCTCAATCTTTGCCCATTTACCTTGAAATTACTAGATTTTTCACCAAAAATTTCCACAGCACCATGAGGGAAAACTTTCACAACTTTAAATGGTCCTGACCACCTTGATTTTAATTTTCCTGGAAAAAATTTCAACCTTGAATTGAATAAGAGCACCAAATCTTCTTCTTTAAAGTCCTTTTTCTTGATATGCTTATCATGCCATTTTTTTGTTCTTTCTTTATAGATCCTAGCATTTTCATAAGCATCAAGTCTGAATTCTTCTAACTCATCAAGTTGCAAAAATCTTTTGTGTCCAGCAGCTTGTAAATCAAAATTGATTGCTCTTATGGCCCAATAAGCTTTATGTTCTAATTCTACAGGCAAATGGCTTGATTTTCCAAAAACTAACCTATAAGGTGTAGTTCCTATGGGGGATTTTAAAGGCTATTCTATATGCCCAAAGAGTGTCATCTAACTTAAGAGACCAATCTTTTCTAGACTTGCTGACAGTTTTCTCCAAGATTTGCTTAAGTTCTCTATTTGTGATTTCTACTTGGCCATTTGTTTGAGGGTGATGGTGTGGCAATCCCATGCTTTACCCCATACTTTCTCATCAATTTTTCAAATTGGTGATTGCAAAAATGGCTACCACCATCACTGATTATGGCACGTGGGGCACCAAATCTGGTCAAAACAAATTTTTTTAGAAATTTCATCACAACTTTTGCATCATTGGTAGGTGTAGCAATAGCTTCTACCCATTTAGTTACATATTCCACCCCTACCAAGATATATTTATTCCCATATGAGGATGGAAATGGCCCCATGAAATCAATTCCCCACACATCAAATAATTCAACTTCTAATATGGACTGTTGGGGCATCTCATCTCTCTTGGAATTATTGCCTACCCTTTGACACCTATCACACTTGCTTACAAAGTCTCTCACATGTTTAAATATATTAGGCCAATAGAAACCTGATGTCAAGACCTTTTCAACAGTTTTTGAGACACTACAATGACCACCATATTCAGAGGAATGGCAATGGTAAATAACATCATTTATTTCTTCCTCTGGTATACATCTCTTAATTATTCCATCATTGCATCTCCTAAACACAAGGGGCTCTTCCCAAGAATAAAATTTAACATCATGCAAGAATCTTTTCTTTTGCTGCTAAGATAAATCAGGTGGCAAGACACCACAAGATAAATAATTCACAATATCAACAAACCATGGAAGTGTAGATTTCAACACATAAAGCTGCTCATTCATAAAAAAAACTCATCAATTGGCACAATATCATCATCTTTATTTTCAGTTTTATCCTAGAAAGGTGATCAGCCACTACATTCTCAACACTTTTTTATCTCTTATTTCTAAATCAAATTCTTGAAGTAACAAAATCCATCTAATCAACCTAGATTTAGCTTCTTTCTTGATTATTAAATACCTTATTGCTGCATGATCAGTGAAAACAATTACCTTTGAGTTGACCAAATAAGAACGGAACTTATTGAGTGCAAATACTACCGCAAGAAACTCCTTTTCAGTTGTAGCATAATTAACTTGAGCTTCATCAAGGGTTCGGCTTGCATAGTAAATGGCATAAGGTTTTCTATCTTTTCGCTGACCAAGGACAGCTCCAACAGCAAACTCGCTTGCATCACACATGATTTCGAATGGAAAAGTCCAATTTGGGGGTTGCATGATAGGAGCTGTTGTTAATGCCATCTTTAACCTGCAAAAAAACAACTATACAATCTTGATTAAAATAAAATTTAACACCATGATTCAAAAGATTTGTTAAGGGTTTAGCAAGTTTAGAAAACTCCTAAATAAATCACAAGTAAAATCCGACATGTCCAAGAAAACTTCGCACTCTTTTGACAGTGGTTGGAGGGGGCATTTTTTCAGTAATTTCTATTTTGGCTCTATCTACTTCTATTCCCTTGTTTGAGATCAAATGCCCTAAAACGATCCCCTCTTGGACCATAAAGTGGCATTTCTCCTAATTTAATACCAGATCATTATCAGCACACCTCTACAAGATTTTAGACAAATTAGTTAAGTATGAATCAAAATTAGTGTTATATACTGAAAAGTCATCCATAAAGACCTCCATAATTTCTTCAATAAAATGAGAAAAAATGGCCATCATGCACCTTTGAAAGGTAGCATGCGCATTACACAATCCAAATGGCATCCTTCGATAGGCAAAGGTGCCATAGGGAATTTGAAAGAAACCAGAATATCCATCTAAGTAACAAAAGTAAGAATGCTTGGTTAATCTCTCTAACATTTAATCCATAAAAGGAAGGGGAAAATGATCTTTTCTTATAGCATTGTTCAACTTCCTATAGTCTATGCACATTCTCCAGGCTGTAATGGTTCTAGTGGGTATCAATTCATTATTCTCATTTTTAACAACTGTCACCCCACCTTTTTTTGGTACATGTACAGGACTAACCCACTCACTGTCAGAAATAGGGTAAATAATTCCAGCAGCTAGTAATTTCAGGATTTCCTTTTTCATAATGTAACACCCCTCACCCGTCTACAGTGTAGCTGAGCAAGGCATGTCACACGGAGTTCCGGAGCACCTGATCTTATCTGATTTCATTATAGTTCTTGATTTACTTGTTCAAAAACTTTATCTGAGGTTTAGGCTATTTTTACTATTTATCAAAATCTAACTAATTTGGAAAATTCAAAAATTTTAATGACAATCCAGCAGAGTGTCGGCTGTAATTTAGACTAACAGTTCTTCTGAACCTGCCAAAAATAATTTCAATATATATACTCAAATTCACAACTCAGAATCAGTTTCAAAATTTCTCATACTCAATCTCAATCAAAATCATCATGATCAGATACTTAACTCATATATCAGAATTCTTACATTTCATTAACTTACATAATTTGCCAACTAATTACATAAGTTTGTCAAGTACAGGATATACAAATAATTTGCAATATACTTAGAATGAACAAAATGCATAA
Source organism: Hevea brasiliensis (assembly GCF_030052815.1). Lineage (NCBI taxonomy): Eukaryota > Viridiplantae > Streptophyta > Magnoliopsida > Malpighiales > Euphorbiaceae > Hevea > Hevea brasiliensis. The sequence goes on from NC_079495.1 coordinate 112,660,963, forward strand.
CATGTGTAATATGAGCCCTATCTACATGCATTGCTGAGGAGGTGACAACTTTGAACTCTTCTGACACTTTTGCAGATCTGAACTCCAAAATCTCAGTCAAAGTACCTACACGAGAAAAACAATTTCATCACGCTAAGCATTTCTGCTTAGTGGTGCAATAGTATAACAAGAAATAATATATACAAATAAAGAAAGAAATAAATCATAATTCAGATACTCAGGAATCAATTTAATTTGGTATGGTATTTCTAGTATCAACTATCTTATATACTAGTTTGTTCCTCTTTGGAAGTACTAAGTTATAACCTTTCAGTAATAATACCTAGTATACAAATTATTCTAACTATATTGTATTTTAAGTCTTTACGGTTCTGCAAATTGTATTTTTATTATGTTTCTATTGTTAATCTCTTTTACTCATTTCATTCAATACTTAATTTAATTGTACTGAAATTTTATTATACTTAACTTAACTTAACTGCCTGAATGAAATAATATTTTAATTGACTGCCTGTGTAGCCTATAGACTGACCAGACTGGATAAACGAATATACTAACACTTGGTACCTAGTACCTCTGGCCGTCACACTATCGGTCATAAAGTATCTCCCGGTGTGCAAACAGTGTGGCTAAAAAGCCATATAATCAATCAGTAAGGCAATAAGCCGAGTATAATAACATAATCCATATAGCCATAGGCTATTAAAATCGCAGTGTGGCATAATAAGCCATAAAACACAATATGGCATAAAGCCATTTACAGAACAGCTGTCAGAACCCTATTGGCATACCAACCTATCCAAACTAGTTAACTAGGCAACACTAGGGCATTTACAATCTTAAATATTTAATTCTTTATTTTTAGGGTTTATAGGTCATTATGCCTTTCATTGGTCAACAAAATTATTGACCTTTTTATGCATCATGGATATGTTGATTCTAGTATCAACATGTCACAATTATTCAGTAGATTATCAGACAGATCACATTTCCTATCAATTGTTCTGAAGTACCATTGTACTCAAAGCATTTTTCTTGTCTCTGATAATAAGGACTAATGTCCCATTCATACATTCATGTAATTTATCAAGTCATTATGTTTCTTATTCACATTATTAGTCAAACATAAACTTTGACTTTTTCACACTGAACAGATATGTTGGTTCTAGTTGCACTAGGATTCCTCATTTTAAGTTTATACTCATTGGCATTGATTTTTAAACTTATTTCAAGGCTAATTATATGTGATTCCAAATTTTCAGATTTTATGGCCAATAGTTACTGTTCCATTGGTCAGGCTATAGGGTGAAATTAGTAAAATTCTCTTCATCAAATTGTTTCTTATTGTGTCTTCTTTAATTCTCTTATTGAATTACTCTATTTTGAGTTGTATAACTCAAGTTATGGTCAATTAACCATAACTAGGTCAAATCTGAATTTTGGTTCCCTTAGTAGTCATTTTGATTCTGGATTTTACTAATTTATTTGGACTACTTATAATGACATTTAGGCCTAGTGTGCTTTATAGGATTTGTTGCCCTATGTCTTATAGTCATTTAGAAATTTTACTTGTAATTTATCGAGTCTTATAGAATTATTTATAGTCAAATTGTTGACTTGGACTCAAAGGTCCTATATTGACATGGTCCTCAATTAGGTCAATGGCTTTGACTTTAAATTCTAGCCTTATACATTTATAATTTGAGGAAGTTGCCTAAAACAAAGTTTTAGGTCTCTTTCTTAGCTTTCCAAATTGGTTGGCTCATTACATTTGGATACTTCTTGTGGGAGATATGCCTATTTGAATTTTCTGGACTTAATGGTCAATTGTACCAATTCCAGATTTAGTGTACTAGATTGGTCCAGCTAAATGTCCTGTTTCCATTGATTTTTAGCTTCTAGTCAAAGGAGCAAATTTGTAGCTCTATATCTTATTGAATTTTTGGCATAGATTTCAAGTCATTCTGAGTTGTTTAGACCAAGATACGGTCAATTTACTAAAGCTGGATAGATTGTATTTTCAATGCAAGTTTAGGTCATTTTTTTTTAGGTCAAATTCAATTCTGGCAGATTTAGTACCCTAACTTAGGCAAGCAATTTGACTTGGTTCTGGCCATTTCTGGGCTTTAGTGTCTTCATAAGAGTTGTAGCTCTATGTCTAATCTTTCCATTGATATAAATTTCAGGTCATTTGGACCTGTTTTGAGTGAGTTATGGTCAAATGAGTGACTACTGTTCAAATGGTCAAATTCTGGGTTGCAATGGTTCTGGACAGTTTTGTTACTTCAACTTGTGCAAGCAATTTGACTTAGTAAATGACATTTCTAGGTTCTGTGATCTACACCAAAGTTATAGCTCTATGTCTAAGCTTTCTAACGATATAAATTTCAGGTCATTTGGAGTCGTGTAGGCCAAGATATGGTCATTTTACTATGGCTGGTCAAGTTGCACTTATATTGCACTATTAGGTTATTTTTAAGTCAAAGTCAATTCGGCCAGTTTTCGTAACCCAACTTAGGCAATCAATTTGACTTGCTTAATGACATTTCTGGGCTTGGTGGTCTCTACCAAAGTTGTAGCCCTATGTCTAAGCTTTCCAATGATATAAATTTTAGGTCATTTGGACCTGTCTACAGGGAGTTATGGCCAATTACGTAATCACTGTTCAAATGGTCAGTTTTCAGGTTTGCAAGGTTGCAAATCCAGATTAGGTCACTAAATTGGTCATTTTTTGGATAGAATTTTGGCAAGCTTTCTACATGAAAGTTGGTCCCTGTTGAGTCTACTTTTACCTCCAATTGGCTTCATACCAATTGGGGTCACACAAATAAGATTATAAGCTCAATTGTATACTGCCCTTAAACACTTCATCAAATACACAACCATTACACATCCTACTTGCTTCACCTTAATTTTCCTTACCAAATTTCTAGATTTGTAATGCACAAACATCATTTATCACATCTCATCATGGTCATTTTGGATAGTTTATACAATTTCTCAATATACTAATTACAACCTTAATTACATCAACACAATATACACAAAATACCTAACAATTACACATAGTTTCTAAAGAATAATTTACATACACTTCCATTAATCCCTTAGTACTAGAATTCATCAAGTAATTTCATGAAATCCAACACTTTTCTTGGTTCATCAAGGCTGCCAAAAGTTCACTAAGTACTTAAAATTTTACCACTTCCTCCAATTCCCTAATTCAATACCCAAACACATCAAAAATATGAAATTTACTCACTAATACATCAATTTACTTCAATTAACCTTAATTCTCATCAAATTCACATAAAAATAAATCAAGCACCTTACACTTCCATGGCTGCCAAAAATTTTACACATCAATAACTCATCAAAACCTTCAAATTTCTTTACCATTCAACTCATCTCCACCTTAATACAAACTTTAATGAAGTGAGGTAAGGAAAACTAGCACCAACCTCAACTTGAGCTTGACAAATCCTTGGAATTTCCTCTCCTTTTTGCTGCCTATAGGTTGTCCATGGTGTGAGGATCATTTTTCATGAAGGGAGCTTGAAGAAATAATGGCTTGAACATGAGGAAATGAAGCTTTGCTTGGAACTCATCCATGGAGGAACCTTGAGAACTTCAAATCGGCCATGGATGAAGAATTGAAGGAAATGAGATGAGTTAGTGGAGAAATCTGCCCACTATGGCCCTTTTATATCCCATTATCTTTAGGTTAAATAATATATATTATGCTCCACTAACTTTAGGTTAATTAGTTTAATAATCCACTTTTAATTATTCTAAATTATACAACTCATTTTTCCTTAATTGCATTTTATGTATAATTTCATTTTTCATGTAATTTTCAAAATTTAATACTACTTATTTTTAATGGACATTTAGGTCAAAAGTCCACTCGAGATGTCAAATGACCAAAATGTCCCTCTTTGGATTGTATTTCAGATTTTTCGGTACTACCGATTTACTCCTTGTATCGCTGATTTTTTTAATTTTCATTTTTCATTTATACTAACTTATTATTTTTTTTTTTTGACATTTCCAATGTCAATTACACCTCAGTAGACCTTTAATTATGTCCCGAAAATATTTTCCCTGAGTTTCCCGCAGTCCAGGGCTAGTCAACGGTCCTCGCCGTAACTTTCTGGTGCGGTCACCCATCACTACGGTTCTGCCTCGTTTAACTTAATCACATTTCATCTCTTTTATTTTCTCTTAATTTTTCTTATATTTTCTTACCTTGTATTCCATCATTTTATGTCTCCTCACTATCACCAAAATGTAATTCCAGACCTTTTGGCTGTCTATATTTCGGCTGTCCACATTCTGGTTGTCTGTACTCTGGCTGCTTGTCCTTTTAGCTGTCCGAACAGACATCAGCCGTCAGTATAGTAGAACGTACCGACTACGTAAGTGAGGATGTTACACACAACATCCTTCATGGTAGGATTTAATCTTCTTTGGTGTTCAATAGAAGGTCTACTATTTGGCTTTAGGAAAATCCTATGCATACAGACTGTTAGACTAATTCCCTTTATATCATCAATCGCATAACCCAAAACTCTCCTATATTCTCTCAAAACTCTTAACAATTTGTCAATCTCAATATCAGTCAAAGATGCCTTAATTATAACAGGATATGTTCTATTGGGTCTAAGAAAAACATACCTGAGGTTAGAAAGAAGAGGTTTAAGATCTACCTTTGGGGCATCCTCTACCTTTAATGATGGTGGTTTAATCTCCAAAGTTTACACTTCTTTAAGCTAAAAAATTATAGCTTCAGGATGTGGTGGAGAGCTCTCCAAGTGTTATGCAAAAGCAGCTATGTTGTGATTGTTATCATCAATGCTCCCACCATGGACTAAGCAATTTTTAAGAGGGTCTTGTGGATAGCTTTTTTTGAAATGCTCTTCAACAATCTCATCAATAATGTCTACCTGCAAACAAGACTCAACTTCTTCATATTTCCTTTTCATGGCTAGATTAATGTTGAATATCATTTGATCATCTCCCACTCTAAGTGTCAATTTCTCACCCTTTACATCAATTAATGCACCAGCTGTTGCCAAAAAGGGTCTTCCTAATAAGATAGGAATTTTTGTGTCTTCTTCCATATCTAAAATGACAAAGTCCATTGGAATGTAGAATTTCCCAACCTTGATAGGCACATTTTCTAGAATGCCTTTTGGATACTTAATTGAACGATCAGCCAATGAAAGATACATGTTTGTGGGCTTTAACTCTCCCATATTCAACTTCTCATATATTGAAAGAGGCATTAGGCTGACGCTAGCTACAAGGTCACATAAGGCATTTGCCACACAATTATCACCTATATGACAAGGAATGGAAAACACATTCGGATCTTTGAGTTTGGGAGGTAACTTCTTCTAAATTATAGCGCTGCATTGCTCTCCCAAGTTGATGGTGTCATAATCTTCTAGCCTTCTCTTGTTGGTAAGAATCTCCTTAAAAAACTTGGCATAATTTGGCATTTGGGATAGTGCCTCAGTGAATGGCACATTGATATACAACTTCTTTAGCACTTCAAGGAATTTGCCAAATTGTTTGTCTAGTTTATGCTTGATGAATCTTTGAGGGTAGGGAAGGGTGGGCTTGTAAGGCTCAGGTGGAATGTATGGTTTCTCTCCCTCATCTTGCTCACTTTTGCTTTCTTCTTCTTTTTCACTTTTCTTACTCTCAATTGAATTTTCTTCTTTTGTGCTATCTTTTTCTTCTTTCTTGTTTTCACTCTTTTGACTAACTTTCTTACCACTTCTCAAGGTCACAACCTTACATTGTTCATGAGGGTTTTGTGGTGGGCTAGGTAGTTTGACATAGGATTTGCTTCCCAATAAGCTTGCTTATTGAGCCAATTAAGTCTCCAACATATGGTTGTGGGCTTGTAATTGATCCATGGTTTGTCTCATATGTTGCATTACTTCCTCCAATTTGCTATTTAGATTGCTTTGTCCAACAAAAAATTTCTCCATCATGTTTTTCAAGGTTGGCTTTAGTTCATGAGGTGGAAGGGATTATTGTGCTCTTGCTTGATATCCAGGTTGTGGCTGCCTTATGGGCTGAAATTGAGGCTGAAACTGAGGCCTATTCTACTGCATATACTGCTGATTATGAGCATAGTTTGAGCTTTGACCTTATTAAGCAAAAGTTGCTTATGGTCTCCATGTTGAGTTGTTGACATTAGTGTCGCAAGGGTTTTTGCGGTCGCCTAGACGAATTCTCACCGAAGTGGGAAAAGTGAGGAGTCACCACTTTAATTTTGAGGGAAATTAAAGAAAACCATTTGTAAAAATAATAAAAAAAAATCGCTTCGAAAATAGAGATTCTAAGTTTGGGGTCCGTATACAGGTGGGGAAGGTGTTAGGCACCCCACCTTGTCCCTCAACAAGGGTAAGTAGATTTAATGTTATGCTCTTTATAAATTAAAAATGATAATTAGGGGGTTGGAATGATGATGTCAATCCTTTGTACGGATAAAAGGAATATTTGATATTTCACTATTTAGGGTTGCCCAAGAACACGAGTACATGAGATGACCATTCAGTGAATAGTTGTTGTGTAACGGATTTCTTTGTTGGGGGGTTAATTTGTATATTGGAGTTGTGATATTTTGATTTGAATTTAAGTTAAGAGAATTCGGGTAAGTACTCTCTCTTGATCTCTTGATGTATTTTGTTAAGAATTTAAGCGAGAGATTTTGGATAAGAACTCTCCTCCAATCTCCACCTGTTTTATTAAGGTTTTAGCTAAGAATTCGGGTAAGAACTCTCCCCTAATCTCTTAGTGTATTCTGTTTAAAATTTAAGCGGGAGATTTAGGATAAGAACTCTCCTCCGATCTCCATATATTTTATTAAGATTTTGGCCAAGAATTCGGGTAAGAACTCTCCCTCGATCTCTTAGTTTATTCTGTATAAAATTTAAGCGGGAGATTTCGGATAAGAACTCTCCTCCGATCTTCACATATTTTATAAAGATTTTGGCCAGAATTTAGGTAAGAACTCTCCCTCGATCTCTTAGTGTTAAGAATTTTAATTGAGAACTCGAGTAAGAACTCTCCCCCGGTCTCTTTAATTTATTACGTTTAAACTGAGCTTGGGTAAGAACTTTCCCTTGATCTCTTAATATATTATGTTTAAAAATTAAGCCGAGCTCGGGTAAGGACTCTCCCCCGAACTCTTAATGTGTTGCGTTAAAAATTGGATTGAGTTTGGGTAAGAACTCTCCCCCAAACTCTTAATGTGTTGCATTTAAAAATTGGACTGAGTTCGGGTAAGAACTCTCCCCAGAACTCTTAATGCGTTTATTAGAATAGCGTTTGTAGGAACTTTGAAACTAAGGATTTAGGTAAAGGGTCTCTCTTGACTCCTCTTTTTGGGAATGGAGTACCAAAGACACAGGAAACTTGTGTAAAGCTTTTCCTAGCCTACGGGACCTTATGACTAGATGGAGGATGAAAGATCGAACTCCTTGCCGATCTTTCGCGTGATCGCTTTATCCGAACTCTTTGATCCAATCTCTTTTAGTTGTTCACTCGGGATTTGAGCTTATCTCAATTTTTGATATATTATATTATCACATGGGCTCGTTCCTTAGCCCAACCTCATAAATTATTGGTTTGGCCTATTCTTGTTTCCAACCAACCCAACCTATGCTACACCTATCTTTCTTTGTCATTTTATTTTTTAGACCAAAAGCTCTCATGTCGAAACACCCCTGCTTATATTCTTTTGAGTATTTACAAGTTGCCAGTGACTTGAATGTCTACTTTTGAAGGAAATGAAAACAAAATAACGATAAATGGAATTTACGAATAAAAGAAGACACAGGAAATAACTATTGGCCTAGATAATCTATTCAAGATTTAGTGCGATTGGATATAAAAGAAATTACAAAAGAAAACTAGAGAAAACAAAATGAGGGTATTCAACAAAATAACAGTTTAGGCGATTACCTGTGGAAAGTTGAGGAAACAGATGAGCTGACTTTGGAATCCACAAATCTTGTAGAGGTGAAAGCTGACAGCCGAAGGACTTGAACTTACCCAAAGTAATGGGAATAGGTCGGAACAAAATTGAGCTTGGAAGATAATGCCAGATACTAAAGCGGTGGAAAGGAGGTGATGTGAAGATGGTAGCACAGAAACTTAAAATGGAAGTTTTAGGACTTAGAGCTCCTTTTGATGAAAATACTTAAGAAAACTAGTTTCTAAAGTTTCTCAGCACTTCGAAAGCTCAGAATAGTAAGTAGCAAGACTTAATCAATTTCAGAGTCTTTCCACTATAATCACCACCTTTTCATTTTTTTGTCCTCCTTCTATAGTATTGCATGCAGTTATTTATAGGGAACGGGTGTCCCTAATGAAGGGTCAGGATCTTGCCAGGGGGAGACGGAGGGTTCAGATTCAAAAGGACATAATCTAATGTTTGAGAATCAAGGAGAATCGAAATGGAGGGTCGAGATCCGATTCAGAATATCCGTCCTTTCTTCTCTTAATCCAATGGCTCAGGGCCTTGAGTTACAAAATGGATCCAAAGGCTGGGAATAAAAAGTGCTGAACCTATCGCCTGCTTTTTGATTCGAGGGCTCCAAATCCATACTTACGATTGTGATCAACGGTGGAGATCGATATGTACAGGACTGCTTTAACTGTTTTGGCATCTGGCGACTAGGTCAGCGTTTCTGCAGATGAGATGTGCGGCGAGGATTTGATCGCGTCTGCAAATGCTTTAACTAACTCGGATCTGACGATGAAGAGAGTTAATTGAAAGTTATTTAATCCCTCCACGTTTTTCGATCTCTATAGGTCGTCTCCTGTTTCTTTCGATCTCCCCATTATAACTATTCCCTTTTCTGATCTCTATCTCTTGCATCGGGTCCCTGCTTATTTCCCGATCTCTCTCATTCTAGATCTTTCCTCTCTATCTAACTTGCATTGGTCAAAGTAATAAATTTTTCAGTTACCGATGCATCCGCTTCGGGTTTTGTATGCAATAAATGCCAAGGCCCTATATATATGCAGCAAATGGGAAATCATTTTCACACCTCACTTTTCCTTTTTTAGTTCATTTTCAATGCACCACCTCCCTAATTCTAGCTTTTCCGATGATAGTTCTAATTATGATGGCCATTTTGGTCTTTTTTCGACTATTTCTTTCACCCCTCGTCTGAAAATTTATGACCCCGGTGATCGGAGAACTAGGAGAGCGTCATCTGATGACAGTGAGAGAACCGGACTAATTTGCCAATCAAGATTGAAAGTGAAGGCCGTGCCGATCTCAAATTGGTCTATCGGTACAATCGGTAGACCGATCTCGGACAAGAGGACTACTAATTTCAATCTTAATGTCGGTGACCGCCTCTTGAAGTCCATTTGGCTCCTAACCATATCGAGCATCTCGACTGCAGCTCGGTTTTGGTTAATGACATCGATGATGACTCTGCTCAATATCATGAGAGTCACAGTCACCCTATCTGAGCTGCACATCTATCCAATATTTGTGGCTAGCTTTCTGATCAAACACATCTTTTGATTCAGCCATAAGACTGGGCTTTGACATAGGCCAGCATTCTGGGCCTCAGAGTAATCTTAAGCTAGGTAGATCGCCCTAAATAGTGTAATCCGATCTTTTGAGATCACCCAAATGATGTAATCCGATCTTTTGAGATTGCCCAAATGATGTAATCCGATCTTTTGGAAATGAAATGAAAATTTTATTTAAATGTTTTTCTTTTGTTATCGCATTAGTTATTTTTCTGATCTCTGATTAGTGTAACCAATCTGATCCCTGAACGAATCGCCATTCGGCGATCCGTAGCTTTGGAAATTTATTCAATTTGATGACTTTGGTTAACCGATCTCATTTATCCAATTTTTTATTATGTTTCTGGAACCTTCCCACGATGTGTTAAGGAAGCAGCCCGGTTCCGCTAACCGATGCATCACTTGGGACTTCGTGAGCATTTAATGCTTAGATGGGTATAAATATGGGGAAAGGTGAGTCATTTTTTCCTTATGTCATTTTCAGACCTCCCCCCAACAATCTCAGCATTTCTTCTCGTTTTCTAAAGTTTCCAGGCACTAATTTATACTCCGGTAAGAGTTTTGATCTTTTCCCAGTTATTTTCCTTCTTGTTTTTGAAAATGAGCAGCACCGATGGTCAGAGAGCTGCAAGCCTGCCTTCCGTCCATTTTTCGTGGACCTTGGAAGAAGGCGATGTGATCAGATCAGGCAGGCGATCCAACACAGCCATTATTTCGGTTACTGGTCTGGCTACCAGACCGAAACAAGGTACCTCTTCGAGAAGAGAAAACCTGCCAATTGATGAGCTGTCGTCCATCCTGAGAGAAACCGATCTCCAATCCATAAGTTAGGAGCATAAGACTCCTTTGAACTGATCAAATGCCATGGCGACTTTCCAGTTGATCACTTCTTTGAAGAAGGCGACCTCATCATAGTATATGAAGAGCAGCTGAAGGCCAGGCTCCATTTCCCCTTGGATGAATTTTATAAGGCCGTCCTAAAGTTCCACCATGTCTCGGTAGCTCAAGTGCATCCGAACTCCTGGCGGACTTTAGTAGCCTCCAGGGGCCTCTGCCGAGCCAAGAGACTGGAGCCCACGGCTAAAGTCTTTGCCGAGCTGCATAAGCTTGCCCAAAGGAAGGATGACAAATTTTGGTTCTTTTAGGCAAAGCCGAATTGTGCGCTTTTTACCGATCTCCCTTCTTCGTTGAAGAATTGGAAGAACTGGTTCTTTATATTGAGGAGCAAGATTCCGAATGGCTTCGAGGGTATCCCATAGAGTTGGCAATACCTGTTCGCTTCAATTCTAAAAAAGATCACTTTAAATAAGGACGAAGACGCCATGGTGAAAGAGTTAAAGACTCAGGCATCCACCCATAAATTCTCATGCTTAGATGCTGTTATGGCTGAACTAAAGTGGTGGATGATGCGCTGATCATCGACGAAGACTATGAGCTTCAGCTCTCTGACCTCGGTTCTGGTACAATCCATATCTCTAGCCTTTAAATCTTAGCGAACTCACTGACTTCTTCTTTGTGCAGGTATGGCGGGTGGTGATGCTTCTAAAGAGAGCTGCAAGTGAAAGAGGGAGGTCTCCCGAAAGGTAGGGGAGATGAAGGAGGCTACCGCTGCTGCTGCTCAGACACCTCAACGAGATTTGGTAGAAATGTAACACCCCTATGTTCGGTAGTGCGTTCTACTGTTCTAGTGACCAATGTTGTCCGGACAGCTAGGAGGCCTAGAACTACACTTAAATATTAGTAAGGAGACATAAAATAATGAAATACAAGAAAAGAAAATACAAGAAAAACAAAAGAAAAATAATAGCAATGAAATGTAACCAAGTTAAACGAGCCGAGAACCATAGCGATGGGTGACCGCATCGGGAAATTGCGGCGTGGACCGTTGACTAGCCCTGGACTGCGGGAAACCCTAGAAAATATTTTTAAGACTTAAATAAACATCTATTGAAGTATAAATGTCATTAGAAATATTAAAGAAAAATTAATTAATTAGTACAAAAAAAAACGAGAAATCGAGAAAACGACAAAACTCGGTGTTACCGAAAAATCAGAAATGCAACCCGAACAGGGGCATTGTGGTCATTTGACACCCCAAGTTATCTTTTGACCTAAATGTCCATTAAAAATAAATGATATTACACTTGGAAAATGTCATGAAAAATTAAAATAGTGGTACATAATCTAAATAGCAAAAGATAGGAGGAAAATGTGGAAAATTTGAAAGTTTAACATTAAAAAATACTTTTAATTCCATTAGTGCTCCACTAACACCACTAAAGTGGACCATTAAGCATAATTGTGGCAGAATATGCCTTCATCTTCCACACTTTGCAAAACCAGCCGAAACACTTGAAAGAAACCTCCATGGCCGAATCCTTTCCAAGCTCCATGCAATCCCCTTTGAGCCACCATTTTCACTAAGTCTCTTCTTTAAAGTTAATCCTCATCTTACAAGGAAGATTTTGATAGCAATTTTAAGGAGGTTTAGTGAAGTTTTGGTCAAGCTTCAAAAGTGGTAAGTGTGTATTTTTTATTCTTGTTTCATTAAACTTTGAGTGGATGTCGTGGTGAATTGATTTATGGAAGAAGTTTTGATGTTTGATGAGTTAATGGTGGTGCACCATTTTGGCAGCCATGAAACCTCAATATGAACAGCTTGTTCTTGCATGTAAATAGTGGTTTGAATGATGATTTAAATGTATGATTGTATTGTAGTGGAATTCCATGAGTAAGGTTTGATTTGTAAGCTTGAAAATTGCAAATGGAGGTTGATGGGTATGTGTAAATTTGTGGTAGCCTCATGAAGAAGATTGAAGTGTTTGAGTTCATGAAATATTGTTGAATTATGTTGTCATTGATGGCAGCATGTGTATATAAATAATTGTTTGAAATTGGACATGGAAATGAGGTATATTCATGTGGTTGAATTATTGTAAATGGGACTTTGGAAAATTCTGTATTATAGTGTGTTTGTTGAGAGTGGTTACAAGCTGCCAAAATGACCAAAAATGTGAAGTAAAGTGTGTTAGTATTATGGTACAAACTAGAATTGGCATGGAAGAGTTAATTTGATAAGTGTTGGATGGGTAATTGGTAAGGATGAACAATGTGTAATAGGGTAGTGTATGTTTTAGCTTAGAACCTTAAGTGTGTGGATCCAATTGGTATGAGACCAATTGGAGGTGAAACTAGGCATAAAATGTGCCAACTTTCATGAAGGAAGCTTACCAAAATTCTGCCTAGAAGGTAACTTGAAAAATAACCAAATCCAGATTAGTGAATTGAAAGCCTGAAAATTGACCATTTGGGCAGTAGTTAGTTTTTTGGCCATAACTCACTCAAAAAAGGTCCAATTGACCTGAAATTTTTACCATGAATAGTTGATACATATATATACAATTCTTATGAAGACACCAAAGCTCAGAAATGGCCAGAACCAAGCCAAATAGCTTACACAAGTTCAGGTCCAAAAACTGACCGAACCAAAAGTGACCTAAAAAAGACCTAAAGTTACCATTTTGGTACATTCTGTCCAGCATTGGTAAATTGACCATAACTTGGTCTACACAACTCAGAATGACTTGAAATTTTGCCCCGTGTGCAATGAGACATAGACCTACAAGTTTGTGGTTTGGACCGAAACCCGAAAACTAAGGGAACTAGGTCATTCAGCTAGGTCAAATTAGTATACCGAAATTCGGCAAATTGCAATAAAATGCAATATACTTGAAAATGAATTGGGTAACATGTACCAACACCAAAATGATATAAAATGTGAGATATTGGTAACATTAAACCTAATTCACCTAGAGTGCATCGAGGGTCAACATTTTAGGTTGACTAAGGGAAATAATAGAATTCAATAAGTTAATTATTAAGCTTTATTCTTAGAGACAGTTTAAATGAGTACTGAAACACTTCAAATTGTGTGTTTCAGTTAGCAAAGACTCAGGGAAAGGGAAGGAAACACTGAGTCAGGGCCAACAGACATTTATCAGAGGTTTGTGCACAACAGTTATTTCTTTTGAATTTTTCAATTGAAATAAATTATGACTATTTGTATATTATTATTTTAAATTGTGAAAAATTGTTTGAATGATATTTGATGGATACTTATTGATTGAAAAGTATTGTAAATGGTTTGAAACCACAGCTATCATGTATATTGATTGAATTCCTCGCTAGCTTGTCTAGTGGGACGAATTGACTTTGAATTCCCTCTCTGGCTGAAGTGTTGAGGTGTGTGTCTGTTGAGGACGAATAGAATGAGTACTCATATTATTGCTAGCTAGCTATGTTATTCCTCACTAGCCATCGGCTTTTGGGATGAATTGGACTTTGGAACATGATTAAGCTATGTGTGTGATTTATTGATATTTATTGTGATATTGCGAAATGGAGTTTAAATTCTTTATGACATTCACTGTCTTTGAATTTAACTATTGTTTTAAGTATCCACTATTTATATGACTTATGATTTGTGATTTAAAGTTGCATTTTGTTAATGTTGTACACCACTGAGACATTGGCTCAGCAATAGCTTTTCATTGCTGTCACAGATAGACAGACTGGTAGGGCAGCAGACTAGGCTACTAGTGCTTCATTGAGAGTTCATCGGGTATATTGAGTATACCATACTTTGCATTTTGTATTGTAATGTATGTTCACTGTATGTATATATTGTTCTTAGTTTTGAGCAGTTGTAACTTAAAATTATAACTTAAAATTATACATTAAAATTGTAAATTATCTTAGCTTGTAAAAATATTAAAATTGTAAATTATCTTAGCTTGTAAAAATATTATGATGTATATTTCTTTTATCTCAGATTTTGAAAACAATGGAAAACTATTGTGGATTTGAGCTGGCAAATGTTGAGAAACTTATTGTGTTAATTGGATATTGGAGTTTGGGAATTAAACAAAATATTAGAAGTGCTTTTTTACAGGTTTTTGAAGAACTGTTTTATTCAAAATACAGATGGCACTCTGCTAAAATTTTTACAGAAATTATTAATACTTTAAATGTGTTGTCTGGTTTCACTTCAGTTAAAAAAAATTTTAACACCTGTAAATAGTACTCACACTATAAAAAGAAGTAAAAAAAGTTTTAAAATCCCTTGTAATATATTTAATGGGTTATCAGTAGACGAAGTTTGGTAATTCATTAGGTATACTACGGGATCATGTTATGCCTTACAGAGGGGTAGGGTGTGACAAGAAATACCGAGCTCCCCTCCTTGACCTCAGGAGCAGCCGATCTCTAAAGTAGACGTCGTCGTTTCTCCACCTTGGCAGATTGAATGTCTGCCTCCTCCGCCTCCTCCAATCTCTTCCAATGTGGAAGGGGAGTCTCCCAAACCTACTGTTAAGACACTTTCCTGGGGAGCTCAACAGCTCATTCAATCACTAGAAAGGAACCGTTCCACCCGAGGGAATCCCGGTCTTGCCAAAGTCATGGGAGCTTCCATTTGCTTCCAAGAAGATCGAAACATAATGGCAGAAGAGAGTATCAACAACATCTTAACTCAAACAATGAGTTTGGGCTTGGAGGCTATTGCAAATCAACATGTGATCAGAGAAAAAGCCCACGCCTTAAGGAGGGAGATTATTAAGGCGGTCCAGGATTACTCAGCTACAAAGGCTCAGCTCTCCACTGCCAATGATTACATTGTCCAGCTGGAGGATCGGGTGAGACATTGCGAAGAGAGGATAGTGGAGGTGGAGCGGGAACTTGAAGTCTCCCAAGCTGGTTGATCTACCGATCTCGCTCGTTTGCTAAACAACTTCGGGTGAAGGAGTAGGAGCTCTAGGCCAAAGAGGAGGAGAGTACTATAAAAGAGGCTGGAGCATATGTGAACGCCCATAATGACCTCCTGGCCGAGCTGAAGAAGTGTTATCCTGAGGAAGACTTCTACTGGATGAATCAGCTCATCCTAGAGGCTGAAGAAGAGAGCGATGAGGAGCCTGAGAGAGAGGGAAGGGATGAGAGAACTGATAATGTATCTGACCACAATTCTTGATGTGTATATATTGATGTGTTTTTGGTGATAATTTCTCATGATTTATGCTTAATAGAGTTATATTTCTTCATTCTAGGGTATTTTTCACACTTGCAAATCATTTTCCATTGCACTCTCAATCTTGTTGAATTGTGCATAAGCAACTGCATAGCTTATGCAATCCTGCATAACCACAATTCTTGCCATTTCCGTCTCTGTTGCAAACTGCATAAGGTAGTGCATAGCTTATGCAACTCTGCATAGCCACATTTTTGTCAAATTTCACACCTACCAAGACTTGCATAAGTGTGTGCATGACTTATACACATTTGCATGACTTCAAATCCTGCATTTTCTCTCTCTGTCGAAGTCTGCATAAGGAGGGTGCATGACTTATGCACTTCCGCATAACCAAAAACTCTGAAATCCAGAATCTGCCAAGAGGTGCATAAGCAGAGTGCATGACTTATGCACTTCTGCATGACCACCAACCCCAAAACCCAAAACCCACCGAAATGTGCATAAGCAGAGTGCATAGCTTATGCAAAACTGCATGACCACATTTTCCAAACACCAAAACCTGCCGAGACCTGCATAAGGAGGGTGCATAGCTTATGCACTTCTGCATGACCACCAACCCCAAAACCCAAAACCCACCGAAATGTGCATAAGCAGAGTGCATAGCTTATGCAAAACTGCATGACCACATTTTCCAAACACCAAAACCTGCCGAGACCTACATAAGGAGGGTGCATAGCTTATGCACTTCTGCATGACCACCAACCCCAAAACCCAAAACCCACCGAAAAGTGCATAAGCAGAGTGCATAGCTTATGCACTTTCGCATGACCACTCTCCCTGAAGGTCAAAACTTGCCGAACAGTGCATAAGGAAAGTGCATGACTTATGCACTTTTGCATGAGCTATTTCTCTGAAGTCCAAAACAAGCCGAAACTTGCATAAGTTAGTGCATAAGTTATGCACTCCTGCATAATCAGTTTTTCACACCTTTTTATCACCCACCTAAACATGCATAAGAGAGTGCATAGGTTATGCACAACTCACTTTTCACTTATGCAGTTTTTACGCAAACCCTATTCAAATCAAATTTCTTTTCGGCAACCAATTTTCCCACCTCCATTTCCCGACTCTTCTATTCACGACCGTCCTTCCACCTCCATTTCTCCCGACATTTTCCCTCTTATTCTTCTCCACTCACATTTCCACCGCATAAACCCTAATTTCTCCCTACATTTTTTATTTCCGCCCTCATCTCCTCCATCCTCACCATCGGGAACCATGGAGTCGCCTCCCCATTCCCCTCAAACTTCCCCTCTCCAGGTTTCGCCATTGTCAACGCGACCTCCCAACCCCGATTCCCCTCCACAAGAGACACCCCCACCACCCTCCACAGCTACGTATAAACGAAAAATCAGGTCAAAATCCACCCGACTCATGGCCTCTGCACCTCCTCTCTCAAAACGCAAAGAACCACCTACCACCCCAAGGTCAGAGCCTCCACCCAAAAAGCCAAAAACTTAAGCCTCCACACCCTCTTCAAGCAAAAAGCAATTGTCGGCAACCTCACAGGTCTCAAAACTACCTTGGTCCCTTCCTGATGCAACTCACAAAGCAACATTTAAACGACTTAAGGAAAGGAAGGTGCAACCCACTAGGTATATTTCTGTGGACTCTCTCCAGTCACTTGGTTTATTTGACAATGTAGTTGCCTATCTTGATGGTATGGGTTGGATAGAATTTGTGCACAAGCAAGAAATTGTTTACCCAACTTTAGTTTTGGAATTTATTTCCTCATTCTCTGCCACCCTGAAATTGCATGATGTAGATTTTAAGCCAACTATGAAATTTAGATGTTTGGGGCAAAATAGAGAGTTATCATTGGATCAATTTCATAGCATTCTTGGTTTTGCAATTGATGGGCTATTTAGAGTGCCATATACAAGGGTAGAGGTAGCAAACAAGAGTATTTGGAATGCTGCTCAATTTTGGAGAATTATCACAAACCAACCTCAGACTTTTTCTGCTGGCAGATCAAAAACCTCTCAAATACTTGACCCTGCACTTAGGTTTATTCATAGGCTGATTGCTAGCACTATTTTGGGCAGAGGGACTAGTTCTGGTGCTGTGGGGAAATCTGAATTATTCATGTTATGGTGTGCTTTTCACAAGGTCAAGGTTTCTCCTGGTTATTTCTTTTGTGAGCATGTGTTGCATATTGCCACAAAATCCATAGGTGACATTGTCTTGGGTGGGCTCATAACTGTTATAGCCAAGCATTTTGGTTTTAATCCTGAAGAGCACCCAATACCAGCACTTGTGGACACCTTATATTTTGATGCTGCACACCTATCCAAAACAGGGTTCAGTTTGCCACATTCTGACATTGCACAACCAGCAGCAGAAACTGAACCCACTGCACAACCAGAAGCCCAACCTGTCCCATCACCCCACAAAGACTTCATCGAACCTACCCCACCCTCAATCTGCACAGACACCCCAAAGAGCCTTTCTCGCCACACCTCCTACAATTGAACCTCCTCATCCACGACCTCTCCTGCATTCAACACTAAAGCCTTATTCACCTATCTTGAAAGGCTTAGTGATGATATATACTTTGTGGATAGGAAGCTTGACACTGGTCTTGATACCCTCAAGGATCGTCATGATCACCTATTTGACCTTGTCATGGAAACCAGGGACAAGCAGAAAGAATTGAAGGAGATGATGAAGAAACTCATGATTTTTCTGGGAATGCCACCTCCACCTCCATCACCTCCTCCAGCACCATCATTTCGACAGCAGCCAGATGCAACCAGCCCCTTAGCAACATCTATGGACAAGGGCAAAACAATAGAACTAGACTAGTTTTTGTTTTACTTTTGTTCAAACTTGTCGGACTTTTTCTTTGTACATATGTTCAAGCAATTATAGTTTGTTTTGAATTCTGTTAGTTTATTTTGAATTAGTTTGTTTCTTAAAGTTCTATTGGATGGCCATTACATTAGTTTTCCATTGATTTTCACTGCCTTTACTGCCCTTTTGTGCATAATTGTCCATATATTCTGTTTTGTATATTGTGGTTGCACATTTTTCCTTGCTAATCATCATGCATGACTTTTGAATATCTCGCACAGCCGTGGAATTCCCTTATGCAATTATTTTGCATAGCCTGTGCAGCCCTTTATGCCACTTATGCAGAACTGCACAGGCTGTGAATCCCCTTATGCAAATGTCCTGCATAGCCTGTGCAGCCCTTATTGCTACTTATGCAGAACCGCACGGCTTATGCACCCTACTTATGCACTGCTCGACAAAGACTTTATTCTACATAACCTGCAAAGAACTTATGCATTCCCATTATCTCTTGAATTCTCATCTGCTCTATACCAGGTAACCTTTTCTTTTTGCTCTTAACATTTCACAATTCCTGGTAATTACTATTTGCTTTGAGTTTTGATAATACATTGCTTGAGACATTGAGGACAATGTCTAATTTTGAGTTTGGGGGTGTGCATTTTGATTTTTGCTTCAGTTTTCACATTTTGAGTATAAGAGCATCTCATCCCATTCCATTTACATATACTGTAAATATTTTACATATACATCCATACATACATATACATTACACATTTACACACACATTATACATTACTTAGAAATTGTACATATTGCACACAAATAGATTCCCCATTTAGTTAATGCATTACTCATTTTAGGAATCATGCATCATGCATTAAAATCTTTTGCCAAATCCCTTGAGTATTGAAAAGCTACCTATGAGAGTGATTTGACTTACCTTTAGTTGGGTTTGTGGATTGAAAGTTTCCTAAGAGATGCAAGGTTTTGAAGTGTCTATCCCTTGCCTATATCTTCTTAGCCAAAAAGCCACCCAACTAGTCATTTGGAGATGGAAGTGTTTAGAGGGAGTTATTGGATATAAGGTAGTCAAATGATGTCTCACCAATCCTAGAACAAATTTTCTAAACCTTTCAAGGCGAAATACCAGCTTGTACTTGAAAAGAGAGATGATTAGGCATTCTTTGATTTAAATCTCTTCATTTTAAACCTTTGGCCCTTTTCCTAATTAAAATTGACCCTTGCAAACCCCTTTGAGCCTTTTTGTCCCTAATTTTTCTTGAAACCCTTATTACTACCTAGCCAATGAACCAAACACTCCAACCCTTTTCATGAGAATAATTATTTATAACATTAGGTACATATTCAAAAAAAAAAAAGAAAAAAAATGCAATAAAAGGGAGAAGAAATGCTTGTCACCTTGTAAAAGTGCTAGTATATGTGCTTTTCACCATTGTCATTCGAAATGAAAGAAATCCACCCAAAGTATTAAAAGAAATGAGTTTGGGGGTGGCAAATTTTAGGGACAATCATCAAAAGAAAATGCAAAATACAAGTTTAAAGAATCAAATGTCCCTCCATTTTTATGTGTTTTGTAAACTATGCTAGCACTTGACAATCCTCATTGTGTATTTCTCTCCCCCATATATATAAAGAAGAGAAAAATATATAATAAAATAAGAAATATACCTTATGTTGTCAAAAATTGAAAATATTCTCATGCTTTGAATCCTTTTTACCCATCTTTCTTCTTAGCCTCATTTTAAACCCCATGGCCCCATTACACCCCTAAAAAGACCTTTGATCTCTTGATAGTACTTGCCACATTAGTGGAGATAGGAGTAGGGAATTTGCCTATGGGATTGGAGAAATTATCTATTCATTCATTTAATTTCATCATTCTATATAGAGACACTTTGCCTATTGATTGTCCTAGAATTCCTTTTGAGCATAACTTTCTCTTTTGATTGGTTGGTTTGGGGATTTTGAATGATAATTGACTTGATGGCTAAGCGGTGAAAGCTTGGATAAGCATTAGATTCTTTGCATTTTGAAGGATGGGTATATGGATTGTTGGTGTGGCTAAAGGTGTGTTAAGTTACTTTAATAGTTGATTTTCATAGCTCTTTGGATAAGGCACCCCTAAAAATTTGCATTGCAATTTTAAGTTTGCTTGAGGACAAGCAAAAGCTTGAGTTTGGGGGTATTTGATGCATACATTTTGCATAGTCATTTAGGTCTAATTTCATAGCCATTTTATTTTATTATTAGTCATTTTTAGCCAATTTCATTAGTTATTTAGTTAGTTTTTCATAGTTGTCGATTTTGCATTAATTTGTAATTTTTACTTTGTTTTGTAGGAAAAATGGTGTTTTTGAAGGACTGAAGAGAATTTTTACCATTGAGGAGTGACTTTTACAGCCAAAGATGTCAAAAACAAGTTTTCAAGCTGAAATATACATTGACCAAATTGTGCATAACTTGCCGCATAAGCTATGCAGATCTGCATAAGGAGAAAAATCACTGTTCCAATACCTGCCGAAATGTGCATAAGGAGACTGCATAGCTTATGCACATTCACGCCTCCCTTATGCACTTTCACGGAATTGTGCATAACCTATGCACCAAGTCATGCAGTTTCGCATAAGTGAACTAGAAGGCCGGTAAGCGCATAAGGATCTGCATGACTTATGCAGTCCACTTATGCAGTCCCATAAAGAGTTCATTAATGAGCTGGCAGAAGATTCCCTCAGAAAATCCCTCCTCAAACACACCATTTTAGGGCTCCATGTCAGAAAATGCTATAAATAGTCCCATTTCCCATTTAAGAAGGAGGAAGACAAGGAAGAGGTGTAGGCAGCAGCTGAAGAGTCACTTTCACCTTCCACACCATTTTCAACCAAGATTTGCAGATTTCTTTCCTTTCTTACATTTTTCCTACATTTCTAGTTTTTAGTTTCTTGTTTCTTAGCTTAGATTAAAGCTTTATTTCCTTATAAACTCATAATTTCTTGTAAACATTATGGATAGTGAGTAGTTTTATTTTGATTCTGGAGTAAGGGTTGTAATATTTGAGATATTTTGTGGATTTTGATTGGGTAATCCATATTTTCTGGTCTTAATGAGTTTTATTCATTTCTTGTGTGCTTAATGGCATGCTTAGTGTAGGATCCCATTGAGTAATGTTCTTAATCCATGGTTGAGGCACCGAAAGGAGAAGGCCTTGTGATAGATAATCAAGAAATTGGACTTAATTAACTTAGCTCTAGAAATAGACTAAGGATTAAGAGGATTTACAGATTAATTAAAGAACTTAATGGGTCTTAATTAACTCTAACTCCACGAAAGTAGGATTAGATTGATTAAGGCACTCTTTGTCTCACTCGAAAGGGTATTCAAAGGATTTAAGAATTAATCTCCTTAAAACCAGTAAGTTCCACAAGATTGGATAACCAATTTAAAATCCCAAAATAGCTCGAATATGAAATCTCGAACTCCAAAATCACCTTTTCATAATTGTTAATTTTTAATTGAATTTAATTGCTTGCCATTTTAATTTTGCCATATAGATTTCAACTTGCTTATTTCAAATTGATGCAATTTTAGTTTAATTAATACATTGTTGGATAGATTATTAATTTTGCACATATAGATTTCATACTCAAATACCCATCAATTTATTACTTTAATTTCAAGAATAGTTCAATTTAGTCAACTTTTTATATCAAAAATTCAATCATTAACAAAACTCCTCGTGGGAACGATATCTTTTCTATATTACTTGTACGACCCGTGCACTTGCGGTTGGGCCACATCAAGTTTTTGGCGCCGTTGCCGGGGAGTTGTTTGTTTAAGATTGAATTCTTGATTATTTTAGTTGTTTATAGTTTTATCTTTGTTATCTTTTCATTTTTGTGTTTGTTTGTTCTTTTTCAGGTACTTTTAATCTTTTATGAGAAGAGCTAGAAGCACAAGTGACACATCCTTATTGTTCAATCCTGAAATTGATAAATTTTGTAAGGCCAATAAGAAAGAAACCAGAAAAAGAAAAGAAGCTTTGAGAGAAATTAAATTAGAAGAAGTCATGGCTGATGAAAGAATTAGAATTGGTGGTAATGCTGGAAATGATCGAAACAATGAAAATGTTGCCCAAGGAGAAGAGGTTGTAAATGCTAATGTGCCTAGGGGAAGTATGATGGATCATGCTTTTCCTCGTTTTGATGACTTGAGAGAGAGCATAGCAAGTCCAAGAATTGATGCAAATAGTTACAAGATGGATTTTGGAGTTCTTCAAATGATTCAAAATTCTCAATTCGGAGGACATCCTTCTGAAAATCCACACACACATCTGAAGAAGTTTGCTATGATCTGTGACATGCAAAAACAACCTGGAGTATCTGATGATGCAGCAAGATTGAAGCTATTCCCATTCTCTTTGAAAGATAGAGCATTGGATTGGCTTGATTCTTTACCTCACAACTCCATTACAAATTGGGAGCAGCTCACTGATGCATTTCTTGCACAATATTTTCCACCTGGAAAAACTCAAGAGTTGAGGAATCAAATGACAGCTTTCAGACCAAGAGAAGATGAAACTCTATATGAGTCATGGATGAGATGGAAGGAATTAGAGAGACAATGCCCACATCATGCCATTCCGAAATGGATGATAAATCAGAATTTTTACACAAATGTCACTCCTGCAATTAGAGGGATTATTGATGCTCAAACAGGAGGAGAATTTATTATGAAGCATGAAGATGAAGCTTATGAGCTATTGGAGAAAACTGTAAAGAATATTCATCTTTGGAGTAGTCCAAGAGGACCAGCTCCAACTCAAAAGAGGCAAGCTGCTGGAATGTATGATCTTGATCCATTCAACATGATTAATGTAAAGTTTGGTGCACTTACAAATGTTTTGGCTAAGAAGATGGAAGATTTGAGTATGTTGGTTAGTTCATCATCATCATCTGGAAGTTCACAACAAGTTGCCTATGTAGAGGGAACTACCAGCTGTGGAGTAGACTATGGAGAGCAAGCAGCATATGTTGGTAATTATGGAAACAAACAAACGGGGAATCCTTACTCTCAAACTTATAATCCAACTTGGAGGAATCATCCTAACTTTTCATGGGGAAATCAGCAAAGTCAAGTTCCAAATCAGAATTTTCAACCACAACAGCAACAAGGAATTCCATATCAGCAAAATAGGCAACCATTGCCTAATTTTCAACAGAAAAATATGAACCCTCCACCAAAACTGCAAGAACAAAGTTCCACCACAGAAGCTTTATTGCAACAGATTCTTGCTAACCAAACTAAGCATGATGAGGAGATGAGAGAGATGAAAGCAAGGCTAGAACAGATGCAAACACATAACAGAATGCTGGAAAATCAGATTGCGCAACAAGTATCTTCCTCAAGTACCAAGTCTTTTGGAAAACTTCCAAGTCAACCAGAAAACCCAAGAGAGCAGTGTCAAGCTATTACTTTAAGAAGTGGGAAAGTTGTAAATAATGAGAAGAGTGAAAATAGTGAAAAGAGAGAAAATTAGAAAGAAACTGATGAGAGTGAAAAACAAGAGAGTGCAGAAAAAGGTAAAGAGGAGGTTGAAGAGAAAGAAGAGAAATACATACCTCCAGAGCCTTATAAGCCACAGCTTCCCTTTCCACAAAGATTTCAAAAGGCTAAGCTTGATAAGCAATTTGGGAAGTTTTTAGAGGTCTTGAAGAAGCTTTACATCAATCTGCCTTTTATTGATGCTCTTTCACAAATGCCCTCTTATGCAAAATTCTTAAAAGAGATTCTCTCAAATAAGAGGAGAATTGAAGACCATGAAACTGTAGCTTTGACAGAAGAATGTAGTGCTATCCTCCAAAGGAAACTTCCTCCAAAGCTAAAGGATCCAGGGAGTTTTTCAATTCCATGCCACATTGGGGAATCATGTTCGATAAAAGCTTTATGTGATTTAGGGGCTAGTGTTAGCCTCATGCCCCTCTCCATCTATGAGAAGCTCAACATGGGAGATCTTAAGCCAACCCACATTTCTCTTCAGTTAGCTGACAGATCAATTAAGTATCCTGAAGGGATTTTGGAGAATGTGCCTCTGAAGGTTGGGAAGTTCTATATACCTGTTGACTTTGTCATCTTGGACATGGAGGAGGATTCTAATATTCCAATTATCTTGGGAAGACCCTTTCTAGCTACAGCAGGAGCATTGATTAATGTTAAGGGAGAAAAATTGACTCTTAGAGTTGGTGAAGATCAATTGGTTTTCAATATTAATAACACTATGAAGAAGCATCATTCCGAAGCTGATACTTGCTTAAGAGTTGATATCATTGATGAGCTGGTTGAAGAACACTTCAGAAAGAAATATCCAGAAGATCCACTTGAAAATTGTTTGGTTCATGGAGGAGGCATAGACTATGACAACCCTCATGTGGCTGCATATGCTCAACATTTAGAGGGAAGTCCACCGTTAATTTCTGCTCCAGTTTTTCAACTCACACAAAAGGAAATAGCATAATCTAAGCAACTATCATTCAAGGAAGAAGATGCACCTAAGGTAGAACTTAAGTAACTTCCTTCTCAGCTCAGGTATGAATTTCTTGGCACTAATAACACTTATCCAGTAATTATAAATGCAAACTTGAGTACTTTAGAGGCTGATAAGTTGTTAAGAGTGTTGAGGCAATTCAGAAAAGTTTTAGGATATACCATAGAAGACATTAAGGGAATAAGCCCGCACTTTTGCATGCACAGAATTATTTTGGAAGAAAATTGTAAGCCATCTATTGAACATCAGAGGAGGTTGAACCCAAATATGAAAGAAGTTGTTAAAAAGGAAATTTTAAAGTTGCTTGATGCAGGGATCATATATCCTATCTCAGACAGTACTTTAATTTCAAGAATAGTTCAATTTAGTTAACTTTTTATATCAAAAATTCAATCATTAACACAACTCCTCGTGGGAACGATATCTTTTCTATATTACTTGTACGACCCGTGCACTTGCGGTTGGGCCACATCAGAGGAGCAGGCTGGGGGAGATCCTCCCGCTGAATGACTTGTAAATTTTTACTTTGAAATGAATTGAAGCTCTTTCTTTGTTCAATTTCTTGATGAGATCGGAAAGCGTCCAAATTGTCTGAGTATGTAGTTGATCATTAAACTTGAAAGTGACTATTAATCAGAAGATAAGAGATCGGAAAAGACATTATGCGTGAACATAAGATCGAACTAAGTCATGACCAAATACCGTATGAAACTTTAAAATATTAGAATTGCAGAGTTTTGACATTGATTTTGAACTTTTAATATCGAAACCATCATTAGACCGGATAGAAACCTTAACTTTATTTTAAGGAATATTTGGGGCATTCAAGCAAGAAAGTCCGATCACATCATTAGCCAAATGATGTTCTGCAATATTTGCATAGAGAGATCAGAGAATATCAGTAGGCAAGATTGGATGGCCCGGAGACCCAATATTGATTCGAACCCATCTGATAAAGACCAAGAGATCGGAAAATAATTAACTTGAACGTGAGATAGGTTTGTTCCTGGGACGAGTGATCAGTAAATTCGGAAAAGCTACTTGTGACTGGGGCATCGGTCGAGAACAGATAAAGATTCAATTGAAAAGGGTCCTAGCGTTTGAAGGTCGACCAAAATATTGTGTCTACAGCTGCCCCTCTTTACATAATTTCTATTAAAGAGAATGAAATTCTCTTGTCTAGGAATTATGTAAAGATTCAGAACCATATTTTGGGTGGTTGGAATACTGAAAATTAAAATGCTGAAAATTAAAATCAACTTGGATCTAAGAACCAGAGGTTGATAATAGGAATTTAAAATACTGAAAATTAAAATCAACTTGGATCAAGGAACCAGAGATTGATAACAGGAATTTAAATGCTGAAAGTTAAAATCAACTTGGATCAAGGAACCAGAGGTTAATGACAGAAAATTAAATACTGAAAATTAAAATCAACTTGGATCAAGGAACCAGAGGTTGATAACAGGAAATTAAAGTGCAGAAAATTAAAGTCAACTTGGATCTAGGAACCAGAGGTTGATGACAGGAATTTTAAATGCTGAAAATTAAAATCAACTTAGATCAAGGAACCAGAGGTTGATGACAGGAAATTAAATACTGAAAATTAAAGTCAACTTGGATCAAGCAACCAGAGGTTGATAACTGGAAATTAAAGTGCAGAAAATTAAAGTCAACTTGGATCTAGGAACCAAAGGTTGATGACAAGAATTTAAAATGCTAAAAATTAAAATCAACTTGGATCAAGGAACCAGAGGTTGATGACTGAAAATTAAAATACTGAAAATTAAAATCAACTTGGATCAAGGAACCAGAGGTTGATGACTGGAAATTAAAATGCTGGAAATTAAAATCAACTTGGATCAAGGAACCAAAGGTTGATGGCAGGGAATTAAAATGCTGGAATTTAAAATCAACTTGGATCAAGGAACCAGATTTTGATGGCAGGGAATTAAAATGGTGAAAATTAAAATCAACTTGGATCAAGAAACCAGAGGTTGATGACAGAAAATTAAAGTGCAGAAAATTAAAATCAACTTGGATCGAGGAACCAGAGGTTAATGACAGGAATTTAAAATGCTAAAAATTAAAATTAACTTGGATCAAGGAACCAGAGGTTGATGACAGGAAATTAAATGCTGGAAATTAAAATCAACTTGGATCAAGGGACCAGAGGTTGATGACTGGAAATTAAAGTGCAGAAAATTAAAGTCAACTTGGATCTAAGAACCAGATATTGATGACAGAAAATTAAATGTCCTCACAAAGCAAACCTTACACAAGATGTTCCTCCAATCAAAGTGTACTTAACAAGGTCCCGAAGATAGATGATTAATGGAGAGAGTCAGAACAAGTCCCAAGGCTTGGCCTAGAATTTCCTCCTTTTACTCACTTTTTCAGAATGTCCCTCTTGGTTTTGGGCTCCTTACTTTGCAGAAAGCGCCCTTGCGGGTTTTCACTCTCTTTTACACGTTTTGCTAGGAGCGCTCTTTCGGATTTTCACTCCTACATTTTTTTTAATAGCCCGGCCATCATTCATCTCCTACAAATCTTGTAGCAAAGTATATGAGGTTATCAATATTCAAATCCTGATCTTATAATAAACTTTTAACGAATTAACAGCGCATAAATGAGGGTATATAAGAAAAATGAATTGAAGGAACAATTTTATTATGGCTTGAAAAATGAAGGTACAATTCCAAAGGAAAAGGGGTACAAGAATAGATCTCATAAATTCCTTGTAGCTAACTTTAAACTCCCTTAACTGCCACTATTTCAAGTAATCTTCCGATGAACGTTCGTGCCGTGGTGACTTATTACCTCTTTCAGTCTTCGGTTCCCTCCCTTATTTCTCCGTTTTCTAGTTCTAGGAGTGCCCTTTCGGGTTTTCAACCCTAGAGTTTTTTTTTTCTCACTTTTTCAGGATGCCCTTTCAGGTTTTCACCCTTTGCTCATTTTGCAGAAAGCGCCCTTGCTTGTTTTCGCCCTCTTTCACACATTTTGGTAGGAGTGCCCTTTCAAGTTTTCACTCCTACATTTTTTTTTAGGCATAATATCTTTTGACAGCATCTGCATTCATAGGTCTTGGGAATTCTTCACCGTCCATATGAGTCAATATCAACGCACCGCCAGAAAATGCCTTTTTAACCACGTAGGGCCCTTCGTAAGTTGGTGACCATTTGCCTCGAGGATCATTTTGATTTGGGAGGATCTTTTTCAAAACCAAATCTCTCGATTGGAATTCACATGGGCGAATGTCTTTATTAAATACTTTAGCCATTCTCCTTTGGTATAATTGCCCATGACACGCTACTGCTAATCTTTTCTCGTCTATTAGATTCAGTTGATCTAACCTCGATTGATTCCATTCTGACTCGTCGATTCCCGACTCTTTTAGAATTCCCAGAAAGGAAATTTCCACCTCTATAGGCAAAACAGCTTTCATCCCGTAGACTAACGAGTATGGAGTTGCCCCAGTCAATGTTCTTACGGAGGTCCGATAAGCATGAAAGGCGAAGGGAAGCATATTGTGCCAATCTCTATAAGTGACGGTCATCTTCCAGATTATTCTCTTAAGGTTTTTGTTAGCAGCCTCCACCGCTCCGTTCATTTGAGGATGGTATGGTGAAGAATTGAGATGTCGAATTTTGTACTGGTCACAGAAATTTTAGATCTTAGGGCCATTTAAATTCTTAGCATTGTCGGTGACAATTTAACTGGGGAGACCATGTCGGCAGATAATATTATTCTTGAAAAATTTGAGTAATGTATTCTGTGTGATATGAGCATATGACATTGCCTCAACCCATTTGGAAAAGTAGTCAATAGCCACCAAAATGAACCTGTGCCCATTGGAGGCCTTGGGATTAACAGCACCGATTACATCGATGCCTCACATTGCGAAATGCCAAGGCAAGAGAAGATTAAAAGGCTAATGAGGCGGGACGTTTATCGGATTAGCATAGATTTGACATTTATGGCACTTCCAAAAGTACTCGATGCAGTCTTTTTCCAAAGTAGTCCAGAAGTATCCCCGTCTCATGATTTGCTTGGCCATCATATGCCCATTAGCGTGAGTAGCGCAATTCCCTTCATGGGTCTCAAAAAGGATCCTCCTTGCTTCTTTTGCATCCATGCACCTTAACAATTCGCCATTGGAGCTCCTTTTGTATAAAATTTCCCCACTGGGGAAGTATCCCAGTGCTAATCTCCTGATCATTCTTCTTTCATTTCTGCTTGCCCAGGGAGGATACTCCTTGGTTTTGATGTAAACCTGGATGTCATGATACCAGGGTCTACCATCTATTTCTTCTTCGATCATGAAGCAGTATGCCGGTTCACTCCTTACTTTGATTTGCAACTCCTGTGTTATCTGTCTCTCTTCCATCTGAGTCATAACGGCCAAAGTGGCTAAGGCATCAGCGAATTGGTTCTTGTCACGGTTGAGGTGAGTGAAGGAAATCTCTTCGAATTCCTTGATCAATTCTAGGAGATACTTTTGATACGGGATCAGCTTTGGGTCTTTAGTTTGCCATTCCACTTTGACTTGGTAAATAATCAAGGCCGAATCTCCATACACCTCTAACTTTCTTATCTTTATTTCGATGGCAACCTGTAGACCCATCACACAGGCTTCATACTCTGTAACGTTGTTGGTGCAGTCGAACCTTAGCTTGATAGCTATAGGGAAGTGCTTTCCATCTGGGGATATCAAAACTGCCCCAATCCCATTACCAGACAAATTGACCGCTCCGTCAAAGTACATTTCCCATACGTCATTCAGTTCTTTGTCCTCGCTGCTGACTTCATTAACGTACTCATCGAAAAATTCGAAATCCAGGGCTTCATAATCATGGATCGGGTTTTCTACTAGGAGATCAGCAATCACGCTTCCTTTCACTGCTTTTCTAGTCATGTAGACAATGTCATATTGAGAAAGAATGACTTGCCATTTTGCTATCCTTCCTGGCACGAACGGGCTTTCAAATACATACTTGATTGGGTCCATTCTGGAGATGAGCCATGTTTTATGATTCAATATGTAGTGCTTGAGTCGATTTGCCGTCCATGCCAATGCGCAACAGGTTTTCTCTAGGAATGAGTATCTCGACTCACAATCGTTGAATTTCTTACTTAAATAGTAAATGGCTTTTTCCTTTCTCCCTGTGTCATCATGCTGCCCTAGAACACAACCCATCGAGCTCTGCTGAACTGTCATATACAAAATCAACGGCTTTCCTGCCACTGGAGGAACCAATATTGGCGGATTTGACAAGTACTGTTTAATCTTTTCAAAAGCCTCTTGACAAACTTGATCCTACTGAGTGGTGTTATTTTTCCTGAGTAGTTTAAAAATGGGCTCAGCTTTAGCAGTGAGATTGGAGATGAATCTCGAGATGTAGTTCAGCTTTCCCAGGAAGCTGCGCACCTTCTTTTCTGTCTTTGGGGATGGCATTTCTTGTATGGCTTGAACTTTGTCTGGATCCACTTCTATTCCATTCTCACTTATTATGAATCCCAATAGTTTACCAGATCTGGCCCCAAACACGCACTTAGCCAGATTCAGTTTCAGTTGATACTTCCTGAGCCTTTCGAACACCTTTCTCAATACTTGTACTTGACTTTCTGCACCTCTGGATTTGATGATCATATCATCCACATATACTTCTACTTCCTTGTGCATCATATCGTGGAATAATGTAACCATGGCGCTTTGATAGGTGGCTTCGGCATTCTTTAACCCAAAAGGCATAACCCGATAGCAGAATACCCCCCACTAGGTGATGAAAGCAGTTTTGTCTTTGTCCTCTTTGTAATACCCCAATTTGTATAGCCTGGTATATTTCACTGTTCCAGTGACCAGTGTCGGTCCGGATAATTAAGGGGATTAGAACCATACTTAAGACAACTTGAGAAGCCACAAACACAAATAATTAGTAATGTTTAATTAGTTAACTATAAATAAGAAAAACAGAACATAAGAGGTTAAACGAGCCGAGAGTCACAGCGATGGGTGACCTCCTCGGGAACGACTGCGAAGTCATTTTAAACTCAAATTTCGAACCGTAAAAAGTGACGCTGCGGTCCTTAGGACTCTTATGAACACAGTGGAAAAGAGAAAATCACGAAAAAGAACTGTTAAGCCAATCAAAAAATTAGGTCAGGGAGCCGGAAGAAATATTGAATTATTTGCAAACCGGGATGAACCGGCGAGGGGCAATTTGGTCAATTGACCCCGAGAGCTAACTCCTGACCTAACTGTCAAATAAAATCGGAGAAAAGAAAATTTCGAAATCGAGAATTAAATTAAAGAACTAATAGAAAAAAATAAATAGAAAAAAAAAAGAAAGAAGATGGAAAAGTCAAAGGTGATGACATCATGCATGATGTCATAAAGGATTAATTAAATTATTTATTAAATGGGATTTTTGGTCTTCAAAAAGGGGATAAGACTAAAGAAAATAAAACAAAAAAAAATTAGAAAAGTGTCTTCTTCTTCCCTTGGTTTGCCGCCCCACCTTCTCCCTCCCATTTCCATGGAATTCTTCCATTTAAGCTTACAATTAAGCTTGATTTTCTCCACTTAATCAACATAACTCCCTTAAATACCTCACTAGAACTTGTAATCTCAACTTAGGAAGAAGAGTATAAGAAGAAAGAAGGGCTAAAGCTAGAGATTGAAGCTTTAAGCTAAGGTTAGTATGTTAACTCCTTATTTTTCCATTTAAATGCATAATTATTGTTTGAAATGAGCTTGGAACTTGATTAAATGAAACAAATATGGGGGAAGGACCCATGCTGAAATTTTGGCCTGGTTGAAGGGAGTATGAATTGCATGAATTAAATGAGTTTGAATGAGTGTAGAAACCTTAATTAGTTGAATGATTAGCATTAAAACCATTAATGTAGTTAAATACAATGAATTAGTGAGATTAGGGTTTGAATGTTAGGGTTTGTGAACCAAATTTTGGAGAAATGCATAAATGATATCTTTGACCAATTGTGGACTGAAAAATGGTCAATAATGACCAAAAGAAATGTATGGGAATTGTTAGAATGGAAGACAAATTCGTAGGTCAATTGGTCATGCTGCTGGCAGCATGACCAAGCCAACTTTGAAGGACCAAAACTCAAATTTTACAAGTCCAATTGATATGCCATCAATTGAGGATGAAAATAGACATAAAATGGCACAATTTTCATTAAGGAACCATGCCCAAAAACTGACCAAAACTTAGTGAAACAATTGACCAAAGTGAAATGAGAGCAGGCTGCCATCAAGATTAAATCGACCAAATGAACAGTAACTGTTCATTTGGTCATAATTCGAGCTAGAAAGGTCAAATTGACCTGAAATTTTACCAGAAATTAGATAAGACATAGATCTAAAACTTTCATGAAGAAAACCACCCCAAATTATGCCATTAACCTAGTCAAATTATTGAGCAAAGTTGAGTTATTGAACCTGCAACTCTGCAGAATTGCCATTGAGCAGTAAAGTTCCAATGGCTATAACTCTCTCTAGAAAACTCCGATTTAGGTGATTCTTGAACCGATGGAAACCTAAGACATAGTAGAACATTTTTATGAAGGAAATTAGACCAAATTATGGACTTAACTCGATCAAATTATTGAATGAAGTTGGACCAAAAATCTGCCAGAATCATAGTTGCAGTATGAACAGTGCACGTGAACAGTAATTGTATTTTGGCTATAACTTGAGCTACAAAACTCCGATTGGGGTGATCCAAAATGAGAATACACTTAAGACAATAAGGAACATTTTCTATGAAGGAAGTTTTTCCAAATTCCAACAGTAGATTGACCAATGGAACAGTGCAACTTTGGAGCTCCAAAACCGAAAATTGGCAATTTTGCCAAAATGACCTAAGCTTTGAGAAAATGACCAAAACCAACAAGTTTAATGACCAAAATGTGGTATGTGGGTGAAGTTGAAGTTCCCATACCTATTAAGCCTTAGAAAGTCAACTATTTGACTTGAATAGTGCAGTGAATAGTAACCCGAAACACAAAATTTAAAGAACGTCGAATTTAGCACGTTAGAGCTAGGTAATTGTGAAGCTAAATTTATTTTGGATTTATGTTAAGTTCTAGTACTGAAACATTGTAAAATTGTGTGTTTCAGTTGAAAAGAATATCGGGAAGGAACCCGAGGAACCGAGTCGAGGCTAAGGGATGACTCGCTTGAGGTTTGTGCACAATAAACCCTATTTAAGCATTTTATCCTTGAAAAATTGATTTAGTACGCATTATGAATTTATGAACTTTTGTGTTGCCACCTTGTGATCAAATTGTAACTTTGGAAATTGATTTGATTTTTGTATGCAATATTTGAATGAAATGTTTGAAATGGATTTTTGATTCACACTTAGCATGACAGTTACTTATTATTCCTCCTCCATTTATGGGGTTGAGATCGTTTATTTTCCTCCCTCTCTGGCTTGCCAGTTGAGGTTGTAGATCGAATGAGTACTCATTAGCTAGCTAGCCACCTCCCTCATTGATTTTCATTAATGGGGTTGAGATTGCTTTGTCGTGGTGTACAACACGGCATTGATCGGAAATTTTGTGTCATTGCTTAAGTCGTGTATGTCTTTGGCAACACTGTGTTTATGAAATTGTTTGACTAAACTGTGTTTAATAGATTATTTGACAAAATGATGTTATTATGAACTTTAATATTTGTGAAATGTGATTGAGAAACATTTAAATTGTGTTTGGCAATGAATGATTTATTTATTGCATTTTAAATTTTTATTGTGCACCACTGAGTATTTTTATACTCAGCGATGGCTTATTTTGCTGTCGCAGATAAGAGCAAGGAAAAAGTAACAGAGTGAGCTGTGATTAAATCGAGGATTACATTGATCTTTTATACGGGTATTATTTTATGCCCTTGTAGATAAATTTTGATGTAAATATGGAAATGTTGTATGTATCAATATAAAGTCGAGCAGTTGTAAATAAATTGTAACAATATTATTTTGGATTCTCTTCTGTAAATTTAATATTTGTTCATATGGATTTTCTGCTTTATGCTTTGTGAATGGAAATATTAAATATTTTGAGATGAGAAACCTTGATTTGTATTGTGAAATTAGTTGAAGTGCCTTGAATTGAATTGATTTGAGAATTATTGATGGTTGGGAGTTGTGAAACATTTTGGGAGTGTTTTTCTCAGGTAATTGAAGAACGGTTTCCTCCAAAAACAAACAGAACTCTGTCAAAATTTTTATAAAAATTGCCGCAAAAGTAAAATGGACAAAAATTTTTACTAGTATTTAAACTTGAATAAATGATTTTTAATTCTCATCAAAATGCTCACCACTTCCAAAATGTAAGAAAATCGTTTTAAAATCCCTTGTAGGGTACTTAATGAGTTATCGGTAGGTGAAGTTCGGTAGTTCATTAAGTATTCTACGGGATCATGTTATGCCTTACGGAGGGGTAAGGTGTGACACTCTTCATCCATGGGGATTTGATTATACCCTGATGCCCCATCGATACATGAACATCTTCCCAGTTCTGTAGCGTTGTCTACTAGCACATCTATGTGTGGGAGAGGAAAATCATCCTTCAAGCTTGTCTTATTGAGATCCTTGTAATCAACACATACCCTTACTCCTCCATCCTTCTTCATTACTGGGACGACATTAGCTATCCACTGAGGGTATTCAACTACTTCTAGGAACCCAGCATCATACTACTTTTTGACTTCATCCCTAACTTTGAGCAGCTTGTCGGGTTTCATTCTTCTCAACTTCTATTTCACTAGAATCGTCCCAGGAATTAGGGGGATCTTGTGCATTACTATCTGAGGATCCAATCCGGGCATGCCATCATAGCTCCACGAGAATACATCCAGGAAGTCCTTAAGCAAACTGACCATACTCTCTAATTCTCCGTTATTCACGACCTTGATTTCCCTCTTTATTTCCTCAGTCCCCAGATTTATGGTATGCGTTTCATCCCCACATGGCACCAGGGAAGGTTCATCTCTTTCGCCCTATTCTTCTACAGTTTCTTCTTCGGAATCACTTGAACCAATGGCAGTTATGGGAGTTTCAAAGTTAACATAAAGAACTTCTGAGTCAATTGAATTATTAGGTGTGAATTGGTCAATGGTCCTGAAGAAATGAAAGTGGAGTATATTAAAGGAATGGATTTTAATGTCAAAAGGAGAAGAGAATTGGATACAAATTGCGCTATTAATTCATTAATATGTTTATCATAAAAAAAGGGGTCCATTTACAACATTACACTTGTCACCATGGACAGAATGATTAAGTGTTGATAACAAAATGTACTTTACTCGAGATTAAGCATGGGGACATCTTCCACTTCCCAATTATCAAGCTCTTGCCCCTTAGCGATTGGGGAAATCAGTGCCTCAGATAGGGAGTCTAGTTGTATGACATCAATGGATGGTTCTTCAGGAGATTCTTCACTTTCTTCGGAATTCTTGATGATCGGTTTGGTGAAGACATCTGTGATTTTCGGGACAACTTTCACTTTCCCATCTTTTCGATCAACCTTTGATCCCGGAGCATATTCCTCATCCAGAATCTCCCATCCACGAGAGCATCGTTCTCATACCCTAAGCCGAAGCGGTCGATCTTCTGAATAGCCGGTACAGGTTTGAAAATCCCCTGTAACGCGACGCCCAATCCCTTGCCCTTATCATAGCTGCTTTTCAACATCACCTTTGCAACCATAGCTACAGCTCCTTCATCTCTCGGGGTGGTTCCTTGTAACTCCAGTGCTTGGAAAGAACTTTCCAAGGATCTTTCAGTCGTTTCCACATAAGGAACAGATTGAGGCTTGGTGACTAGCATGGCCTCCTCCTCTTTCACTGTGATGATTTTGCCGCCCATGATGTACTTAATCCTCTGATGCAAAGTTGAAGGCACGGCGTTTGCCGAATGGATCCAGGGTCTCTCCAACAACATAGTGTATGCGGGCTCGATATCCATTACTTAGAATGTGACGTTAAAAGTGCATACCCGATCTGCAGTGGCAAATTGATGTCCCCAAGTACTTCCCTCTTTGTACCGTCAAAGGCTCTTACCACCATGACACTTTGGCGTATGGCTGACGGGTCAACAGGTAGTCTTGCTAAGCTGGCATTAGGTAAGACGTTGAGGGTGGATCCATTGTCAATTAGGACCTTGGCAACTATGCATCCTTTATATTTGACTGTTACATGCAAAGCTTTGGTATGCTTCAAGCCAGCCGGGTCTATCTCATCTTTAGAGAAGGTGACAAAACTGGATGCCTGAATTTGCCCAACTATTTTCTCAAATTGTCCCGGTGTGATATCGGGGTTCACAAAGGCCTGGTACAAAACTTTCTGTAAGGCATGGCGATGCACTTCCGAGCTCAAAATTAGTAACAGCAAGGAAATCCGAGCGGGGGTTTTTCTCAGTTGCTCGATGACATCATATTCGCTCTGTTTCATTATTTGTAGCAGCAGTTCCTCCTCTTCTTTCTGTTCAGTAGCTTCCCCTTTCTCACCCCTCACAACCCTTTCCTCCGTAATTTCTTGTGGCTCTCCCATTTTTACTTTCACCTTCTTCTTTTCAGCCTCACCATTTATGTAACATCTCCTACTCCGAGTTATGAATTCTACTTCCTGATCTTGTGGGAAGGAGTTACTGGTTGTGACGGGCTTTGGGTTAGGTTGGGGAGTAGCATCATTGGAAGGTTCAGTATAGGTCATCTTAAAATGCTTGCGAGGAGCGAAGCATGGTTTAGGAGGGGTAATGGGTTGAGTGTGGGCATGGTTGAGGGTAGGAGTTGAAGTACTGCTGGATGCGCCCCGAGTAAATATTTGGAAGTTGTAATTCCAAGGCACTGCATGGGTGTTGGTGACTGGGAGTTGAGGCGGGGTTTGAATGATTGTTATTGGTGCTACTGGTGGTGTCAGTGTGTTGGGAGCAGAAAAGATTAACCTTGGGTTGGGAGTAGAGGCATCTCGGCCGAATCTGGCCGTGTTCACTTCACCCTCCATCCTTGACCTTTGCTGACATCTCAAAGTTTTGAGGGACAGCATTCTTTGAACTTCCTGCCTAAACTCCTCACAAATGTGCAACTAATGATCAACTGCTCCTCCATGGTAGGGGCATCCTGTATCACTTTCCGACCCGGATGCCTGGGGCAAAGGTATCCCTCTCTTATTGCCATTGCAAAAATTTCCTCAAAATGAAGAATCAGTTGATCTATCTCCAAAATTGATCTTTCATCCACAGACTCTATCATATTCACGCCATTGCCTGTACCATGATTAGGCAATGGGTTTGAAGTGACGTTGGGAAGAGAGCCATTTCCCTCAATTTTTAACCACCCATTTCTGATTAGGGCCTGTACTCTTCCCCGAAGAGCTCCATAGTTGTCAGTTGAGTGCCCCAGTGCCCCGCCATGATATTCACATCGAGCATTAGCATCATACCACCTAGGATATGGTGGCTGAATTGGGTCAAGGGGGATAGGCACTATCTGATTTATGCCGAGTAAGTATCGATATATTTCACTGAGTGGAAGGGGGAGAGGTGGATTAGGGTTCCTTTGTGGTCTTAGATTGGTTTGGGGAGGAGGTGGTCTCGATTGAACAGGTTGAGCAAGGGGTCTGGGGTGGTAAGCAACTTGCGGCGGGTATTGTGGGTGAGGGTGAGGATAATTTGGAAAAGGGAGGGAATGTTTACTATTGTCAGGCCTTCAGTAGAAAGGTATGGCCGAAAGTTATTTTGAGGGAATGGCGATTGGGCTTGTCGGGTGATGGAGTGTACATCATCTTCCTTCTTCTTTCCAAAACTAGCGATCTTCTTTGCAGAATTCTCAGTCAACTCCTACAATCTCCCTAACTTAAGGTTAGCTTCAATTCTTTCGCCAACTTGAATAATATCGAAAAAGCTATTGGATGTGTTTCCGATCATTAGATTGAAGTACGGAGCCTTCAAGGTTTCAATGAACAGATAGCAGGCTCATTATCAGTAATTAGAGGATATACCTCCGCTGTCTTCTCTCTCCATCTCTGGACATACTCCTTAAAGCTTTCCCTCTCTTTCTGCACTAGATTTTGGAGGTCTCTCCTTGTGGGGGCAACATCACAATTGAACTTGTATTGTTTCAGGAAAGCATCGGCTAAATCCTTTCAGGAGCATAGTTTGCTCCTATCCAGTTGTGTGCACCACCTCAAAGCTGCCCCAGAGAGGCTTTCATGAAAGAAGTGGACCAGAAGTCTGTCATCTTATATGAGGGCAGACATCTTAGCTATGTAAGTGGCTAAATGGATGTGGGGGTCTGAATTCCTGGTATACTTGTCGAAATCCGAAACTTTGGACTTGGGTGGTACTACCACATCTGGTACCAATCTCAGTGACGATACATCTACTGAGTCATACATATTCAGACCCTCTATTGCTCTTAATCTTTTCTCTAGAGCAGACAACTTCTCACATTCTTTCTCTCTATTTTCACCCCCTGCTGCATAAGCCATGCCTCTAGTTAGGAAATGAGCTGCAGGGTGAACTGGAGGGATCGGTAGGGAAGGGTTCAATTTGATGTTTGGGACAGTCGAATTATAAGAAAATGGTAGGCCATTATTTGGGAATGTCGGATTAACAGTGATCGTCGAATCAGGAATAGGAGGTTGAAAAGTGAAAGAGGTTGAAGCTTGATGGGAATCAACCATTGTAGGGAGTGGGGGAGGTAATGGCAAGTTTGGTTCTAATGTAGGTCTATTTTGGGACATCTCCTTCATTAGTTTCATCAGCTCTGAGACTTGGTCTCTCAATTCTAAAACTTGTCCCTGTAGGTTCTGTACTTGTTCCTAGTCTTCCATTATCTTTTTTGCCCGGGACCTTGTTAAGTACACTCTTTTTGACTGAACTGCTTGCTCGATCGGGTTTGCTTTGTTTGGAGCAATGTTGATTTCCTGTGGGAAAAATTTTAAATTAATTTTAAATTATGTTAGTTTTAAAGATCCTAACTAGACAAAGGATACGGTGGTAGATAACTGCCAAAATGGAGTCTGTAGAAGACGAATTGTGTCAACTTTATCATGGCATCGCTCGATAGTCCAACAGTAAATGACGGGATCGTATGCTTGTCTATGATACTTATCCATATGACGCATTCATCTTTTCGTATGACCCTAATGAGGACAGTTCCCACGGGAGTTATGTTATTCATTCGTATTTTGCTAATCATGGTTGAAAACAATTCATTAATCAATGTGTTCATACATAGCATTTATGGCCTAGGTTCAAGAAGACTCTTTAAAATACAATGACATCTTTTGAGGTACTCATAGAGTCTTTCTTCTTGTCTGGCCGGATTGAATGTCTTCAAGGCATACTCAGATTCTGGCAGGAGCTCTTGTTTTCCTTGTGCTATTATTCTTTTCAGCTGGTCAACATTCTCCTTTAGCTCTTGATGAAGGGCTGCTTGTTTTTCTTTTTCTTTCCTTTCTTTAGCACATTCTTTCAAAATGTCATTAATAAGTTGTGCCTGCTCCTTCAATTCAAGCTTCTTCTTTTTGCTTTCCTGCTTATATTCTTCCATGAGTATTTACTGATATTCTAGCTTTTCTCGTAATTTGCAATTCTGAACTCCTGCCTCCCTTATTACACCTTGAAGAGAGGTCTTTTCTTTCTCCCACCGTGTTTCCCCTTCCTCAAATTCCACTTTTTTTGCCAT
The DNA here is from genome assembly GCF_030052815.1 of Hevea brasiliensis. Taxonomy (NCBI): domain Eukaryota; kingdom Viridiplantae; phylum Streptophyta; class Magnoliopsida; order Malpighiales; family Euphorbiaceae; genus Hevea; species Hevea brasiliensis. Next base: position 112,700,694 of record NC_079495.1, read on the forward strand.
CATTTCTTCCTTGAGTCTCTTTAACTCCTTTTTCAAGATTCACTGTCGGTTTTCCAACTGCCTTATATGTTCTTGTAATTGCTGGTTCTCGGCGTTCAAACTCTTTAGAGAGCTGACCAACTTGGCATTAACTTCTTCTGAAAGAACTTCCTGGTGAGGCATGCTTCTCTTAGGCTCTGCTAGTGCAGAAACTTGATACCCTTGGTCACTACTTGTTCTCCATCTGAGGTAATCTTTCGTGGTATTTGGCCCTTTAGGCGACCGCTCAATCATAGTGACCCTCTCCCAGGATTTGCGAAATGTTTTAAGCTCTTCCTCTCTACCGGGTTCACGATAAAAATGAGCTTGATGAAGTCCTTCAACACTGGGTGCAAACTGGGTTGAACCGAATTGCCTCATTACCAAGGCTGGAATGTAACTTGTGTATCCGGTCAATCCGACCAAAGGTACCAAGTGATTATAACCCATACAAAGCAAAATAGGCTGGCCCACTGTCCATAACTTCCTCCAATAATAGTTGTGACTGTTGAAGCTTAGAATCTGCTCTTGCCATTATAGTTCATTCTTTGGACTTATTGCCAATCTAGCCATTTTTTTGATGAGCGACTGGTCGGGATACCAAGTTAATCCCTTATTTTCCAAAGGATAGATGTGGCTGAGGATCCAAAGATGTAGCAAGTGGGAACAACACTTGATGGTCCCCTTACCCTGTCGTCGGTAATAGGTCAGAGTCAAAAGAGTCTCTGCGAGGATTGCAGGTATTAGGTTGATGTTTTGCTTCTTTACTGCCCAAAATATTTCTGTGTCGCCATAAGTTATAACTCCCAAAGGCTCGGGAAATAAGATCAGGCCATAAATTCCCAAAGCTAGTGCCAACGAAGCCTGTTCCCATTGCTTGCTTTGAATATGCAGATCCAAATGCTTCTTGATGTAAGTCCAATACCACTCATGTGTACTTCCCTTGATGGTTTCTTTTGCTTTTGCTTCTTCTGCAGAGATTCCAAGTATATGCGTGAACCGTTTCTAGGTCTGCCAATGCTCGTGGTGTAGATAAATCTGATTCTGCCCCACATAAGGGATTTCTAGCAGTGTTTGATATTCTTCTATAGTGGGAGTTGTATCAATATCATTGAAGGAGAACACCCCATACTTGGGATTCCAAGTCGATAGCATGGCCTTTAACGCAGGAACTTGTACTCTGACCCGTATCAAAGTTGCAATCCTCCCATACTTTTCCTCAAACTTTTCTTTGACATGATTGAGAAGTGATTTCCAACTGCTGGATAGATCATCAAGACCGGTCATTCTAACCTCAACCTTGCTTGGATCCAATGGAGGTAATGAGCCAATATCTGCCCCTACGTCATCAATCTGTGAGGACTCTGAACTATGAAGCAGTTTGGACCATTGTTTAGCATTCTGCTCCTGCCTTGGAACTCTTTCAGTTGACTGACTCGAGGATGCCATATTAAAATTTCTGTTTATCCTTTACAGACCCCGATTTATATTGCCTGTGGAGAAAATAGGTTAGCAAAATAAATTCAGGTAATTTTGAATTATACTGCTGGCGTGGCAATAACTATACACCTATCGAAGTAGGAAGGTGTTTAGATCATCCTAACAGTATGATTCAAAATTATCCTTATGTTATTTAAAAATTTAAAAATACAAGCAGAGTAAGGTAAAAGCAAGTATGTCCCTTTTATCCTAAAATAGGGAGATTCCTAATACCGGGTAAGTACTATCTAATTGGATAGTTCTATCTTACGAGGTAGTTTGCTATAGTTTTCAACTACTGTGATAGTTTAGCTCAATGTCTAATTTTCTAAAGCCACAGGTTCCCAAATTGTACTACTATAAACAGTAGGGACAATTCCACTACCATGATACTAACAGAAGAATACCATGGGTATCACAGCAGATGGAACAAGTTCCAATTTGAGCAGAAACCTTCACGGATACTAACGGGGTAAAACCCATGGATACCGCTACATGACCCCCTCCTATTTCCTAAAATGGTAAGAAAGCCGGGTATAGGGCTGGAGTGTGTGAGGACATTGTGTAAGTATTCAAAGTGTGAAGGGACATATTTACCTCTTCCCTGTATGGGGGAGTTTTTTTGACGAAAATTGCTGTAATAAATAAGATAATCAAAATAAGCAAAATGGATAAAAAGAATAATAACAATCAATATATCAAGACTTTCAAATTTTGGTAAGTTAAATCCCCTAATTATGATTTTAATTTACAAGAGCACAAAATTAAATCTGCTTTTGGACCTCTAAACCAGGATTAAGGAATAAGTCCCCAGCAGAGTAGCCAAGCTGTCGCAAGGGTTTTTGCGGTCGCCTAGACAAATTCTCACCGAAGTGGAAAAAGTGAGGAGTCGCCACTTTAATTTTGAGAGAAATTAAAGAAAACCATTTGTCAAAATAATAAAAAAAAAAAACCACTTCGAAAACAGAGATTCTAAGTTCGGGGTCTGTATACGGGTGGGAAAGGTGTTAAGCATCCCACCTTGTCCCTTAACGAGGGTAAGCAGATTTAATGTTATGCTCTTTATAAATTAAAAATGATAATTAGGGGGTTAGAATGATGATGTCAATCCTTTGTACGGATAAAAGGAATATTTGATATTTCACTATTTAGGGTTGCCCAAGAATACGAGTACATGAGATGACCCTTCAGTAAATAGTTGTTGTGTAATGGATTTCTTTGTTGGGGGTTAATTCGCATATTGGAGTTGTGATATTTTAATTTGAATTTATGTTAAGAGAATTCGGGTAAGAACTCTCTCCCGATCTCTTGATGTATTTTGTTAAGAATTTAAGCGGGAGATTTCGGATAAGAACGCTCCTCCGATCTCCACTTGTTTTATTAAGGTTTTAGCCGAGAATTCGGGTAAGAACTCTCCCCCAATCTCTTAGTGTATTCTGTTTAAAATTTAAGCGGGAGATTTAGGATAAGAACTCTCCTCCAATCTCTACATATTTTATTAAGATTTTGGCTGAGAATTTGGGTAAGAACTCTCCCCCGATCTCTTAGTTTATTCTGTTTAAAATTTAAGCGGGAGATTTCGGATAAGAACTCTCCTTCAATCTCCACATATTTTATAAAGATTTTGGCCAGAATTCAGGTAAGAACTCTCCCTCGATCTCTTAGTGTTGAGAATTTTAATTGAGAATTTGGGTAAGAACTCTCCCCCGATCTCTTTAATTTATTGCGTTTAAACTGAGCTCGGGTAAGAACTCTCCCTCGATCTCTTAATATATTATGTTTAAAAATTAAGCCGAGCTCGGGTAAGGACTCTCCCCCGAACTCTTAATGTGTTGCGTTAAAAATTAGATTGATTTCGGGTAAGAACTCTCCCTTGAACTCTTAATGTGTTGCGTTTACAAATTGGACTGAGTTCGGGTAAGAACTCTCCCCCGAACTCTTAATGTGTTGCGTTTAAAAATTGGACTGAGTTCGGGTAAGAACTCTCTCCCGAACTCTTCATGCATTTATTAGAATAGCGTTTGTAGGAACTTCGAAACTAGGGATTTAGGTAAAGGGTCTCTCTTGACCCCTCTTTTTGGGAATGGAGTACCAAAAACACAGGAAACTTGTGTAAAGCTTTTCCTAGCCTACGAGACCTTATGACTAGATGGAGGACGAAAGATCGAACTCCTTGCCGATCTTCCGCGTGATAACTTTATCCGAACTCTTTGATCCGATCTCTTTTAGTTGCTCACTCGGGATCCGAGATTATCTCAATTCCTGATCTATTATATTATCACCTGGGCTCGTTCCTTAGCCCGACCTCATAAATCATTTGTTTGACCTATTCTTATTTCCAACCTGCCCGACCTATGCTACACCTATCTTCCTTTAATATTTTATTTTTTTAGACCGAAAGCTCTCATGTCGAAACACCCCTGCTTATATTCTTTTGAGTATCTACAAGTTGTCAGTGAATTGAATGTCTACTCTTGAAGGAAATGAAAACTAAATGATGATAAATGGAATTTGCGAATAAAAGAAGACACAGGAAATAACTATTGGCCTAGATAATCTATTCGAGATTTAGTGTGACTGGATATAAAAGAAATTACAAAAGAAAATTGGAGAAAACAAAACGAGGGTATTCGACAAAACAACAGTTTAGGCGCTTACCTGTGGGAAGTTGAGGAGACAAATGAGCTGACTCCGGAATCCACAAATCTTGTAAAGGAGAAAGCTGACGGCCGAAGGACTTGAACTTACCTGAAGTAATGGGAATAGGTCGAAACAAAATTGCGCTTGGAAGATAATGCTAGATACTAGAGCGGTGGAAAGGAGGTGATGGGAAGATGGTAGCACAGAAACTAAAAATGGAAGTTTCAGGACTTAGAGCTCCTTTTGATGAAAATACTTAAGAAAACTAGTTTTTAAAGTTTCTCAGCACTTCGAAAGCTCAGAATGGAAAGTAGCAAGACTGAATCAATTTCATATTCTTTCCACTATAATCACCACCTTTTTATTTTTTTGTCCTCCTTCTACAGTATTGTGTGGAGGTATTTATAGGGAACGGGTGTCCCTAATGAAGGGTCAGGATCTTGCCAAGGGCAGACGGAGGGTTCATATTCAAAAGGACATAATCTGATGTCTGAGAATCAAGGAGAATCAAAATGGAGGGTCGGGATCCCGTTCAGAATATTCATCCTTTCTTCTCTTAATCCAATGGCTCAGGGCCTTGCGTTACAAAATGGATCCAAAGGCTGGGAATAAAAAGCGCTAAACCTGTCATCTGCTTTTTGATCCGAGGGCTCCGGATCCATTCTTATGATTGTGATCAACGGTGGAGATCGAGATGTACAGGACTGCTTTAACTGTTTTGGCGTTTGGCAGCTAGGTGGGCATTTCTGCAGACGAGATGTGCGGCGAGGATCTGATCACGCCTGTAAATGCTTTAACTAACTTGAATCTGACGATGAAGAGAGTTAATTGAAAGTTATTTAATCCCTCTATGTTTTCCGATCACTATAGGTCGTCTCCTGTTTCTTCCGATCTCCCCATTATGACCATTCCCTTTTCCGATCTCTATCTCTTGCATCGGATCCCCGCTTATTTCCTGATCTCTCTCATTCTAGATCTTTCCTCTCTATCTAACTTACATTGGTCAAAGTAATAAATTTTTCAGTTACCGATGCATCCACTTCGGGTTCTGTATGCAATAAATGCCAAGGCCCTATATATATGTAGCAAATGGGAAATCATTCTCACACCTCACTTTTCCTTTTTCAGTTCATTTTCAATGCGCCACCTCCCTAATTCTAGCTTTTTCGGTGATGGTTCTAATTATGATGGCCATTTTATCTTTTTTAGACTATTTCTTTCACCCCTCGTCTGAAAATTTATGACCCTGAAGATCGGTGAACTAGGAAAGTGTCATCTAATGATAGTGAGGGAATCGGACTAATTTGCCGATCAAGATCAAAAGTGACGGTCGTGCCGATCTCGAATCTGTCTATCGGTACAATCGATAGACCGATCTCGGACAAGAGGACTTCTAATTTCAATCTTAATGTTAGTGACCACATCTTGAAGTCCATTTGGCTCCTAACCATATCGGGCGTCCCGACTACAGCTCGGTTCTGGTCGATGACATCGGCGATGACTCTGCTCAATATCATGAGAGTCATAGTCGCCCTATCTGAGTAGCACATCTATCCAATATTTGTGGCTAGCTTTCTGATCAAACACATCTTTTGATTCAGCCACAAGACTAGGCTTTGACATAGGCCAGCATTCTGGGCCTCGGAGTAGTCTTAAGCTAGGTAGATTGGCCTAAATAATATAATCCGATCTTTTGAGATCACCCAAATGATATAATCTGATCTTTTGAGATCGCCCAAATGATGTAATCCGATCTTTTGGAAATGAAATGAAATTTTTATTTAAATGTTTTTGTTTTGTTATTGCATTAGTTATTTTTTTGATCTCTGATTAGTGTAACCGATCTGATCCCTAGACGAATCGCCATTCGGCGACCCATGGCTTTGGAAATTTATTCAATTTGATGACCTTGGTTAACCGATCTCATTTATCCAATTTTTTATTATGTTTCTGGAACCTTCCCGCGATGTGTCAAGGAAGCAGCCCAGCTACGCTAACCGATGCGTCACTTAGGACTTTGTGAGCATTTAATGCTCAGATGGGTATAAATAGGGGGAAAGGTGAGTCATTTTTTCCTTATGTCATTTTCAGACCTACCCCAACAATCTCAGTATTTCTTCTCATTTTCTAACGTTTCCAAGCACCGATTTATACTCCGGTAAGGGTTTCAATCTTTTCTCAGTTATTTTCTTTCCTGTTTTTGAAAGTGAGCAGCACCAATGGTCAGAGAGCTGCAAGCCCTCCTTTTATCCATTTTTCGTGGACCTCAAAAGAAGGCGATGTGATCAGATCAGGCGGGTGATCCAGCACAGCCATCGTTCCGGTTACTGGTCTAGCTACCAGACCGAAATGAGGAACCTCTTAGAGAAGGGAAAACCTGCCAGTTGATGAGTTTTCGTCCATCCTGAGAGAAGCTGATCTCCAATCCATAAGTCAGGAGTACAATCTGTGGATCGACTCCTTTGAACTGATCAAATGCCATAGCAACTTTCGAGCTGATCACTTCTTTGATGAAAGTGACCTCATCATAGTATACGAAGAGCAACTGAAGGCCAGGCTTCGTTTCCCCTTAGATGAATTTTACAAGGCCATCCTAAAGTTCCACCATGTCTCGGTAGCTCAAATGCATCCGAACTCCTGGCGGACTTTAGTAGCCTTTAGGGGCCTCTGCCGAGCCAAGAGATTGGAGCCCACGGCTAAAGTCTTTGATGAGCTGCATGGGCTTGCCCGAAGGAAGGATGACAAATTCTGGTTCTTTTAGGAAAAGCCAAACTGCACGCTTTTTATCGATCTCCCTTCTTCGTTGAAGAATTGGAAGAACCAATTATTTATATTGAGGAGCAAGATTCCGAATAGCTTCGAGGGTATCCCACGGAGTTGGCAATACCTGGTCGCTTCAATTCCAAAGAAGATCACTTTAAATAAGGACGAAGATGCCATGGTGAATGAGTTAAAGACTCAGGCGTCCACCCACAAATTCTCATGCTTAGATGCGGTTATGGCCAAACTAAAGTGGTGGATGATGCGGCTGATCACCGACGAAGACTACGAGCTTCAGTTCTCTGACCTTGATCCTGGTACAATCCATATCTCTAGCCTCTAAATCTTAGCGTACTCACTAACTTCTTCTTTGTGTAGGTATAGCGGGTGGTGACGCTTCTAAAGAGAGCTGCAAGCGAAAGAGGGAGGTCTCCTGAAAGGTACAGGTGATGAAGGAGGCTACCGCTGCTACTACTCAGACACCTCAGGGAGATTTGGTAGAAATATTGAGCTCCCCTCCTCGACCTCAAGAGCAGTCGGTCCGTGAAGTAGAGGTCGCCGTTTTTCCACCTCAGTAGATTGAATGCCTACCTCCTCCGCCACCTCCGATCTCTTCCAATGTGGAAGGGGAGTCTTCCGAACCTACTGTTAGGACGCTTTCTCAGGGAGCTCAACTCCTCATTCAATCACTAGAAAGGAACTGTTCCACCTGAGGGAATCATGGTCTGGCCAAAGTCATGGGAGCTTCCATCTACTTCTAAGAAGATCAGAACAGATTGGTAGAAGAGAGTATCGACGACATCTTAACTCAAACAATGAGTTTGGGCTTGGAGGCTATTACAAATCAACATGTGATTAGAGAAAAAGCCCACGCCTTAAGGAGGGATATTCTTAAAGTGGTCCACGATGCCTCAGCTGCAAAGGCTCAGCTCTCCACTGCCAATGATTACATCGTCCAGCTGGAGGAGCAGGTGAGACATTGCGAAGAGAGGATAGCGGAGGTGGAGCGGGAACTTGAAGTCTCCCAAGCTAGTCGATCTGCCGATCTCACTCGTTTTGCTGAAGAACTTCGGGCGAAGGAGGAGGAGCTCCAGGCCAAGGAGGAGGAGAGTACTACAAAAGAGGCTGGGGCATATGTGAATGCCCATAATGACCTCCTGGCCGAGCTAAAAAAGCATTATCCTGAGGAGGACTTCTCCTGGATGAATCAGCTCATCCTAGAGGCCGAAAAGGAGAGCAATAAGGAGCCTGAGAGAGAGGGAAGGGATGAGAGAACTGATAATGTATCTGGGGAGCAGGCTGAGGGAGATCCTCCTACTGAATGACTTGTAAATTTTTACTTTGAAATAAATTGAAGCTCTTTTTTTGTTTAATTTCTTGATGAGATCGGAAAACGTCCAAATTGTTTGAGTATGTAGTTGATCATTAAACTTGAAAGTGACTATTAATCAGAAGATAAGAGATCAGAAAAATATTATACGTGAATATAAGATCAGACTAAGTCATGACCAAATACCGGATGAAACTTTAAAATATTAGAATTGCAGAGTTTTGACATTGATTTTGAACTTTTAAGATCAAAACCATCATTAGACCGGATAGAAACCTTAACTTTATTTTAAGGAATATCTAGGGCATTCAAGCGAGAAAGCCCAATCACATCATTAGCCTAATGAAGTTCTGCAATATTTGTACAGAGAGATTGAAGAATATCAGTAGGCAAGATTGGGTGGCACGGAGACCCAATATTAATTCGGACCCTTCTAATAAAGACCAAGAGATCGGAAAACAATTAACTTGAGTGTGAGATCGGTTTGTTCCTGGGACGAGTGATCGGTAAATTCAGAAAAGCTACTTGTGACTGGGGCATCGGTCGAGAACGGATAAAGTTTCAATTTAAAAGGGTCCTAGTGTTTGAAGGTCGGCCAAAATATGGTGTCTACAATTAGAGTAAGAATTTCCCATAGGTGTTTGTTGATAACCTCCTGCATAAGCAGCTTTTTCTTGTAGATAATCATCACCATAAGAAGAGTAATCAACTCCACAACTTTGGGTTCTATCTATGTAGGCAACTTGTTGCATAGTTGTAGGAGTTGAGGTTGTTGCCTTTGTGCAAAAATCACTAAGAAGCTGAGTCAACTGATCAAATCTTGCATTCATGTAGCTAACTGAATCAAGTTCATAAATCCCAGCCTTCTTTAGCTCAAGTGCTATAAGATTTCCCCATAAATGGGTATTATGAGCAATTTTCTCTAATAGATCATAGCATTCTTCACTTTTCATTCTCATGAAATCTCCTCCTGCTTGTGAATCAATTGTGTTTCTTATGGCTAGAGTAACTCTGGTGTAGAAATTCTGAACAATCATCCATTTGGGTATTTCATGATGAGGACACTGCCTTTCAAGCTCCTTAAATCTCATCCAAGATTCATACAAAGTTTCATCATCCCTTGCTTTAAAAGCTACCATCAAATTCCTCAAATGAGTGGTCTTCCCAGGTGAGAAAAACTGAGATAGAAAAGCTTGAGATAGCTGCTCCTAATTAGCTATAGTAGCTTCTGGAAGTGAGTCATACCACTCAAATGCTGAATCCAGAAGAGAGAATGGAAATAAAGTGAGCCGAATCACTTCATCTAAAACTCCAGGCTGCCTTTGTGTACCACATATCATCAAAAATTTCTTCAAATGAGAATGGGGATTTTCAAATGAGCTACCTCCAAATTGTGAAGTCTGAACCATTTGAATGAGACTAGTCTTTAACTCAAATTGATTAGCTCCAATGATAGGTCTATTATCTCTCACATCTGCACATCTAGGAAAAGCATAATCTAACATGGATCTTCTCTGAGGATCATTTTGGTTAACAACTTCATTCTGCTTGTTTTCCTCATTTCCTCCATTGTTTCCATCAATAGCTTTATTTTGATTCTCCATATTTTCAATTTTCTCCTCTTGCTCAAACCCTTGTTGTTCTTCTTTTTCTGCTTCCTTTCCCCTCTTAGATTCCTTTTTGTTTGCTCGACAAAATTTTTCAATTTCAGGGTTGAACAACAATTCAGTATCACTTGTCCTTTTTTATCGTCTCATAAACATGAAAAGTACTTGAAAAACACAAGGAACAGCAGTGAAAATAAAAGAAAATAAAAATTCTAATCAGCTTAAAACAATTAAAATCCAACTTAAAAACAAACAATTCTTCGGCAACGGCGTTAAAAACTTGGTGTTAGCTGTGAAATAGCTTCCGCAAGTGCACGGGTCACAGTAGTATAGTTTTAAAAAAAATATATCATTTCCACAAGGAATTGTGCTTAAATTAGAATTAAAGGAATAAGCTAATTAGAATGATAAAATTTAAAGATATTAAAAATGAAATTTAAAATTAAAATTGGTATTTGAGGAATTTAAGCTAAATCAAACAATTAATTAAATTAATTAGACTATATTACCAAAATTTAAATTGAAATTGCTAATTATGAAATTGAGAGGAATTTAAATCTAAATTCAATAAAAATTAAAGTGATTCTAGAGATAGAGTTTTCAATATTGTTTGCATGTGGTTTATCCCCAATTTAGCCAAACACATGAAAATTACAATTTTGAGGGAAATCAATTCTTAGTTCTTTGAAACCTTTTTCAAGCATTTCAAAGTTGGTATTTATCAAATCAAACCCTGTTTTCACGGTACTTCAAACCTGACAAAAACCCAATTAAAGCTCTAATTGGTTTTGAAAGTCCCCTTAATCCTCTTAGCTTATCTCTAACATCAAGAAAACTAAGTTTATTGCAAGATTATCTATCCTAAACATTCACTTTTCAGTCCATCTGTCAAGGATTAAAACTTAACTTAATGAGGGCCAACAAGCTCACAAGCAATAAATCAAAATGTAGCAAATCTCATTTAAATGACTAAATCAGTTTAAAGACCACAATACAAAGCAATATTTATAAGCCCATCTCTAGAATCTCAAATATCTACTCACAAAGCATAGTTTCAAGATAAACCCAAGTATAAAAATGAAGAAATAATGAAAATCTAAGCTAAGGGAAAGAAAAACCCAGTAAAATGATAAAGAATCTGTTGCTGGAATGTTGTAGAAAATTTCCTCTACTGCTGCTGCAAAACGATCTTACGTGCTCCTCCTCCTCTCTCTCTTTCTTGCAAAATCTCCTTCTCTTTCTCCTTGTGGAAAGAAAGAGAAAAAGAAATTTTTATATGATTCAGAGGTCTGCCCTAGAATGGGTAAAAAGACAGAAGATTCTGCAGAAAGTGATGTATTAAATTAGAGGGACGAAAGTGCCACGTCAGCCATTTTCATTAAAACGACACAAGCTGAATCGGTTGTATTGTACCTTGTGTTGCAAGCTGTGTAACTTTTTGCCCTTGAAAAACTTCATATCTGAAAATGATACAACCCGTGACACAAGCTATGTCATAAGTTGTGCAACTTTCTATTTCTTTAACTCAACTTCAAAATTTTGCAATTCAACTCTAATTTCTTTCAAATGGCTGCTCTGATTAAAATACACCAAAATTCTCCAAATTCAACCTACAAAACAAATAAATTTCAAAAATTAAACTAAGTGTAAGAAGGAAAAATTAAATAAATGTATGCTAATATCTATCACAGCAGTAATCTTCATGATTCAGAGGTCACTACAGGTAATGTCCATAACCCACCTTTTACTTTTTCTAATATTTCATTTGATCAAGATCACATGTAATTTGTTGCTTCAATATCCTCAATTCATGAACCTGTTTCATATGAGCAAGCCAAATCAGATCCAAATTGGATAAAAGCTATGCAGCTTGAATTAGAAGCACTTGAAGCAAATCAAACTTGGGAATTGGTCGCTTATCCCTCTCATAAGAAGCCTATCACATCTAAATGGTTTTTCAGAATTAAACATAAATCAGATGGCAGCATTGATAGGTATAAAGCCAGGCTTATAGCGAAGGGCTTTAATCAATTGGAGGGAATTTCCTACATTGACAGCTTTAGTCTAGTTGCCAAGCTAGTCACAGTGAGGCTCTTTCTGGCCATATCTACTGCTTCTAATTGGGCTATCCATCAATTGGATATTAATAATGCATACCTACATGGATTCATTGATGAAGAACTATACATGCTTCCACCTTTGGGATACACAAAAGCTCATAGTGGTCAAATGTGTAAGCTTAAAAAATCCTTTTATGGTCTCAAACAAGCTGGGTGACAGTGGAATAAAGAGTTTACCTCTAAACTTATTGAATTTGGATTCACACAATGTCCCTACGATCACTGCTTTTTTATTAAAGGATCAAGTACTCACTTTTTGGCCTTAATTGTCTATGTTGATGATGTTCTCATTTCTGGTCCATGTGAGATAAATATTGTTGCTACTAAAAACTTTCTGGACAGAACATTCACCATCAAAGACTTGGGACATGCCAAATTCTTCCTTGGTTTGGAGATTGCTTGGTCTCCCTCAGGAATGTACATTGATCAAAAGAAGTATATTTTAGACATTTTGTCTAACCATGGTTTGCAAAATGCCAAGATAGCTTAGACTTCTCTTCCTAGAGGCATGAAACTTTCTTCTGATACTAGTCCACTTCTCACTGAACCAGAGAAGTACCAAAGGTTAGTGGGCAAGCTACTATATTTGAATCTCACTAGGCTTGACATTTCATTCTCTGTGCAATAATTAACTCAGCATATGCAGAACCCACTCCAGTTACACTGGGATATTGCTATACATGTCCTTAAGTACCTTAAGAGTTGTCTTGGAAAAGGATTATTTTTCCCTTCTGAAAATTCTTTTCATCTCACTGCCTATTGTGATGCAGATTGGGCATCATGTGTTGATACTAGGAAATCAGTAACTAGATTTTGTGTATTTCTTGGGCATGACTTGATTTCTTGGAAGTCCAAGAAACAATCCACTGTTAGTAGATCATCTGCAGAAGTTGAATATAGAAGCATGGCCTTAACAGTTTTCCATGAACGCATGAAGCATATAGACATTGATTCTTATGTTGTCAGGGATCAAATGGTAAAAGGATTCATTAAGCCTCAACGTGTTACATCAAAATTTCAGCTGGCAGATCTTTTTACAAAATGCCTAGGCTACCCACTTTTTTTAATGTTTGTATCCAAGCTAGGCTTGGTTGATTTCACTCATTCACCAATCTCCAGCTTGAGGAGGGGATGATAAAGATATAGGTCAGCAAAAAAAATATTTAATTCATGTAGTTGCAAATTTACAGGTACAAAGAACAGAGAGTAACCCGAAGCTAATAAGAGTATGCTTATTATAAGAGTCTTAGCAAAACGGTGTGTGCAAGAAGGAGGTTAAATGAAACGGGGCGTAGTATCAATATAAACAAGACTCTCGAAGGATCTCAACTCATGCAAAAAATGTGTACAGTAAGAAATTGTTAGTCTGTTATTCTTTGGCGGGCTTGTTTAGTGCTTAGTTATATAAAGTTAGTTTTAGTAGATTCCAGAAATTTTTTTTTGTATATAAGAACAATTTGTACTGTATTCACAGCAATGAGAAATAAATATTTTCATTCTCAACACCTACTTTTAAAGATTTAGTTTTTTTCTTTCATATTTGATCACAGTTGACAAGCAAAATTTTAACTGAGAATATTTAATGAAAGCACAAAAGTTTTTAAGTATGTGCACAAACAGAATGAACCAACTGAACATTGCTCAAGGATGCACAATCACCTTATGAAAAATGAAATTAACTATCACCTTATGACAGATTTAGGATATCAAACCTTTTTTACTATTATTATTTTTATTATTATTATTAAAAGAGATCATAACGCTGCTCTTCTGAACAAGAGGGCTACATGAGTGATCTCATAAGACTTCCACTGCATCTGATAATCAGAAACACCAGAAATCTAGCAGTGGGAGACGTTGATATGTTTGTTTTATGAATGAAAACAATCAAAATGGACTTTTGGGTGACATTAATATGTTTGTTTTAAAACATAGGAAGGGTTGTATGGTTTCACAAGTTGCTGACTTGCCGTTTAAATTGCCAGGGAAAGCAAGTGATAGTGTCCTGACATGCCGTAAAAGAAACTTACCATTAAAATCGATATTTCCTTAAAACATTTAAATCCGAGCTTGCTTGATGATCACCTTTGAGCCAAGTCTCACACAATGCTCCTACTAAATATACTATTGCTATTCTCTGGGTGAAAAAGAAAGGAAGCATTTGTTATGATCGTCATACAACTTTTACAATTCAATGATTGTTTGTTGAGAGATAAAAGGAAAAAAAAAAAACATGGTATGACATATATTTTAATTTTGTTTAATTAATTTATGTTTCAAACATAGGAGATATAATCGGCATTTTTTAGTGTCTATTTATAGCAATAATGCCACAATAAGATTACAATTTACGCCGAATATTTTCAATTACTTAACCTTGTTGTTGTATTCCTTACAAAAAAGAAACACTTGGAGTTGTATTACTTAACACTTGGTGTTGTAACCAGCATTAGCCAAGAGAGACAAGTGACTATACTCGTATTTTCCTCCTAATTCTTTAGGAAATTCTCGTAATTAGAAAGAGAAGTTACGGAGTGTGACGTCCGAGGGCTTAATAACCGTTTCTAAAATCTCATTTCCGTGTTATGGATGGATAGGTTCTTGAACTTTTTCCTTTTTTTTTTGATAAAACTTTTTCCATCTGTTTTCATTAATTTTTTCGACTCTTATATCACGCAACATAGGAGATAGGAAGATCTTTTTCATATTCCAAATCACCATAATCTGCCCTAATAATATATCATTATTTTACATTAAAATTAATTTATTTTTAAATATTTAAATATTATAATTTTAATATATTATTAAGATTATATTTAAAATTTATATTTTTAATTTATAATATTTTCAATAAATAAATTTATATTTTATAATGATTTATTAAAATAAAAAATAGAAAAAAAAATTTACACTAAACCTGTCTCACTCTATTTCCCAATAAAAAAAAATTGATAAAAAGACTTTTTAAACCCCTTATAATTACTCTTAAATCAAATAAGTCATTTTCAATTTAGTTGATCCATTTAAGCCTTAACAATTACTCTTAAGGGGGTGTCTAAGTACAAAATTAATAAGGGATAATTGTTACCTTTATAACTTTTAACCTTTATTAATATTATTTGGATGCTCAAAAGAGATTAGGCTAACTTTATAGCTCATTAATATTTATAGCTTTTTAGGAAGTTAAATGCTAATCTTGAGGAGGTCTAGGTTAATAATTAACCTCTTTGAAGGTTAAAACCTATAAGGGCAACATTTAACCCTCAATTTTTTAACCTTCCACCAAGTATACCATTAGAGTTAAATATCCATTTTAAGCTCTAACAATTACTATTAGGGTTAAATAAATTCTTATCAATTTAATCGATCCATTTAAATCACTAACAATTACTTTTAAAGTAAAAATATTAACCTCCATATGTGATGAATGCACATTTAGTAGACGTTCTTTTTTATTACATAACTTAAGAATTAAACTTTTTACTGTTTTTTCTCTTTGCAAATGTTATTACCAATCAATACACAAATGTTATTACCAATCAATACACTCGGTGCATTATTATTGCCATTCAACATATCTAATACTGAATTCAATACATTTCAGCATATTCAGTATATCTCATGCTGGATATAGAAGAGTAACATTAGGCCTGTCCAGTGACATTGGACATACTGGACTCATATTTAATGGAGTATAAACAATGTCATATGAAGATTTGTAAAAGTAAATTTTCAATTCATATGGATTAAAATGAATCAATTATTTCATCCTAAGAGTAATTGATGGAATGAAACATTAAGGGAATTACTGTAAAAAAAATTAAAAAAAAAAAAACATTAAGGGAATTAATTATTACCGAAACATAATGAGTGATAATTTACACATGCGGTTAATTTGATTCAAAATGAACCTAATTACGTAAACTCAGACTCAAAACAAAGCAAAATTCGAATGGATAAAATTAACAATATGCGAAGAAAAATCATCTGCCCCTCGATAAAGCTTTCTCAGCTGTGTCCATCTCTTCAAGAATCCTCGCCTTCCGCTTTGCTGGAATGGGAGCTGTAAGTCCAAAGCTAATATAATGCCCAGACACAGCATTCAGTGCCGAATATATATCACGAAAAGAAGCACGGCCAAGTAAAGCCTTCTCTCTTCTATACTTTGCCACCCAAGAATTGGATGTCTCTCTTAGGTCAGCGGCTACCTCTGCTACGTTAGGATCGTTTTTGTCCATCTTGATGGCGGTTCTGACCTTGTTGATAACTACTTCGGTCTCCTTCACGTACTCTTCATCAGATGCAGCATGAGCTGGAGCCACTGGGGATAACATTGCTGGAGTGAGAATAGTAGTGGCTAAGGCCAAGAAGTGGCGGCGAAGAGGTTGTTTCTGGTGCTGCTGTTGTGATGGCCGTGGAGGGCTGATGGTAGCGACAACGACGGCTTTGGATCTGGTGGTGGAGAGGGGTGTTGGTTTGGAGGTTGGGATTAGGAGTGTCGGTGACGCCATGGACTTTGTTGGCAGAGGGAAGGGGAGAGTAGCTTCTACAGAGGAGCTCTGGAGTGGGGAGGTGGGCTTGTGCCACGTATAGGCTTATCTCCTTATCCTATTTATGGATCTCTGGCTGAGACTATACCCAATCATGGTTTAAGGGAGTTTTATTTATATAAATTATTATTAAATTTATCATGGAACAAATAGTACAATGGCAGAATTTCTCATTCACTCCAAAAATTTATCTACGCATACTAGAAGTCTGTATGTTTTGATGGAATTGAGAAGTGAAAAGAAATGAAACAAAGTTTAATTTCCTTCCGCAAGGGAAATGGTGACTTCCCTTGCCCTTATCTTTACTTGAATAAGGGAAATGAGGAAAAATTAATGAAGAGAAAAAAAAAATATTTCTTTTTTATTGTTTGAATACTTCTGTTAAAATTGAAGAGAAAATTTTTTTTTTAATAAAATTACTTAATTATCATAAATTTATAATTTTGTTATTACATGATATTAAGAGTATATAAGTAATTTTAACATAAATGGTATTAAATTCTCCATTTTACTCCAATTTAAAAAGAAATATTCTAGGTTCATGAAAAAAAATTGAGAAACATAATTTCCTTTTATTTTTTATTCTCTATTTATTATCAAATAAAGAGATGTGAGAAATCACATTTCTTTAACAAAGGGTTAAAGTTAAGCATAGCTTTTATTTCCTTCCATTTTGTAAGCAAATTAAGAGAAATGGGAGAAGATAAATGGACAAAAGAAAAAATCAAGAGAAATGGGAGAAGATAAACGTCTCTCATGCTAATTTCGGCTTAGTAATACATAATATCTTCGAAAAAAAAAATGTGAATTGGGAGAAGATAAATGGAAATTTTTATTTTCTAATATAACGTGTATAATCGTATTGGGACATCCAAACTATTCATTTCTTTTCCTTCCTATCATTTGATCTTGCAAAACCAAACCCATGTGGTTCCTTTAGAAAGAATGTAACAGGAAGCATCACAGAGAAAAGAAAGAACAATGAAATAGAATCCTGAGATAATAGAAACTATCCCCATTTTGATACCATGTAAACTGATATCTCCACAAATCTGCAACTATGTGAGGAGAGAAAATTGCAAGTATGTGCATTGAGAAAAACAAATGCATTTTGAATTGAGTAATTACTCGTTCAGAAAATATATATCATAACTGCAATCATAGCACTGAAATTAAAGGAACAGGAACTGCAAAATCGCATAGGATTAGGATAAACTAATGAGGTATGGAATACGCGCCTTGTCCTCCATCAGCATCAATGTCATCTGCTTCATTTTTTATGTTGCCACACACATTACACTCCAAGAGATTAGACGACTGGTTAACATTTGACGAAGGCAAAGGAGCTAGAGTTCCCCAGCAATTTTCTCGATTACACATGTATCTCACGAAGAAATAAGCGTGGGGAAAGTCGGTTTCATATTCTGAGGCTGCCTCCTCCACCATTGGTTCATCATGGTCCTCCTCCATTGCCTCATTCTCTTCATCATCATCATCGCCCTCATTGTCCTCCTGATCCGACCAATTAGCTTCGACTTTACACCGGTCACACTCGCAGGTGAATCCATAGTCCTCGAGCAATCTTTTCTGCCGGCTGGAATAATTCTCATTAATAGGGAAATAGCTCAAGCAGATCTCTCTTCCTTGAGGGACATCATGAATCATCCGGATAATCACGTCAGTATTGCGATCGGGAGCATTGTCGACGTAATCAAATCTGCAAGCATTTGGAAGGCAGTCATGGTTGAAGAGGGAGGCCTTCGGGTATATGCCATAGGCTCGGACTGATCTCTGCCCACAGTTTTCTTTATTGAAATCCACAGGTTCCATTATGCCGAAAGCATTGAGCTTGTCCTTGGCAAGTAGTGCCGAGGTAAGTTCCAAGGAGAAGAGGAATCCCTCAATCGAAGGAGGAGGACAGAGAGACGAGATGACGGAATGTAAAAATTGAGCGGCTACGGCATCTTTATCCTCTCCATGGCCTTGAAGAGATGATAAAATTTGGAAGTTGGAAGGCGAGACAAGTGCAAGGTTGTAGGCGGCGATGAGGAAACGGGCTTGGATTTGGCGCTCCATAGGCTGATGCAGAACAAGGGATGGGCAATCCCGCATGCGACTTAGAGCTTGGCAAACCCAGGTATTGTGGGACGAGGCAATTGAAACCGAAAGGCAATTTGGGCTACAGAAACGATGTTGAGAGCAAGATGGGCAAGATAAGGGTGCCGATGCTGATTGTAACTTTCTGAAGCAGTTATCGCAATAAATTGAGGTTGAGAATTGCAGTTGTTGTCCATTGAGAGGAAAAGCAGAGTAGAGGAGGATTGGAGAATCCCTAAGCACAATTTCACCGCCCCTCAGCGGCTGAGAGGACACTATAGCTCGTCCTCTCCCTTGTATCTCTTCAATCCGCACTAGATTTTCCCTCGCCATGCCCGACATCCTTCTCTGTTCTACCAGGCGGCGGCGGCTCACTTCCTAGCTAGTTCATCGCACATAAAGTTTAGATCTATCCAGTGCCTAAACCAGGATCCTTCAAGCCCCAACATTAAACTACGGGCAACACTGATTATAATGATAATAATAATAATAATAATAAAATGAAAAAACCAATAAAACCCATCTTTTGGGATTAATTATTTAAAAAATATAAAATAAAAATTTATTTACAAAAATAACGTAAATTGAAAATAATTCATCAAACTAATGATTGCTTATAAAAATATTAATTAAAAATTAAAATTAAAGAGTCTAAGTTTTCTTTTAGATATATTATTTTAAATGACATTTTTAAGTGTTATTTTTTAAATGCGTTGTGTATATAATGAAAGTATACTTTTAAACTAAAAAAGTAATGCATTTTTATCATTGGAAATTGAAGAAATATTTTCTACATATAAAAGAGTCGAATAAAAATTTTAAGAGAGAAAAAGAATGTTGAAATATTATTCATCTCATTTTTTTAGCTGCCTAGGTTCTTCTCTTCTTTTTCGGCTTAAATTATTTTATAATTTTTATAGTTGAATGCTTAAATGAATTTTTTTTTTATAATTAAGTGTATTTTTTTTAATTTGTTTCATTGTAATTTAAAGTGTATATTTCCTTAATTTTTTCATAAACTATCAAAAATTTATATTTTATAATATTTTTAAATTATAAAATAAAATAATAGTTTATATAATTTTATAGTTAAATAATATGATAAATTATTTATAATATAATAATTGAATATTTTTATTCAATATAATTAATTATACTAGTTGAACAATATTTTATTCTCGCATTTAATCTATTTTTGTTATATATATTTAAATAAATATCTTAATTAAATATATTTTTAATTTGAAATTAAAATTTTAATTAAAAAAATTATAAAATTAAAAAATAAAATAAAATAAAAATTAATTTGTGAAAGTGCATATAAAGGCAAAAAAAAAAAATTAATGCTATTTTTCGCTCTTTTCCGCTTAAGTTGGGTGAAAAATAAAATGACTTATATCATTATAATTTTTTTTTATTTACTCTTTTCCTTTTTTATAAAAAAAGAGAATTAGATTTGTAGTTTTTACTTTTTTTACTTTCTAACAAAATAAGAAAATTGATTTTTCTTTTTCTCTTATCTTTTTCCTTGCTCAAAACAGCCTTAAAAATGATTCCAAAGGATACATTTTTCCCTTAACATATACAAATGGCTTTTTATGGATCCAATTAACATCATTGTTGTTGTTAAGAATGTAACGATCGGGCTACAACCACTAGAGAAATTGTCCGCTTTGGCCATAAGCCTCACGGTTTTGTCCCATAGGTGGAGTGGAGAACTTCCCAGGAGGTCACCCATCTTAGGATTTCTCTCAAGCGAGCACGCTTAACCCTGGAGTTCTTCCAACTCTCCAGGCCATTCCACCAAAAGGCGTCTCTAGTGATTAGTTCCACCATTTTATATATCATTACTTTTTGAACCCAAGACCATCTCTGTGCTTTGCCGATGTGGGATTTGCCTAAGGGACCTTTCTCCCCCCCCTTTCGAGACTCAGCGTCCTCGCTGAGGATTGCCCCACCATTGCCCAAGAGGACACGCGAGCGGCTCTGATACCAATTGTAACGATCGGGCTACAACCACTAGAGGAATTGTCGCTTTGGCCATAAGCCTCACGGTTTTGTCCCATAGGTGGAGTGGAGAACTTCTCAGGAGGTCACCCATCCTAGGATTTCTCTCAAGCGAGCACGCTTAACCCTCGAGTTCTTCCAACTCTCCAGGCCATTCCACCAAAAGGCGCCTCTAGTGATTAGTTCCACCATTTTATATATCATTACTTTTTGAACCCAAGACCATCTCGTGCTTTGCCGATGTGGGATTTGCCTAAGGGACCTTTCTCCCCCCCTTTCGGGACTCAGCGTCCTCGCTGAGGATTGCCCCACCATCGCCCAAGAGGACACGCGAGCGGCTCTGATACCAATTGTAACGATCAGGCTACAACCACTAGAGGAATTATCCGCTTTGGCCATAAGCCTCACGGTTTTGTCCCATAGGTGGAGTGGAGAACTTCCCAGGAGGTCACCCATCCTAGGATTTCTCTCAAGCGAGCACGCTTAACCCTGGAGTTCTTCCAACTCTCCAGGCCATTCCACCAAAAGGCGCCTCTAGTGATTAGTTCCACCATTTTATATATCATTACTTTTTGAACCCAAGACCATCTCCGTGCTTTGCCGATCTGGGATTTGCCTAAGGGACCTTTACTAAAACATGTCACACCTTACCCCTCTGTAAGGTATAACATGGTTCCGTAGAATACCTAATGAACTACCGAACTTCACCTACCGATAACTCATTAAGTACCCTATAAGGGATTTTAAAACAATTTTTTTATTTTTGACAAGTGGTGAGCATTTTCTAATAAGTACTTAAAACATTTAGTTAAATTAAATCTAGTTGGAAATTTTAGCCCATTTTCTTTTTCCGCAAATTTTATAAAAATTTTGACAGAGTTCCCTCTGTGTTTTGAGAAAACAGTTCTTCAAATACCTGTAAAAAGCACTTCTAAAAATTTTTCTCAACAACTGCTTCAATTTCATACTCAATCTCAATCAATTTCTCAAATTCACAAGTTCAATAATTCTCAAAATACTATCAATCAATATCATTCATATTTCATTAGAAACAAAACAATTTAGATACATCATTACAAAATTTACATTAAGAGAATTTCAAACTACAATAAATATTACAACTTTATACAAACTTTGTACAAGCTGCTCAAGACCGATTTTACATGTCCATACAATTACGTGCAATACATACATCAAAATGAATACTTACAGTCAGGGTATAAATTATACCTGATAACTTCTAGCAGGTAGCTCCCCTGTCCTCAGCAGCTCAATCTGCTGTTCCTCTAGTCTCTATATCTGCGACAGCATAACAAGCTATCACTGAGTGGTGAACTCAGTGGTGCACAAACTAATAATTTAAAACTTAATACAATTTATGCTTGACAATTTATAACAAATAGAATTTAAAAATTTCTAAATTCTTCAAAGTCCATGACCTTCAGAAATCAACATTTTCATTTATGCAAATTATTCATTCGAATAACATTTTGATCAAATAGTAACTATTTATTTACATTTCTTTTAAATTCCGAAACAATGCAAAAATTTTTGAATCATTAACAAATTATTTATTTCAATCACAATTTATCAAATTATGCATAATTTAAAGGGCGTTGCTAACAATACACACAGTCGAACCCATGACCCAAAATTCGAATAGATGCCGTGTTGTACACCACGACATTTCACATTCTCCCAATAACCGAGGCTAAAAGGGAGAAACAAAGACTAGCTAGTATATATGAGTACTCATTCACATCATTCCCCAACTGGCAAGCCAGAGAGGAAGAAACTCGCTCCATCAAGTGGAGGAGTTATCTCACTAGACAAGCTAATGAGAATTCACAACATATTTTGTCATGTCAACTGTGGTTTCAAATCATATTCAAAATAATTTCTATTTGCAAAGTATTTACAAATCAACATATTTAATCATCATAAATTCATGCTCAAGGTTGGCAACACATCAAACTTAAAATTTACAATCCTCAAAACAATGCAATAATTCTTTAAATGCATAAAAAAATTTATATTCAAAATATACAATTTCATTCAATAAGTTAAAATTCTCAACACAACAAAATCATAAATCATACAATAAATTTATTTCAAATCAATTTGGAATTGAAAAGTAACAAAAGTGTTAGTTGTGCACAAACCTCAAGCGAGTCGCCTCTTGGCCTTGACTCGGTTCCTCGGGTTCTTTCCCGGTATTCTTTCCAACTGAAATACACAATTTTATAGTGTTTCAGTACTAGAACTTAAAATAAATCCAAAATAAATTTAGCTTCACTTTTACCTAGCTCTAACGTGCTAAATTCGATGTTCTTGAAATTTTGTGTTTCGAGTTACTATTCACTACACTATTCAAGTCAAATTGTTGACTTTTTAAGGCTTAATAGGTATGGGAACTCCAACTTCACCCACATACCATATTTTGGTCATTAACTTTGTTGGTTTTGGTCATTTTCTCAAAGCTTAGGTCTTTTAGGCAAAATTGCCAATTTTCGATTTTGGAGTCCTAAGTTGCACTGTTTCATTAGTCCTTTTACTGTTAGAATTTGGCAAACCTTCATTCATAGAAAATGTTCCTTATTGTCTTAAGTGTATTCTCATTTTTGGATCACCCCAATTGGAGTTTTGTAGCTCAAGTTATGGCCAAAATACAGTTACTGTTCACGTGCACTGTTCATACTGCTATTTTGGTTCTGGCAGATTTTTTATCCAACTTCGTTCAGTAATTTGATCAAGTTAATTCCATAATTTGATCTAATTTCCTTCATACGAAATGTTCTACTATGTCTTAGGTTTCCATCGGTTCAAGAATCGCCTAAATCGGAGTTTTCTAGAGAGAGTTATAGCCATTGGAACTTTACTGTTCAAATGAAAATCTGCAGTTTTGCAGGTTCAGTAACTCAACTTTGCTCAATAATTTGATTACATTAATGGCATAATTTGGGTTGGTGTTCTTCATGAAAGTTTTAGATCTATATCTTATCTAATTACTGGTAAAATTTCAGGTCATTTTGACCTGCCTAGCTCTAGTTATGACCAAATGAACAGTTACTGTTCATTTGGTCAGTTTGTGCAGTGGCAGACTGCTCTTACTCAACTTTGGTCAATTTGTTCACTAGGTTTTGGTCAGTTTTTGGGCATGGTTTCTCAATGAAAATTGTGTCATTTTATGTCTATTTTCATCCCCAATTGGTGGCATATCAATTGGACTTGTAAAATTTCCGTTTTGGTCCTTCAAAGTTGGCTTGGTCATGCTGCATTTACCCTACAAATTTGACTTCACTTCTAATAATTCAAACACAACTCATTTGGTCACAATTGACCATTTTTCACTTCACAATAGGTCAAACATGCCATTTACTCATTTCTTACATTTTTTATTCACAAACCCTAAGTCCCAAAACCCTAACTTACTAAATTATTGTATTTAACTACATTTAATGGTTTTAATCCTAATCAATCAACTAAATAAAGCTTCTAAACTCATTTAACTCCATCAAACCATACAAAATCATACTCTCCTTCACAGGCCGAAATTCAGTTTAGTCCTTCAACAATTGATTTCTCTTCATTTCCTTAGTTCCTAAGTTCATTTAAGTCACTAAACATGCACTTAAAACAGAAAATTAAGAGTTAGAATACCAACCTTTGTGTAGCAATTTCTAACTTCCCTTTTCACCAATTTTCTTTCTTTTTCTTGCTCCTCTATACTCTTCAAGATGCAAGGATGAGGTTTAGTGGAGAATTTTAGGGGAACTTATGGTTAATTTAGGGTGTATAAAGCTTGAGCTAAGAGCTCTAATGGAGGTTTGAGAGTGAGCTTTGGGAGAGGGAAAGAGAGAGTCACGTTTTTTTTTTTTTTATGAAAAAGATGACTTTTAATTATTTTTTTCTTTTCTTTTATTTTATAAACTTGGCTTATGGAAGACCACAAAATGAAATTTAATAAATAATTTAATTAATTCTTTTATAACATCATGCATGAGGTCATGCATGATGTTATCACCCATTTACTTTTCTCATTTTTCTCTTCTTTTTTTTTCATACTTTTCTATTAGTTCTTCAATTAAATTCTCGATTCTAAAATTTTCTTTTCCCCGATTTTATTTGACAGTTAGGTCAGGAGTCAGCTCTCGGTGTCAATTGACCAAATTGCCCCTCACCGGTTCATCCCGATTTGCAAATAATCCAATATTTCTTCCGGCTCCCTGACCTAATTATTTAACTGGCTTAACAGTTTTTTTTCGTGATTTTCTCTTTTCCACTGTGTTCATGAGGGTCCTAAGGACAGCAGCGTCACTTTTTACGGTTCGAAATTTGAGTTTAAAACGACTTCGCAGTCGTTCCCGAGATGGTCACCCATCGTTGTGACTCTCGGCTCGTTTAACTTCTTATGTTCTGTTTTTCTTATTTATACCTAACTAATTGGCAATTACTAATTATTTGTGTTTATGGCTTATTTAGTTGTCTTAAGTATGGTTCTAATCCCCTTAATTGTCCGGACCGACACCGGTCACCGGAATAGTGAAATATACTAGGCTATGCAAATGGGGGTGTTACAAAGAAAAATAATTTTTAATATATATTAATTAAAAGTATTAAAATTTATTTTAGAAATTAAATTTAACATAATTTAATTATAAAAACTTTAAAATAATATTAAAATATATTTTTTCAAACTATTTTTATACAAAAAATTATAAAATACTCCCAATGCACTAGTTTTTTTAATGCAATATATACCTACAATAGTTCAGTTATCCCATGAACTATAGGATACTAGTTCTATCTTATTGTAAGAGAAGCATGTAAGCCAAAAACACCTAATAAAATCTCTTTTTTCATATCATTTTAAAATAATATTTTTTCTTTTATTTTATTTTACGTCATTTTTTTTACTGTTTGATGGAAAATTAAAAAGGGTATTGCTATATGAATCACGTTGGTCCATATTCAATGTTGATCAATGGGAGATTTCTGTAATTTCACACTAAAATTTTTATACTTTTATATTATTACCCTTCTATATATTTTCTTAAGAGAATGTGTAAAATTTGGGCAATTACAGAAATTATTGTCTAGTATAAAATTAATAAAGGATAATTATTACTCTTATAACTTTTAATCTTTATTAATGTTGTTTGGATGCTCAAAAGAGAATAGGCTAACTTTTCAGCTCATTAATATTTATACCTTCTTGTGAGGTTAAATGCTAATCTTGAGGAGGCCTAGATTAATAATTAGGGCCTGTTTGGTTTAACTGTTGAATACAATCGATAGTACATTGTTATTATGGTATTCTTGTTAGGTGATAGTGATAGCGATAGCTGATAATAACTGTTTTATGTTAAGTGTTTGGTAAAATTATATTTAGCTGTTGCTGTTGAAATGTGAAATGACTAATAAGGGTATATATCATATAATTTATTTTATTATTTAAATGAATATAAAATTATAAATTTATTACATTATATTATTTATTTTATTATTAAATTAAATATATAATTATTAAATTAATATATTATATTATTTAAATAAATATATAATTATTAATTTTTTATATTATATCATTTATTTTATTATTGAAATAAGAAAATAATTATTTTTTAAGATAATTAAATAATTTTAAAAATATAAATAAAATAATAAAATAATTATTATTGTTAATAGAAAAATTTATAATTAATTTTAAGTTTTTAGATATAAATAAATATTTTATATTTTATGTTATTAATAAAAAATATTTTATCAAAATTGAAATACGTTAATTAAAATGTTAAAATTTAAAATGAAAAAATAAAAATATTAATAATATTAGTTTTCAAGTTAAATAAAAAAGGATAATATGGTCAAAATAAAAAATAAAACCAAATCAGCTATCAGCTGATGAGAAACAGCTCTAAAAATAGAGCTGATACAAACTGTAGCTGATGGGTATCATATGAGTTGCCCATCAGCTATCAGCTCTATTTTTTTGAGCTTGCCAAACACTATAATTTACCTATTTGGGTGTCTATCAGCTATCAGCTGCACCCAACAGGTAAACCAAACACCCCCTTAACCTCTTTGAAGGTTAAAACTTATAAGGGCAATATTTAACCCTCAATTTTTTAACCTTCGACCAAGTATACCCTTAGAGTTAAATATTCATTTTAAGCTCTGATAATTACTACTAGAGTTAAATAAATTCTTATCAATTTAGTCGATCCATTTAAATCACTAATAATTACTTTTATAGTAAAAATATTAACATCCATACGTGATGAACGCACATTTAGTGAAAGTCCTTTTTTATTACATAACTTAAGAATTAAACTTTTTACTGTTTTTCCTCTTTGCAAATGTTATTACCAATCAATATGCTCAGTACATTATTATTGTCATTCAACACATCTATTACTGAATTCAATACATTTCAGCATATTCAGTATATCTCATGCTGGATACAGAAGAGTAACTTTAGGCCTGTCCAGTGACATTGGACATAGTGGACTCATATATAATGGAGTATAAACAATGTCATATGGAGATTTGTAAAAGTAAATTTTCAATTCATATGGATTAAATGAATCAATTATTTCATCCTAAGAGTAATTGATGGAATGAAACATTAAGGGAATTACTGTAAAAAAAATAATAAAAAAAAATTAAGGGAATTAATTATTACTGAAACAGAAAGAGTGATAATTTACACATGCGGTTAATTTGATTCAAAATGAACCTAATTATGTAAACTCAGACTCGAAACAAAGCAAAATTCGAATGGATAAAATTAACAATATGCACAGAAAAATCATCTGCCCCTCGACAAAGCTTTCTCAGCTGTTTCCATCTCTTCAAGAATCCTCGCCTTCCGCTTTGCTGGAATGGGAGCTGTAGGTCCAAAGCTAATATAATGCCCAGACACAGCATTCAGTGCCGAATATATATCACGAAAAGAAGCACGGCCAAGTAAAGCCTTCTCTCTTCTATACTTTGCCACCCAAGAATTGGATGTCTCTCTTAGGTCAGCGGCTACCTCTGCTACGTTAGGATCGTTTTTGTCCATCTTGATGGCGGTTCTGACCTTGTTGATAACTACTTCGGTCTCCTTCACGTACTCTTCATCAGATGCAGCATGAGCTGGAGCCACTGGGGATAACATTGCTGGAGTGAGAATAGTAGTGGCTAAGGCCAAGAAGTGGCGGCGAAGAGGTTGTTTCTGGTGCTGCTGTTGTGATGGCCGTGGAGGGCTGATGCTAGCTACAACGACGGCTTTGGATCTGGTGGTGGAGAGGGGTGTAGGTTTGGAGGTTGGGATTAGGAGTGTCGGTGACGCCATGGACTTTGTTGGCAGAGGGAAGGGGAGAGTAGCTTCTACAGAGGAGCTCTGGAGTGGGGAGGTGGGGCTTGTGCCACGTATAGGCTTATCTCCTTATCCTATTTATGGATCTCTGGCTGAGACTATACCCAATCATGGTTTAAGGGAGTTTTATTTATATAAATTATTATTAAATTTATCATGGAACAAATAGTACAATGGCAGAATTTCTCATTCACTCCAAAAATTTATCTACGCATACTAGAAGTCTGTTTGTTTTGATGGAATTGAGAAGTGAAAAGAAATGAAACAAAGTTTAATTTCCTTCCGCAAGGGAAATGGTGACTTCCCTTGCCCTTATCTTTACTTGAATAAGGGAAATGAGGAAAAATTAATGAAGAGAAAAAAAAAATATTTCTTTTTTATTGTTTGAATACTTCTGTTAAAATTGAAGAGAAATAATTTTTTTTAATAAAATTACTTAATTATCATAAATTTATAATTTTGTTATTACATGATATTAAGAGTATATAAGTAATTTTAACATAAATGGAATTAAATTCTCCATTTTACTCCAATTTAAAAAGAAATATTCTAGGTTCATGAAAAAAAATTGAGAAACATAATTTTCTTTTATTTTTTATTCTCTATTTATTATCAAATAAAGAGATGTGAGAAATCACATCTCTTTAACAAAGGGTTAAAGTTAAGCATAGCTTTTATTTCCTTCCATTTTGGAAGGAAATTAAGAGAAATGGGAGAAGATAAATGGACAAAAGAAAAAATCAAGAGAAATGGGAGAAGATAAATGTCTCTCATGCCAATTTCGGCTTACTCATACATAATATCTTCAAA
Organism: Hevea brasiliensis; assembly: GCF_030052815.1. NCBI lineage: Eukaryota > Viridiplantae > Streptophyta > Magnoliopsida > Malpighiales > Euphorbiaceae > Hevea > Hevea brasiliensis. Next base: position 112,729,475 of record NC_079495.1, read on the forward strand.
AAAAAAAAAGTGAATTGGGAGAAGATAATGGAAATTTTTATTTTCTAATATAACGTGTATAATCGTATTGGGACATCCAAACTATTCATTTCTTTTCCTTCCTATCATTTGACCTTGCAAAACCAAACCCATGTGGTTCCTTTAGAAAAAATGTAACAGGAAGCATCACAGATAAAAGAAAGAACAATGAAATAGAATCCTGAGATAATAGAAACTATCCCCATTTTGATACCATGTAAACTGATATCTCCACAAATCTGCAACTATGTGAGGAGAGAAAATTGCAAGTATGTGCATTGAGAAGAACAAATGCATTTTGAATTGAGTAATTACTCGTTCAGAAATATGTATCATAACTGCAAACAAAGCACTGAAATTAAAGGAACAGGAACAGCAAAATCGCATAGGATTAGGATAAACTAATGAGGTATGGAATACGCGCCTTGTCCTCCATCAGCATCAATGTCATCTGCTTCATTTTTTATGTTGCCACACACATTACACTCCAAGAGATTAGACGACTGGTTAACATTTGACGAAGGCAAAGGAGCTAGAGTTCCCCAGCAATTTTCTCGATTACACATGTATCTCACGAAGAAATAAGCGTGGGGAAAGTCGGTTTCATATTCTGAGGCTGCCTCCTCCACCATTGGTTCATCATGGTCCTCCTCCATTGCCTCATTCTCTTCATCATCATCATCGCCCTCATTGTCCTCCTGATCCGACCAATTAGCTTCGACTTTACACCGGTCACACTCGCAGGTGAATCCATAGTCCTCGAGCAATCTTTTCTGCCGGCTGGAATAATTCTCATTAATAGGGAAATAGCTCAAGCAGATCTCTCTTCCTTGAGGGACATCATGAATCATCCGGATAATCACGTCAGTATTGCGATCGGGAGCATTGTCGACGTAATCAAATCTGCAAGCATTTGGAAGGCAGTCATGGTTGAAGAGGGAGGCCTTCGGGTATATGCCATAGGCTCGGACTGATCTCTGCCCACAGTTTTCTTTATTGAAATCCACAGGTTCCATTATGCCGAAAGCATTGAGCTTGTCCTTGGCAAGTAGTGCCGAGGTAAGTTCCAAGGAGAAGAGGAATCCCTCAATCGAAGGAGGAGGACAGAGAGACGAGATGAAGGAATGTAAAAATTGAGCGGCTACGGCATCTTTATCCTCTCCATGGCCTTGAAGAGATGATAAAATTTGGAAGTTGGAAGGCGAGACAAGTGCAAGGTTGTAGGCGGCGATGAGGAAACGGGCTTGGATTTGGCGCTCAATAGGCCGATGCAGAACAAGGGATGGGCAATCCCGCAGCGACTTAGGCTCTGTTTGGGCGTGGGGGCGAGGAAAGGCTAAATAAGAGTAACAAGGGGTAAGTAAGTAATTATTATACCTTTATTTCTTTATTTAAAAAGAGGTGAGCTGGTGAAGGTTAAGGGTAAGTAAGGGTAAGGTTTACCCTCTCTTACCCCTCAAATCTCAATTTTTCTTACACCTCTAATTGGGGTGTAAGCAGGGAGAGGTGAGTAATGAAAATTATTTTATTTTTTATTTTTCTATTATGTCCTTAATTTTTTATTAAAAATCTAATTATATCCATTAAAAATAAACCTAGCTTACTATTATAAATAAATGTCTTCTCTCTGTATAAATATCTTCTCTCTGTGGCCGTATCTAATCTCTTCGCTCTTATAGAAAAAAAGGTTAGTTTTATCTTTTTATTTAATTTTAATTATTAAAGCATTTGTTTTTTCAATAGATTGCTATAATTATTATGTTCTAACTATCAATTTTTTTTTCTAAATAATTCATTCTTTATTCAATCCTTATTGTGTCGATAATAATATACATTTTTGACAGACTATTTTGAGATTTATAGACATTAGTTAAGTCATATATCTATTTTCGTTAAGTGTGCTAGTTATCTTTTGAGTAGCATCTCTTTTATTATGTTAATGATAATACATACTGTTAATAAATTATTTTGAGATTTTATGGACATTAATTAAGCTATATATTTAGTTTACTAATTTTTGTGACCTTTTGTCCCTTTGAGGTTGTAAGTATTCTTTTTAGCATTGCCTTATAAATTAATTAATTTATTAATTCGCTTTATTTTTTCTTTAAAGTTATCAAGTAATATAAAATCTTTCTATTGTTATTGATAGTAATTCTAAATGCTTCTCTTTTAATTTTAGAAGTTAAATTTCTTTATATATATATATATATATATATATATATATATATATATATATATATATTCATGAAGTGGAAGATAAATTCCTTTCATACTGTTAAATTTTAATCTCACCCATTAAAAAAATATAGATATAAAATGATTAATTGATACCATTCAAGGTTATTAATAAATAAAAAATTATAAAAGTTTATTTTATAATAATAATAATATTTTACCTACCTTTTTAAAAAATAAAATATTTTAAAAGATGCAAAATGACATTTATATTACTTTATATATATCTAAATCGAATATTGAAATAGTATATGTCATGATCTAATATAAAAAGACAATAAAAAATATAAATTATAAGCTACTAAATTAAAAATAAAAAATCTTAATTTATATATTAAAAAATAAAAAATAAATTTTATCTAATAAAAAAAAATATTTTTATAATTTTAATAATTATTTATCATTTTTTTACCTCTTTCCAAACATAAAAAATAAACATTATCTCTTTTTACCTTTTCATTAATTCACCTTTTTCTTTCTAAATATGAGATTTTTTTTTATTGTAACCCTCCTTACCCTTCTCTTTCTTTGCCCTCCCTTACCCTTTAATTAATTGTCCTTCCCTCTTTCCATCCAAACAGAGCCTTAGAGCTTAGAGCTTGGCAAACCCAGGTATTGTGGGACGAGGCAATTGAAACCGAAAGGCAATTTGGGCTACAGAAACGATGTTGAGAGCAAGAAGGGCAAGATAAGGGTGCCGATGCTGATTGTAACTTTCTGAAGCAGTTATCGCAATAAATTGAGGTTGAGAATTGCAGTTGTTGTCCATTGAGAGGAAAAGCAGAGTAGAGGAGGATTGGAGAATCCCTGAGCACAATTTCACCGCCTCTCAGCGGTGAGAGGACACGATAGCTCGTCCTCTCCCTTGTATCTCTTCAATCCGCACTAGATTTTCCCTCGCCATGCCCGACATCCTTCTCTGTTCTACCAGGCGGCGGCGGCGGCTCACTTCCTAACTAGTTTATCGCACATAAAGTTTAGATCCATCCAGTGCCTAAACCAGGATCCTTCAAGCCCCAACATTAATCTACTGGCAACACTGCTTATAATAATAATAATAATAATAAAATGAAAAAACCAATAAAACCCATCTTGTGGGATTAATTATTTAAATAATATAAAATAAAAATTTATTTACAAAAATAACGTAAATTGAAAATAATTCATCAAACTAATGATGCTTATAAAAATATTAATTAAAAATTAAAATTTAAGAGTCTAAGTTTACTCTTGGATATATCATTTTAAATGACATTTTTAAGTGTTATTTTTTAAATGCTTTGTGTATACAAAGAAAGTATATTTTTAAATTGAAAAAGTAATGCATTTTTATCATTGGAAATTGAAGAAATATTCTCTTCATATAAAAGAGTCCAATAAAAATTTTAAAAGTGAAAAGAAATGTTGAAATATTATTCATCTCATTTTTTTAGCTATCTAGGTTCTTCTCTTTTTTTCTCGGTTTAAATTATTTTAATTTTTATAGTTGAATGCTTAAATGAATTTTTTTATAATTAAGTGTATTTTTTTTAATTTGTTTCATTGTAATTTAAAGTGTATATTTCCTTAATTTTTTCATAAACTATCAAAAATTTATAGTTTATAATATTCTTAAATTATAAAATAAAATAATAGTTTATATAATTTTATAGTTAAATGATATGATAAATTATTTATAATATAATAATTGAATATTTTTATTCAATATAATTAATTATACTAGTTGAACAATATTTTATTCTCGCATTAAATCTATTTTTGTTATATATATTTAAATAAATATCTTAATTAAATATATTTTTAATTTGAAATTAAAATTTTAAATAAAAAAATTATAAAATTAAAAAATAAAATAAAATAAAAATTAATTTGTGAAAGTGCATATAAAGGCGCAAAAAAAAAATTAATACTAATTTTCGCTCTTTTCCGCTTAAGTTGGGTGAAAAATAAAATGACTTATATCCTTATAATTTTTTTTATTTACTCTTTTCCTTTTTTATAAAAAAAGAGAATTAGATTTTTAGTTTTTATTTTTTTTACTTTCTAACAAAATAAGAAAATTGATTTTTCTTTTTCTCTTATTTTTTTTCCTTGCTCAAAACAAGCCTTAAAAATGATTCCAAAGGATACATTTTTCCATTAACATATACAAATGGCTTTTTATGGATCCAATTAACATCATTGTTGTTGTTAAGAAAAATAATTTTTAATATATATTAATTAAAAATATTAAAATTTATTTTAAAAATTAAATTTAACATAATTTAATTATAAGATCTTTAAAATAATATTAAAATATATTTTTTCAAACTATTTCTTTATAAAAAATTATAAAATGCTCCCAATGCACTGATTTTTTTAATGCAATACATACTTACAATAATTCAGTTATCCCATGAACCATGGGATACGAGTTCTATTTTATTGTAAGAGGAGCATGTAATCCAAAAGCACCTAATAAAATCTCTTTTTTGATATCATTTTAAAATAATATTTTTTCCTTTATTTTATTTTACGTTATTTTTTTTTACTGTTTGATAGAAAATTGAAAAGAGTATTGCTATATGAATCACATTGATCCATATTCAATGTTGATCAATGGGAGATTTCTGTAATTTCACACTAAAAATTTTATATTATTATATTATTACCCTTCTATATATTTTCTTAAGAGAATGTATAAAATTTGAAATTTGAAATTCAAATTATCCCTCTTGCATTTATATTAATTTTAAAAGAATCAAAAGTTTCAATACAAATGACAACTTACAATAAAAATTATTACTTTTTATATACATGTTAATAAATTATATTTGCCACGACAAAAAACTTTAAATTTCATTATCTTAATCTTCGTAATTGATACTATTTTCTTTAGTCAATTTTATATTTTATTCAGTACCAATAGTAACTTAAGTATCAAAGAGGTTGTCTAAGCCAACCCACTCGGTATTCTCTCTTATCTTGTAGGTCCATACCTGCAAGAAAATTCCACGAATAGCATTAGTAATGTGTCATTAGGTGTTAAATATTTACTCATAGATTATTATATAAACATTATTTAATTTATCTTATATATAATATATGCATCATTAGACTTTAAATACTATAAAATATGGTTATTACATATTCATAAAGTAAACCTTATTAATCTTATCAATGTGTAAGTTGGTATTAAAGATATACTTATAGATTATTATATAAATATTATTTATCTTATACATATATCATTATGTTTTAAATACTATATGTTATATATTTACACATACTCCCAATATAAACGTTATTAATCTAGTAACGTGTTATTAGGTGTTAAATATATATATTTATAGATTATTATATACATTCATTATTTTTTAAATCAGATATGTTATATATTTTAAAAATAATATATAACACTTAATTACACACTCGTGAAATGTTATGTAGGCCTTAATTATCTTATCAATGTGTCATTATAGTTTAAATCGACTATATTATATACTCATAGTACTATATAAACATTAATTATCTTGTCAATGTATTATTATTTTTTAAATCACATATGTTATATACTTTAAATAATATGTAAGACATAATTACACACTTATAAAGTACTATGTGATCCTTAATTATCTTAGCAATATGTCATTAGGTTCAATACATAGTATATTATATACTTATAAAATATTATATAAAACTTAATTCCTCTTATCAATATTTCATTGTAGTTTAAATCAACTATACTATACACTTATAAATAAGCCTATAAACCTTAATTATCTTATCAATGTATTATTATTTATTAAATCTAAAATATTATATACTTTAAAATACTATATAATACTAAGTTACACACTCATAAAATATTATGTAAGTGTTAATTATCTTATCAATATGTCATTATAGTTTAAATCAATACTATATACTCATAAGTATTATATAAGCATTAATTATCTTATCAATGTTGTCACACCTTACCCCTCCATAAGGCATGACATGATCCCATAATATATCTAATAAATTACTGAACTTCGCCTATCGATAACTCATTAAATATACTACAAGGAATTTTAAAATAATTTCAATACATTTGGGAGTTTCACATGACCATAAAATAGTGTTAAGGTATCATTTTAAAATTCGGTGGATGTCAAATTTTTTTTTTTTAAATTTTGACAGAGTGACGGCCGTAAATATAAGAAAACAGTTTTTCAAAATCTATTAAAAACACTTCATAGAAATATATTATTCACAATTCAACCCCAATTAATCACATTTCAGTCTCAACCATCTCCATCATAAGAAAAGTAATTTATCATTTGTAGAATTCAAAAGGAAACTTAAATATTTGCATTTATTTGAATAACAAGTTTATATTATAAAAATTTATATTAACTAAAATAACATTATAAGGCTTTTATACAACTACTTAACGTTCACGTATAAATACATACAGATACATGTACTTTAAAAGAATATTTACAAAGGATATAACTATTATACCCGGAAATAGACCCAAAATACTACTCTTTCTACTGCCACAAGTAGTTCACTCTGCTGCTTTTTCCTTCTCCTTACCTGCGACAGCATGAACAAGCCATTGCTGAGTATTACACTCAGTGGTGCACAACTTAAAAATTTAAAGCTCAATACAAATCAAAATTTACCAAAACTTAATCAATTACAATGTTAAACACCTATAAAATATTACAATATTTCTAAAATGAGAGAATCCCTTAACAAAAGCAATTTTATTCCAACAATCATAAAACATAATTTTCTGAAAATCACATAGTTTAGAACATGACACAATTGTCCAATTCATCCCAATAACCAAAGGTTAATGGGGAATACAAGGGCCAGCTAGCAATTATATGAGTATTCATTCAATCCGTTCTCAACTAGCAATACACCTCAACACTTTAGTCAGAGAGGGAAAATAAATCCAATTCACCTCACTAGACAAGCTAGTGAGGAATACAAAATGCGTAGTCATGTCAACTGTGGTTTCAAATCATATTCGAATGATTTCCCATTCATCAAATATATTTCATTCAAAATAATTACCCCAAAAGGTTTAGCAATATACAATATCTCAAATTAAGATTCTCAAGGCAAAAAGAGTCATAAATCATTCACACAACTAATTCAAATCAATTTCAATTTGAAAAACAAAGAGATAGTATTAGTTGTGCATAAACCTCTTTACCCTCTTCTCACTTAGTTCAACTTTCCCTCTCCTTAGGATGCTCCTTTTCCACTGAAAATATACAATGGAGATGTTTCAATACTTAATTTAACTACCACTAATAGTCAATTAATTAAATGTCTAATGAATGCCTAAGTTACTTAAGCAATTTTAAGAAGTTTGGGTTCTGGACAGATTTATACCCTAACTTTTGAATCCAATTTCAACCTAATTCTAGTCTTAATCTAGAAAAACTGTCTCTCTATATCTTAGTTTTATTTTACAATTTGGATCACTCTATTTAGAGTTTTTTAGCTCTAGATATGGTCAATTTATCAAGACTGGTTCACTAACCCTATGCTATTCCAGAACCTGACAGATTCTGGAACCTCATTTTGTCCAGCTAATTGGACTAACTACAATAATATTTTGGCCTAATGTTCTTTATATGAGTTGTTCCCCTATGTGTCCTAATCACACAGGTTTAAAATCATAATTTTTCAAGCTATGTATGCTGAGTTATAGCAATTTAACTAACCTGGACTCATAAACCCTATGCATCAGGATTTCAAGTTCAGGTCAGTGTCTTGCATTTCACATTTGAGGTCTTTATCCTCAAAATTTGGGTAAGGTTTCTAAACGAAAGTTGTAGCCATAAGTCTTAGGTTTTCAGATCATTTACCAAAACCCATTTGGAATTTTTTAGTGAAAGTTATGGTGTAATTACTGTTCTGGGGTCAAATGACTAAATTGGTTCCAATGCAGGATTTCCAAATTGGGAAGTCCTGATTTATCCTAACAATTTCCCTAAGTTCTTTTAGGATCTGGGTTCTGGCCAAAACATCAAAGTTGTAGTTTTGGGTCTTATAAAGATTTTGATTTTTGAATCACTGTATTTGCAGTTTTGTAGCCCAAGTTATGGCATTTTTGCCAAAACTGGTCGGATGGCCATTTGTCCAAGATTTCTAGGTCAAGTCTGATTTTGGCAGATTTGTTAGACTAACTTTGCTTAGCAATTTGAACAAGTTAGGGTCATAATTTGGGTTTATGATCTTCATAAGAAGTGTTCTACTATGTTTTAGGTTTTCATTGGTTCAAGAATCACCTAATTTAGAGTTTTTTTTATAGTGAGTTATGCCTATTTGAATAGTTACTATTCATTTGGTCAATTCTAGTCAGGTCCAGAACACCAAATCCGGATTCAAGCCAATTTTAGACTAACTTATAGTCAGTTTTTGGGCAAGATTTCTTTATAAAAATTGTGTCATTTAGTCTTAAGTTTCATCTCTAATTGGCCTCATACCAATTGAAGCTGTCTAGCTCTACTTAGAAACATGAAAGCACACTAGACTCAGAGGTCCAAAATTTCCAGCAACCCAACAACCACTCATCCATCAATTCCATTCCATAATTCACATCAATTCTCAATTTAAAACACACCAAATGACCATAATTAGGGCTTATAAACCTCAATTAGTCAACATATTACAAAATCCTAATTTTCAGCAAAACCCTAACCTTTCATCTTTCCAATTTCATACACACATGCAATTCAATCATACCAGTCAAGTATACACCATCACCTAAGTTAGAATTCATGCTCAAATTAATCAAAACACATCAAACCATACTTTTCCCATGGCTGATCTAATTTTATGTCTCCCTATACATGCATGATTTTCACGCTTTCTTAAGTTAAATTCCCATATCCAAGTTTAATTTCATGCATACATACTTATTTAGGTTAGGGAGGCAACTTACCTTTAGGTGAACTTTTGCAAACTCCAAATCTCTTCAAATTTCTTCAAGTTTTTTTCTCCCAATCTTCTCTTTGGAGCTTAATTTGAGGGTTTCTATAATTTTTGTAAGGAAATTATGGGAAGAATTAGGGTTTCAAGAGCTTGATTATGGCTAACAATGGAGGAAAATTGAGAAAAATAGAGTGAGAGAGGGAGTCGGCTGCCTTAGGTAGAAGAAGAGGATTTTTTTTTTACTTTAATTTGTCTTATTTTTATGTAGATAAATCTCTATTTTTAATTATTTAAATTATAATTATTAATTATGTCATGTTTACCTCATAATGATGTCATAAAGCTATTTAAAATTGAATTTTTCATTTCTTTTTCTTTTCTTTCCCTACTCTCTTCATCTTTAATCCCTTTTTCAATAATTCAATCTCACACATTTTAATGGACATTTGGGTCAAAAGTCACCTCTAGGAGTGAATTGACCAAAATGCCCCTTATTAGGTCTAATTCATCTTTTTAATAGTGCTTGATAATTCCTAGAGTTCAGATTCACTTATTTGAGCTTGTTCTCTTTTCCTTTCTATGATTTTCTAGTTCCCAATAATTTCACAATTATCTCTTTGCCAAAGATGTTACGGGGTCCCACACGAATTTAGGGTAGCAACTGAGCTCACAGTAACTTCTTGGGTAGGTCACCCATCGTTGGGACCTCGGCTTATTTAACCCATTTGTTCTTCATTCCTTTTATTTTTATTCACCTTCATTTGATCCTTATCAATGTTATTTATAACTTCTCTATATAATTTAAGTTTAGTTTTAGACATTTTAACTATCTAGACAGACCTTAGTCATTGGAACAGTAACATGTACGGACTATTTAACATAAGGGTTTTATAAATGTATCATTATTCTTTAAATCATATAAATTGTAAATATTTAAAATACTATGTAAGACTTAATTACATACTCATAAAGTACTAGATAAGGCTTAATTATTTGATATAGCAAAGGGTCAAGTATTTGTGGGTACCCAAATTATAGGATGGGTTCACTACAAAAAAAAAAAAAATAGTAACCGATCGAATCGCTTGCTAATCTATTAAAATTGGTTGCTAATCAATTTAACAACCGATTTAGCAACCAAATCAGTCAGTTGTAATTAGCCTTATTGTAAATAGTAACTGACGACTAAATCGGTTGCTAAATTAATTAAACTTAAAAATAAAACTTTTATTAAAAAACTATCAGTTGTTAGTAGCAACCGATTTAGCAACTGATATCGATTATTAATATCAACCAAAACATAATCAGTTGCAAAAATTTAGTGTTTTTAATTTTGTAATTTTGCAACCACTTTGTAAGTCAGTTGCTAATTTTTAAAAAATTATAAAAAAATTAAATTTCCAAAAAAGAAATAAAAAATTCAAATAAATAAATTTTTCAAAATTTACTAAAATAATCAATTATTAATGAAAATTAGTACTAAAAATTAATATTAAAAATTACTAATGATAACTATTATGAAAAATATTAACAAAAAATTAAATATAAAAACATATATATGAACCAAATTACTAAAAAAAATTACCATATATATATTATAACAAAAAAACTACAAAAAAATAATACTACAAATAATTTACCAAAAGAAATATATTTGCACAAAAATTTTTATTTTATGCCAAAGAAAAATAAATTAAATAAAAAAAGATTAGAAAGAAAAAGATGATGAAGAAACTAAATGAGAAAGAAAAAGATAATGAAGAAAATAGATGATAAGAAAAAGATGATTGTTCGAGGGAGGGGGGGTTGTAGTAAGGCGTGAGGTGAAATAATATCCACTAGAATTATATAAAATGCATTTGGTAATGTCCAGAAAAGATGGTAGAGTCACAATAGTCTTACTTAAGTATCACCTCTTTAGACAACATTTCCTAGACATGCACTTCATACAATCCTAATAGAATCGAACCACTGATAAGTATCATCTTCCCATGATACTACCACAGTACTAAGGATTTATATCACGAAAGTATAGATGGATAGGAGTTGCCACCCAGGTAATAACCGGGATATATTCAGTATTTCTTCCGAGGGTCATGGATGACAACTTACTCCTTGTGGAGTTTTCACAACTGTCATTACCATAGCCCAATATTTAGGTTCGAGATAGTGAGTATATAAGGGGAAGGTATTAGGCACTCCTTATAGTGGGTACATAAGGGGAAGGTATTAGGCACCCCTTACGCCTGATCTAACCTCATTAATTTGAGTGTCAGTCCTCTACTAATGTTTCTAAAAGTTTTGTTTATTATTCCTTTATTAAACTTTATCCAAAAAATATAATTCTAATCCTACACACACAAGTAATTCACAAAAACGTTGTTGTTTGCAAACAGTTTTTATGCACAAGTAATTCCCATCTATGGGGTTGTAAATTATTTAAATGATATTTACTGGATGACTAAAATTAATTTATTATTGAGAATTTAATATACAAAAAAATTCAATTTCAAACAACTCTAAGTTTCTATTTAACTTAATTAATTAATTTTTCATCTAGTTACCCTAACGATGATTAAACTAAATTAATTATACACATGTGTAATTTATTGGATAAATTTTAATAACTGTCTCTCAACTTATATAGTTATTATACTACAGTCCTTTAACTTTAAAATGTAACATAAAACCCCTAAACTTTCAAATTTTTCACAGTAAAATCCCTCTGACTTTCAATTACTGATTTTTCAGTTAGAAACTGATGTAAATAGCTCCCGCATAGCACTTAGTCAACATTTCTCTCTCATCTCTTATGCAAAGTGTAAAATTATTCTCTTTACGCATGAAAAATTATTTTGTGTATAGAGAGAAAAAGGATTCAATTTACACATGGCTTGAGAGAGAAAAGAGAAATACTGACTAAGCTCTATATTGGAATTGTCCAGGTTAGCAACTAACTGAAAAACTAGTAATTGGAGGTTAGAGGGATTTTACTGTGCAAAATTTGAAAGTTGATGAGGTTTTATGTTACATTTTTAAGTTGAAGGACTGTAATATTACAACTAGATAAGTTCAGGAACAGTTATCAAAATTTATCCGTAATTTATTCTAATATCATATAAAATCCAAACAATCATAACTTAATAAAGATTTTTAATATGCTAATTTATTTTACAATTATCAAGCATTAAATTAAATTTATTTTATATGCCAATGTTAGTTTAATTTACAAAGAAGATTAATTTTAATTTACCAAGTATTTATTTAAATTAATTATATGCAAAAGTCGGTTAAATTAAAAACAAAGTTAATTTTAACTTACGAAATAAAAATCCTATTATTACTACAATTTCATGCCAATGGTTATTCTAGGAATTTAGGGCTACTTACTTGTCGGTAATTGTAGTTAGCATTGGAGCAAGCTACCCCCTTAAAAAAGGGTCTTATTTTCTAATATGGCAATGATATCCCTAGCTTACTCTTTGTTTAGCTCCACGTAAGCTCCACGCAAATGTCCTCTTTGGTACTTACCCTAAGGCTACTTACCGATTTTGTTTGTAATAAAAAAAATAAAGAAAACCAAAGAAAATAAATGAAGTAAAGAAAATGAGAAAATACTAATAACAATTCGCATTGAATTCTAACTCTAGTATCCTAAGGAGTTAAAATTCCTAATTAGTTATAACTACCTAAGGATCCTGGTCTTTTAACATAATCCAAATACTTCATAATACTTTTTGAATTAAAAGAACACAAAAAAACATATCAAATATCAATTGGAACCGAAGAACACACAAGAACATGCATCAACATACAATTCCCAGATTCTGGCAGATTGATAGTTATAAGAAATTCAATTTTTAAAAAGTAGTTAGACATATCTAAAAATCATAAAAAAAAATTACAAAAGACAGCTGAAACATCATACAAGTTCATAAAATTTATAAACCAAGCAAAATCCTAGCTGAATAGTCTATACAAATTGTAACTTTTTCTAATGATAGAATTACACTACTTTTTTGTAAAGTTTATAACTCACCAACCACAACACATATGAATGCGAAACCGATTGGAAAAGATTCACAAGATTCTGAACTTCTTTTTGGACACTAGATTCACACAAGAATATTAAGAAACAAGGGAGATATGGGCTTCACAAATCAAGTATCCTGCAAATAAGATTTTGCATGAACCCTAACCTCAAACAGCCATAACCTACAAAATACAAAAGCTTTTCCAGTGATTATTGAGCTTGATTTAACAAAATTTCGTATAGAATATGAATATAATTTTTCTAAAATTTTTACAGATTTAGAAAATAATGAAAAGTAATAAAAACATGAGATACATAAAACTGGACATGTGCAGAGTTGTTATTACCCTCAAAATTTTCACATATCCATGAATGTTATAAACATAAAAGACCATCTAAAGGCACATAAACATGAAAGCATAGATGTATGGCATATTTATTGAATATTCATAATTTAGAGCACATACTTTAAAGAAATCTTGAAGGTTCTTTGAAGAAAAAGGAAGACAAAAAGAAAAAGAAAGAAAGATAGAGATGGGAAAAGCTTACCGAATTGGAGAGATGGAGTGAGAGTTTTTTATGTGTTGTGTTGTTCTCTCCCCCCTTCCCTCTGTCTCCCTTTTTTTTCTTCCTTTCTGCAAGATTTTTATAGGGTTTAGGTCAAAATACTATATAGGAAGTTTATGTAATCCCTAAATAAGAAGATTTAAGGAGCCTTAAATAGGAAACCTCCTATTTAATTTGTTTTTTTATTTTCTTTTTAAAAAAGAATTGAGGGCTTTTATTTATTCAATCAAAATTCCCGAATGAGCTTTATTGGCCTTAGAGAGCCTAATTAAGTCTAATTAGATTTTTTTTAATAAAACAAATTTTCAAAATTAAATTTAAACAAAATATAAATTTTATTTAAATTTAATTATAACACTTTTTTTTTACTCTTCAAAATTATTTTCTCCAAGAAACATGTCAAGCATATGATTATCCATTTTTAATGCTTCTAAATATATCTCACAATTATACAATTTTTTTATCATCAGGTCCTCACGGCCTTAATGCACATACCCACAAGGTCACAAAATAGGGGTTTATAGTTTGCCCCCCCACTTTGGTTAGAGTTGAATTAATGCGAAAGCATTGCTCAAGTTTCATCAAAGTGAAACTCAATCTCTTAATAACTATGAAACATTGGCTATGAGGATCGAGTATTTTTTGCTCATTCGACATACTCTATGTTATGAGACTAGCTACGGTCTTATAACAGTGATAACTGTGTGTAGACACCATATTTTGGCTGACCTTCGAAGGCAAAGATCTTTTAAAATTAAAACTTTATTATCTGTTCTCGACCGATGTCCCAATAACAGGTAGTTTTTCTGAACTTATTTCGTCCCTGGAACAAATCAATCTCATGCTCAAGTTAGATTGCTTTCTGATCTCTTGGTCTTTATCAGATGAGTTCGAGTCAATATTGGGTCTCCGGACCATCCAATCTTTCCTGTTGTGTTCTCCGATCTCTCTATGTATCGCAGGATTTCATTTGACTAATGTTGTGATCGGGCTTCTCGCCCGAATTGCCCAGATGTTCGTCAAAATGAAGTTTAGGCTTTTATCCGGTCTAATAATGGTTCCGACCTTAAAAGTTCAAGTCAGTGTCAAATCTTAACAATTCTAATATTCTAAAGTTCCATTCGATATTTGATCATGGCTCAGTTCGATCTCATGTTCGCGTGTAATGTTCTTCCGATCTCTTGGAGTAATTTGATGTCTTTCGATTAATAGTCACTCTCATGTTTAATGTTCAACTACATTGAATCAATTAAGTACTCAGACAATTTAGTTTAGATGCTTTCCGATCTCATCAAGAAATTGAATATGAAAGACTTCAATTCATTCTAAAAATAAAATATACAAGTCAATTAGCAAGGGGGGTTTTCTCCGCCCTGCTCCCCGGTTACATTCCTCTCTCTTTCCTCACCCTCTTGCTCCTCACCGCTGTCCTCTTCAGCCTCTGGGATGAGCTTATCCATCCAGGAGAAGTCCTCCTCAGGATAACGCTTCTTTAGTTCGCATAGGAGGTCGTTATAAGCGTTCACATATGCCCCAACCTCTTTTGTAGTGCTCTCCTCTTCCTTTGCTTAGAGCTCCTTCTCTTCGTCCGAAGTTCCTTAGAAAAATGAGTGAGATCTGCAGATCGACCAGCCCTGGAGAATTCAAGTTCCTGCGCTACTTCAGCTATCCTCTCTTCACAATATTTTACTCGATCTTCCAGTTTGACGATGTAATCATTGGCAGTGGAAAGCTGAGCCTTTGCAGCTGATGCATCCTGGACCGCCTTAAGACTCTCCTTCCTTAAGGCGTGGGCTTTTTCTCTGATCACGTGTTGTTTTGCAATAGCCTCCAAGCCCAAACTCATTGTTTGAGTTAAAATATCATCAATACTCTCCTCAGCCAATCGGTTCCGATCTTCTTGGAAGCAGATGGAAGCACCCATGACCTTGGCTAGACCAGGATTCCCTCGGGTGGAACAGTTCCTTTCCAGTGATTAGATAAGGAGTTGAGCTCCTCGGGAGAGCGTTCTAACAGTAGGGCCAGAAGACTCCCCTTCTACATTGAAAGAGACCGGAGGATGTGGACATTCAATCTGTTGAGGTGGAGAGATGACGACCTCTACTTCTGAGACCGGCTGCTCCTGAGGTCGAGGAGGGGAGATCGGTACTTCTACCAGGTCTCATCGAGGTGTCTGAGCAGCGGTGGCAGTAGCTTCTTTCATTGCTCGTACCTTTTGGGAGACCTCCCTCTTTCGCTTGCAGCTTTCTTTGGAAGCGTCACCACCTACCATACCTGCACAAAGAAGAAGTCACTAAGTTCGCTAAGATTGAGAGACTAGAGATCTGGATTGTATCGGTAGCAAGACCGAGGTCAGAAAGCTGAAGCTCGTAATCTTCGTCAGAGATCAGCCACATCATCCACCATTTCAGTTCGGCCATAACCACATCTAAGCACAAATATTTATGGGTGGCCGCCTGAGTTTTTAATTCCTTCACCATGGCGTCTTCATCTTTATTTAAAGTAAGCTTCTTAGGGAGTTGGAGGACCAAATAATTCCAATTGCGTGGGATCCCCTTAAAGCCATTTTGATCCTTGCTCCTAAGGATGAAAAACTGATCTTTCCAGTTCTTCAGTGAAGAGGGGAGATCGGTGAAAAGCCCGCAGTTCGGCTTTGCCTAAAAGAATCAGAATTCGTCATCCTTTCTTTGGGCAAGCCTATACAGCTCGGCAAAGACCTTAACCGTGGGCTCCAGTCTCTTGGCTTGACAAAAGCCTCTGAAGGCTACTAAATTCTGCTAAGAGTTCGGATGCACTTGAGCTACCGAGACATGGTGGAATTTTAGGACGGCCTTGTAAAATCCATCTAAGGGAAAATGGAGCCTGGCCTTCAGCTGCTCCTCGTACCCTATGATAACATCGCCTTCTTCAAAGAAGTGATTGGCCTGAAGATTGCCATGGCATCTGATCAGTTCAAAAGAGTCGATCCATAGATTGTATTCTTGACTTATGGATTGGAGATCGGTTTCTTTAAGGACTGACGGTAGTTCATCAACTGGCAGGCTCTCTTTTCTCAAAGACATTCCTTGCTTTGGTCTGGTAGCCAGACCAGTAAACGGAATGATGGCTATGCTGGATCGTCCGTTTGGTCTAGTCGCGTTACCTTCTTCTGAAGTCCATGAAATATGGAAGGAAGGCCGGCTCGCAGCTCTCTGACCCTCGGTACCACTCATTTTCACAAAATAAAAAGAAAATTAATCGATAAAAGATCAAAACCCTTACCGGAGTGTGAATCAGTGCCTAAAAACTTTAGAAAGTGAGAGGAAGTGCTGAAATCGCTAGGGGAACGTCTGAAAATGACATAAGAAAACAAATGACTCACATTTCCCCTATTTATACCCGTCTGAGCATTAAATGCTCACGAAGTCCCAAGCGACGCATCGGTTAGCAGAATCGGGCCGCCTCCTTGACATGTCACAAGAAGGTTCCAGAAACATAATAAAAAATCAGATAAATGAGATTGGTCAACTAAGGTCACCGGATTGAACAAATTTCCAAACCCACGAATCGGCGAATAGCGATTCGTCTAGGGATCAGATCAAGTACACTTATCGGAGATCAGAAAAATAACCAATGCAAGTTAGATAGAAAGGAAAGATTAGGAATGAAAGAGATCGAGAAATAAGAAGGGACCCGATGCAAGAGATAGAAATCGGAATAATGATCCTAAAAAGAGAATGTCCATAATGGGAAGATCGGAAAAGTAAGGAACGACCCGTAAGATCGGAGGACTCAGGAAGTTGAATAACTACCAAATCATGGCCATCAATTAGCTTCCCCCATTGTTAGATTCGAGTTAGTTAAAGCATTGTATGCATGATCAGATCCTCACCACACATCTCATTAGCAAGCATACCCTCCTAGCCACCATACGCCAAAACAGTTAAAGTAGCCTTGTACATCCTGATCTACACTGTTGATTATAATTATAAGGATCTGGAGCCCTCAGATCAAAAGCAGATGGCAGATTTCGCGCCTTTTATTCTCAGCTTTTGGATTTATTTCATAAGACAAGACCCTTGACCGTTGGATTAAGAGGAGAAAGGATAGATATTCTGAACGGAATCCCGACCCTCCATTTTGATTCTCTTTAATTTTCAAACATTGGATTATGTCCTTTTGAATCTTAGCCTTCCGTCCCCCCCTGATAAGATCCTGACCCTTCATTTTGGACACCCATTCCCTATAAATACCTGCATGCAACACTGTAGAAAGAAAAAAGAAGGTGGTGATTATCGTGGAAAGACTCTAAACTTTGATTCAGTCTTGCTATTTGTCATTCGGAGCTTTTGAAGTGTTGAGAAACTTTAGAAACCAGTTTTCTGAAGTATTTCATCAAAAGGAGCTCTAAATCCTGAGATTTTCTTTTTTAATACCTGTGCATTACCCTATGAAACCATCTTCAATCTGCCTCATTCTCACCACCCTAGTGTTTGTGCATTACCCTCTGAGCTCATCTTCGTTCCGATCCATTCCCATTACCTCGGGTAAACTCGAGTCCTTCGGCCGTCAACTTTCACCTCTCCAAGATTTGTGGATACCAGAGTTAGCTCACCTGTCTCCTCAACTTATCACAGGTAAGCGTCTAAACTGTCATTTTGTTACATATCCTTGGTTTGTTCTCTCTAGTTTTTTTTTTCTTTTAAAGTTTCTTTTATATCCAGTCGCATTAAATCTCAAAATAAGTTATCTAGGCCCATAGTTATTTCATGTGCCCTTTTTTTTATTCGTAAACTCCATTTATCATCATCTAGTTTTCATTCCATTAGAGAGTAGACGTTCGAGTCATCTGCGACTTGTAAATACTCTAAAGAACATAGGCAGGAGTAACTTAACACGAGAGTTTTTGGTCTGAATAAATGAAAAATAATAAAGAAAGATAGGTGTAACAAAGGTTGAATAGGTTGGAAATAAGATTAGGTTAAATAAATAAGTTATGAGATCGGGCCTTCAAATGAACCCAGGCGATAAGACAATAGATCGAGAATCAAGACAAGTTCAGATCCCGGGTGAGCGGCTAAAAAGAGATTGGATGTTGCAAATCGAAGAGTTTTGATAAAGCGACCATGTGGAAGATCAACAAGGAGTTTTCTATGTCTTTGGTACTTCATTCCCATAAAAAGGGGGGTCAAAAAGGACCCTTTATCAGAATCCTTAGTTCAAAGTTCTTATAAAATGCCATTCTAATAAACATATTAAGAGATCGGGGGAGAATTCTTACCCGAACTCAACCTAATTTTTAACGCAATATATTAAGAGATCGGAGGAGAGTTCTTATCCGAACTCAGCCTAATTTTTTTTAACGCAATATATTAAAAGTTTGGGGGAGAGTTCTTACCCAAACTCAGTTTAATTCTTTTAACGCGATATATTAAGAGATCAAGGGAGAGTCCTTACCCTAATTCTTAGCTAAAATCTTAATAAAGTATATAGAGATCGAGAGAGTTCTTACCCGAATTCTCGGCCAAAATTTTAATAAAATATGTGGAGATCGGGGGAGAGTTCTTACCCAAAATCCGCTAAGTAACAGAATACATATAGAGATCGGGGGACAGTTCTTACCCAAATTCTCAATCAAAATCTTAATAAAATATGTGGAGAACGGGGGAGAGTTCTTACTCGAAATCTGCTAAAATTTTAATAGAATACATATAGAGATCGTGGGAAAGTTCTTACTTGAATTCTCAGCCAAAATCTTAATAAAATATGTAGAGATCGGGGGAGAGTTCTTACCCAAAATCTGCTAAAATTTTAACAGAATACATTAAGAGATCGGAAGAGAGTTCTTACCCGAATTCTCTTAGCTTAAATTCAAACTAAAATATCGCAACTTCAGTATTTAAATTAACCCCCAACAAAAATCCATTACACAGCCCCTATTCATTGAAGGGTCATCTCATGTACTCGTGTTCTTGGGCAACCCAAAATAGTGAAATATTAAATATTCCTTTTATCTGTACAAAGGATTAACATCATCATTCTACCCCCTAAATTATCAATTTATAAAGAGCATAACATTAAATCTGCTTACCCTCGTTGAGGGATGAGGTGGGGTAACTAACACCTTCCCCACCCGTATACGGACACCGAAACTAGAATCTCTATTTTCAAAGTGGATTTTAATTTCTACAAATGGTTTCTTTAATTTCCCTCAAAATTAAAGTGGCGACTCCTCACTTTTCCCACTTCGGTGAGAATCGTCCAGCGACCGCAAATTCTTTACGACATTGTGTCATATAAAAATTGAGTGCATCTCGCTCTGTAGATACACTCGGTGTCATGAGACTAGCTATGGTCTAATGATAATGGCAACTGTGTGATTTGAAATATTGTGGATTCGTATTTGGGACCACGGTCCTAAACTACCTATGTATCTCCCTCGCTATCCTAAGGAAGAATCAGACCCACTCGTAGTTCGACACTTGGAACTGTGATGATGCATGTTTTTCTATGCCTTACACAACTATGCCGTATACCCTAAACAATATCTAAGGACTTACTAAAAAAATATTTGTCTTAAAATATTACGGGTTCGTATTTAAGACCGTGGTCTTAAACTGCTTGCGTATCCCCCTTGCTATCCCGAGAAAGAATTAGACTCCCTTGTAGTTTGACACTTGAAACTGTGGTGACACATATTCTTCTACACCTTACACACCTACAAATAACATGTTGATGTATGTTCTTCTATGCCTTACACAACTATGCCATGTGCCCTAAACAATGTCTAAGGACTTATAAAAAAAACATCTATCTTGAAATGTTGTGGGTTCATATTTAGGACCGCGATCCTAAACTGCCTACGTATCCCCCTCGCTATCTTGAAGAAGAATAAAACCCCCTCGTAGTTCGATACTTGAAACTATGGTAACGCATATTCTTTTATGCCTTACACAACTATGTCGTACACCCTAAACAACGTCTAGGGACTTACCACAAAACATCTAATTCATGATTTGAAAAAATTGGGATGACTGGGTCTCAAAACTCTCTCTGTAATTTTTGTGCTTCTTATATGCTATTTCCTATCATGGGCATGCTAATTTTACTGGATTTTCTAAAAAAACTTAGTCCTCTGAGAGACCTTTTTTTTGCAAAAACTTTCTTTTAATCCAGTATTTTTTTTCTTTTCTCTTTTTTTTGACCCTTATTTTTACCTAGACCACCTTTTGGAAGTTTTAGCCTAGGGGGTCTATCTCACATAAAGTACCATTTGAGCCTATCTAAGTTGACTGGTTCTTGAAATTTATTCCCATCTAGGTCTAATATTCTTACAACACCTCCTGGCAAGATCTTTTTAACTATGTATGGACCATCCCAGTTTGGCTTAAACTTTTCTCTTGGATCAAAATGGATGGGCTAAGCTTGTTTCAAAACTATGTTTCCCTTTTTCATCTTTCTTGGCTTCCCCTTCTTGTTAAAGGCTTTGGCTATCTTCCTCTAATAAGTCTGCGTATGATATAAGGCTCGCATCCTCTTTTCATCAATCAAAGTTAGTTCTTCATATCTCTTCTAGGCCCACTAATTTTTTAGGATATTAACTTCTAGCAGCACCCTCAAGGATTTGACCTCTAGCTCAATGGGTAGCACTGCTTCAGTCCCATACACTAAAGAAAATGGGGTTGCCCTGCGAATGTTCTTGCAGTCATGAGATATGCCCATACTACAACTAGATAGGTTCTTTCTATCAGTGAATAATTCTCTTTATAAGCAAGAAGTTTCTTACTGATGTAATAAATGGCTCTTTCTAGATTCTCTACTTCCTATGCCAACATTGCCCTTAAGGCCACGTCTTCTACTGGTACGTAAAGGATTAGAGGGATGTTAGGGATGGGTAGTGATAAAACTAGCAGACTGCTCAGGTACTACTTTATCTTTTCAAATGCTTTTTGACATTGCTCATTCCACAACACTGACTGATGCTTTCTTAACAGTTTGAAAATTGGTTCATAGGTAATTATGAGCCTAACTATAAACCTATTGATGTACTATAATTTCCTTAAGAAACCTCTAATCTCTTTTCCCGTTCTCGGGGCTGGCATCTCCTGGATTGCCTTCACCTTATCTGGATCAATCTCAATCCCTTTCTTGCTGATCATATGCCCTAATAGTTTGCTTGAAGTGACTCTGAACACACGCTTGCTAGGGTTCAGTCTCAACTTATACTTGATGACCCTCTGAAAAAACTTCTCTAATACCTCAAAATGTCCCTCCCTAGTTGGGGACATGTCATGAAAAAACACAGTGGCCATTCTCTGATAAGTCGCACTAGCATTCTTCAGCCCAAAAGGCATGACCTTATAATAATATGTTCCCCATTCAGTGATAAAAGCTGTATTTGCTTTGTCTATCAAATCCATGAGGTTATGATTATATCCTAAAAAATCATCCATAAAGGCGTACATGGCCATGCAAGCAGCACTGTTAACAAGCACATCAATGTGAGGCAATGGGAAATCATCCTTAGGAGTAGCCTTGTTTAGGTCCCTATAGTTTACACACATCCAAACTCACCCATTCTTCTTGGGAACTAGCATGATGTTCGCTAACCACTCGGGATACTCAATTACTTTAATGAAACCAGCTTCAATGAGCTTTTTCACTTCTTGAGCTATCTTTTCATCCCATTCTGGTCTAAGTCGATGCTTCTTTTATTTTACCAGCCTCATGCTATGGTCCATAGGGATCTTTATGCTGTACTATGTCTTGATCAATTTCAGGCATATCTTTATAAGACCAGGCA
Source organism: Hevea brasiliensis (assembly GCF_030052815.1). Taxonomy (NCBI): domain Eukaryota; kingdom Viridiplantae; phylum Streptophyta; class Magnoliopsida; order Malpighiales; family Euphorbiaceae; genus Hevea; species Hevea brasiliensis. The sequence goes on from NC_079495.1 coordinate 112,752,034, forward strand.
AATGCTTATTGGTTACTTTGTTAATAAGGCTATAAATGTATCTCTTTCTTTTTGGGTTAAATCTTCAGCTAACTTAATGTTTTTAGGATTATTTAGTGTACCTAAATTAATAGAAATCGATTTTAATGCATTAACAGAAATAGATTCTAAATGATTATAAATGCTATGCGTGTGGTCATTAGGATAAACATCAAATAAGTAAGCAAAAAGACTAGTTATATTATTAATTTTTGCCTCAAAATCAGCATCAAGTACATCTGAAATTTAAATATTAGCATCATTGTCATTATAAAAGACAGACTCAAACTTAGGAGTGTAGCTTTAGGTGCTTGGCTTCCCTGTAGTCTTTAGATCAGTGGTGCATTTTTATTTTGCTTTAGCTCTTTCACACGTTGCAGCTCCTGATCATCCATCTAGGTAATTGCCCCCTCTTTCAAGAACTTAGGAGGCTTTGGCTCTTCTTCCTCTTCAGTTGGCTCATAACCTAAACCATACCTCGTGATCTGTCTTTTGATCTCAGAAAAAGTTACTAGTGTAATGCCCTCACTTTAGGCAGTCCATACATTCTACTGTTCCGATGACTAACGTCTGTTCGGATAGTTAGGATGTCTGGAACTACACTCAAACTAAAGTGAGGAGGCATAAATTGACTGAATAAAGACTAAGAAAAATCAAGGAAAAATAAAAGAAGTAAATTATAAATGAGTTAAACGAGTTAGGGTCACAGCAATGGGTGATAGTACGAGGAAGCGACTGTGAAGACAGTTGCTGACCCTAGACCCATGAAGAACCCTAGAAAAATAATTTTTGTGACTTCAATTAATAGTTATTGAGGTCTAAATGACATTAGAAATGCCAAAAAAAATTCAAGAAAATTTATTAATCGGTACAGATAATTATAACTCAATAAGTACAATAAGGGGCATTTTGGTCATTTCAATCTCAAAGTTGAATTTTGACCTAAATGTGAATTAAAATGAGAGGGATTAAAACACATAAAATAAATTAAATTGTGAAATTATACTTAGAAATGGGAAAAGAAAAGAAAAGAAAAGGAAATAAAATTTTGAGGTGACCATGATGTCATGATGACATCATAAAAAGTGAAGACCAATGGGGAATTAACAAATGCTCATTAAGAGATAAAGAAGACATAAAAATGAGTCAAAATTCAATTAAAATAACCATCTTCTTCTTCTTCTTTTCTTTTCATGGCCGAATTTCACTTCCCATACTCTCTCTCCATTTTCTTCCTTTTCAAAGCTTGATTCCCTAAGTTTTCTACCCCAAAACCCTAAATACCTTTCAATAAAAATTCACCCCACACCTTGAGGAAGACAAGGGCAGCCAAGAAGTGAAGGAAAATTTATATTTGAACTAGGTTAAGTGAAGCTCCAAAGAGGTTAGTGCTTATTTCTTCTTTTTTTCTTCACTACGTATTGAGCTAATATTACGATGAGTTAAATAATGCATGAAAGTTAAAGAAAATCAAGGGTTATGTTAGGGTACCAATTTTGGTAACCTTGGGATTAGGGGAGATTTGATGATTTTGATTGTTTTAAAATTGCTAATAATGATATGTGAGGAGGATACTTGAGTTAGATAAGGAATTACATGTGTATCACATGAATTGGAACATGTTGAGTTAGGGTTTGGCCTAACAATTAGGGCTTTTGTGAAATTGCTTAAAATTGACCAAATTGAGATTGATTGTTGCTATTTAGAAGTGCCATGTATGCCAATTAAAGTAAGGAAGTTGGAGAAAATTGAAATTGGGAGTGCAATTTTCTTACAGGAAATTCGGACCTGAGTCCAGTGTATTTTTTGAGCTATAACTAAAATTGTGTGGCTCCAATTGATATGACGCTAATTAGAGATGAAACTAGACCCAAAATGCCCCATTTTTCATGAAGAAATCATGCCCAAATTCTGTCCAAATCTTGACTTAATTACTATTCCAATCCTGCTTACCAAATCCTGAGTTCGAAAAATTGACCAACTGAACAGTACATGTTCATTTGGCCATAACTCCCTCTAGACAGGTCCAAATGACCTAAATTTTATACCATTGAAAAGCTTAGACATAGAACTACAACTTCTATGAAGATCACATAACCCAGAAATATCTCTAACCAAACCAAATTGCTAGCATAATTTAGGTTAACAAAACTGTCCAGAACCAAATTGTCCAAGAATTCTGGGCTTAGGCATACCCGACCAGTTTTGGATATATGGCCATAACTTGCTCTACAAAAATCCAAATGCCATGAAACCAGTGGAAAACTTTCCATAAGTCATAGATCTACAATATTGGTATTTTGACCAAAACCTAAAAATTAAGAGAACTAGGTCAATTGGCTAGGTAAAATTAGCATACAAATCCTGAAAATTGTCTAAGTGACCACTTGACCCCAAAATAGTTTTTAGACCATGTCTTTCACTAGGAAATCACAAATGGGATGAGCCAAAATTTTCTAGAAACCTAAGAGATAGGGCTCCAACTTTGATTTAGGAACCTCCTTCAAATTATGAGTGTAAGGATCCTGAAATTGGAGTCAAAGCCACTGACCTGAGCTGGAATCCTGTTGGCACAGGGTATCTAAGTCCAAGCCAGTTAATTGGCTAGAATTAATTCTACAAACTTTAAAAAATTGTGATTCAAAATTCTGAGTGACCACAAGACATTGGGCAACAATTTGTATGAAGAACACTAGGCCTAAATGTGACTGAAACATATTCAATTAATTAGGTAAAATGTAACTCTAAAATCTGCCTACTTAAAGAACCAGAATTAGGAAATGAACCAGTTATGGTTATTTGACCATAACTTGAGTTCTAAAACTTCAAATGACATTATTCAAAAGGGAAAAAAAAGACAAGACATAGAAGAACAACTTCCATGAAGAAAGTGTAGCCAAATAAGGGCCACATCTTGGCCAAATTGCTAGGTGAATCTAAGATACAAAAACTAGACCTTGAGAAAGGTTCCTAATATGATTTGGCATATGAGATGAAATAAATTACAATAACTTGCTAAGCATGAAAATGACATGAATCAATGAAACTATGAGTATTAAATAACATTATTTTGCCCAGAGTACACCTAGACTCATTTATATAGCTTGGATAGATTGGTATACCAATTAGGGACTACAGATTGTAGTACTGCCCACATGAATGATCATTGACAGGCAACATATGTCTAAGATGATTGTTCTATTGGCTTTATGCCTGCCCGTTAGCCATAGTGTCTATTATTATTACCGGCTTATGCCTGCCCGCTGGCTTTATGCCTGACATGACCATTGTATATTGGGGAGACATACAGATGTCTAACTAGTATGCTTCCGTGTATCCAGTCTCTATAGTCTGTCATAGGTTACTTGGGCACAGACATGAATAATAAATCTCAATCTTAAATAAATACATGAGACAACCGAATATAATATACATGCATAGAAAAGATCTTGATTAACTTAATTACTTCCAAAATTTTATAAACATGTAAAAGACTGAGATTTCATAATATTTTATATTTTATTATACTGTTATCCACAGAATAATTATTTTAATTATTTAGTTATTTTTTCTTTATTTTATGCACCACTAAGCATTATGCTTAGCGCGTTAGTTTTTCTATCGCGTAGGTACAGGAGACCCTCAGCAACAGCAGTAGAGCTTAGTCTGGACTTGATCAGATCTGCTACTGGATAGATTGTCACCTCAGCAATCTTTTTGGTAGGGCTTAAGTATATGTTAGATGTTGCATTTTGATCATTGTATATAAGTACATGTGTAAATTATTTTAAGACATGTAATTAAATTTTAGATTGTATATAAATTGTAAATATTGTACTTAATTTTGTATGAATGAAATGTAGTATTTTATTTACTTGAAATGAGTATAAGCATTATGATGACATGACATGATTTATGAAAAATGATATGGATGTGTATTTTTAACAGGTAAAATAAGTAAACCCGCCATGCACTAGTAAAATAGAAGAGACTCTATCCGAGTTTCCATCAAAATGAAATGGGATAAAAAAAAAATTTCTACACGTAAGATAATACGATTAAATAGAAAGTAAAATAATATTGTACCTGATAAGACAGGATAGGGTGCTCCAAAACCCAATGTAGCACACCTTGTTCGATTACACTGTAGACGGGTGAGGGGTGTTACAACTAAGACATCTATATGTTTTCCTAGGCCCATGCTAGGAAAAAACTTCATTCCTTTCTTCACAATAGTCACTTTTGAATCCATCCAGTTTTCATAGATCCCAGCAACTTAAAAACCAGACATTGGTGGAGCTAAACCATCTACTTGTAATACAACTACCTCCTCATCAAAGTCAGTCCAAACATCCAAAGGACCCTCATCATAGCTAGAATTATCACAAATGTCAACAACCATTATAGACTGAGATTCATTGGGCTTTTAAATCGATTGGATAAAGTCAATAATTCAGCCAAGGTTATTTAGGGTGGTGGAGATCATGTAGAAACCTAGTGAAGGTGGAAAATTTGATTAGGCATAGGGCTAGAGTAGGTGTTTAGTCAGTTTTCTGGGTTGATTATCTTTTTAGCATCAATTATATCTTAGATATCATGCTTAAGTTGGAAGCATCGGTCGGTGTTATGACTGTGGGTTTGATGGAACTGGCAATATTGGTTGATATCATGGCTAGGTGAGAGTGGATTTGGTGATGGTTTGAGTGCTAAGAGTTGTAGGAGGTTTTGAGATTTGAGACACTTGAAAACTTTGGATAAGGTTTGGTTAAATTGGGAAAATCTCTTTGGGGTGTGAGATACAATTTGAACCTCAATAACTTTAATGTCACTTAATTGGCCTACCTCAGGGCCTCTTTCTAAGGTTGACAATAATTTTCTCTTCCAATTCAAACATCTTGGCATTCAAGATTTTATTAAGCATGGCCATAGTTTCTTCCATCTTAAGTAGTATAGGTGAAATCCTTACTAGTCTCTTCCCTTCCCTAACCCAAGTGTCCTAATCGAAAGTCTTTTTAGTGTGTTTCAAGGCTATATTTGCTAAAATAAAAAAATAGGATTTAAGGGTTAACCTAAACATGCTATGTTTATGAATGAAATGCATGAATGGACTTTTTTTTTTTTTTTACCTTTACCTTTACAAAACCAAAATTGAACCATACCAATAGAACCAAAACCAAACCATATAAGCTGAACTAAAGTCAAAGCAAAGACTAAATCAAAATTGAAAAGAACATATCCAGAACTGAATCTTCGTCCCTTTATACCTACAACTCTCATGTGTAGTGCAGGGAAAAAAAAATCTATCCTAGGTTATGATACACTAGACACACCAATATGGGGTGGTCCAAGACAATCCTCCCCTCATAAACAAAGGACTTATATCCTTAAAGTTTAATCATAAGTGAGCATCCTCTTACTTAACATGGGTTTTGAAATGGACTTGGGCCTATATACACATTAAGTTTATGCATAAGCCTAGGTTCTTCTCAACTATCACTAGAACTTATGGTTTGAACAGTAAGGCTATAATCTAGCACAACAAAAATCTACGGGGTACCTAGGGCTAAAATCTATGGCCCATGGGCTTTATTGGGCAGAAAAACAGTTACTCATGTGAGAGCTTATCCATTTAGCACAACGGCCAGAGCTGTGGCTCTTTTATATACTTAAAGGTATGGGCATGGAGTGCTAACATTCACCAATTTATCACTATGGTCTCTTAGTGTAATGCAATGTACAAAGTTTAAAAGCGGAGTAATATTAGACTAACAGAAACATATTGAAGTTACTATTCATTTAGTCCCCAGTGGAGTTGCCAAACTATAGGGGGGTCGTAAGAAGACGTGAAGCAAAATATCATCTACTAGAATTACATAAAATGAGCCAAGAAATGCCCAGGAAAGATGGTGGAGTCAAAGTGGTCTCACTTAAGTACCATCTCCTTAAATAGTATTTCCTAGACATGCACTTCATACAATCCTTGTAGAATTGAACCACTGGCAAGTACCGTCTTCCCATAACACTACCATGGTACTAAGAATTTATGCCATGAAGGCAAAGATAGACAGGAGTTCTGTTTATTGGTTTTACTACCACCGCAAGTACACTGATCTCTAATAAGTAATAAAGTAGTGAGTGAAGTATTGTCCCACAAGGAATTTAGTTAGCAAGTACCAAGCTACACAACAATTCTAACTATTTAGGCTACCGAATATGGGTGAAGAGTGAATTAAATCTAATTTGGATACTGAAAATAAACTTTGAATAAAACTATCTATTAAAGCAATTCCAGAATTAAGATTTCACACTATAACCTTATTATGGATTTTAATCTTGTCTATTCATTGGATTGAGATCGTCACTTTAATGGAAATTAATCTTAAGATATCCTAGATCCTCTCTCAAGGTACCTAAGGTGTGTTTCGATTAGAGCAAAACCCTACTTTCGTTGGTGATTAGTCCTAATAAAAACCCTTTAAGATCTTTGATTAATTATAGAACTTCACAAAGGTCATCAGCCTATCTCTAGGTTAGATTACCTAAGTTCAAAATCCTGATTTTCTAATATTAATCTTCACCTTTCAGTCCTTTAATTAATATCAGTAATCAATACTAAGTGGGTACCAACACATAGCATGCATTAAGATCGTAAGAAACTGAATCAAAGAAAAAAACTCAAATCCAATAAATAAAACTCAATATTTGTCCATAATAACAATCACAAGTGTTACTCTCCTAATTTCATAATAAAGAGATTACTCACTCATGGTGAGTTTAACAAACACAATAAAAGCAAAATGAAAAAAGATGAATAGTCCACTTAAAGAAATAGAACAAAAGAACCGATGAGGATTTTCTATAGCCTTGAACTTGTGGAACTTTATGAAGAATATCCACGTGAAAATGAGATTACGTCTAGATTGAGATTTTTTTCGAACTCCCTTCTTGCTTTTTGCTGCCTCTATTTATATTTAAAGTCTAGGGTTAGGTTTTTAGAGTCCCAAAAGCATTATAAGTCTTTCCTCCATGTGTCACCCATGTAACTTACTAGTGCTTAAATGATTGCCTCAGAAATCTTTCTTCATAGTTTAGTTTCTTCCTTGGCTCTTTGGCTTTCACATGACCCAACATTTCTCTATCCTTTGGTCTTTCCAAGCTTTCTTCTTTGCTCTTATTCCTTGAAACTTCTTCAAAACACCTGGAAACATACAAAAAACATAGAATTCAGAGCTTGACAATGGAATTTACAAAAGTTGATGAAATTGATGATTATGTATGGTTTTACTTATCTAAATGCTATGAAATATTATACAAATGTACTTAAGAATATTTATATAATACAAGTATATCAAATACCCCCAAATTCAAACTTTTGCTTGTCCTCAAGCAAATTGAAAAGAATACATTTCATAACCATAAATTCAATATGCATATAATTGAACTCCTTCAACCTTCATACCAATTCCCTTCCTTCAAGGCATAAAGGTTTTAAAAGCTACCTGCTTAAAACCTCACCCCCTTTTGTGGTGTTTCAACTAATTGCTCCTCTATATAAGGCTATTAACAAGTCATAAATAACTTGTTTTATCATGATAGACTTATAAAATACTTACTCCTCTCAAATTTAGCCTCTAATATGGAAATTGTTGATATTGATTTAATTTCAACTCCATAGGCACATCTCAATTTTCTATCTCATATTTTCAAGATCAAAAGTTTAGAAAGGTTTGTATGGGGTTAAGGGAAGGGATGATAATTTGGTTACCAAAGAAGGGTTTAAAGGAATGTAAATTTGAGGTTAGCTTTCATGCACAAGGTTCTAAGTATACCAAGTTTATCATGATGTTTAATTTTGGGACCCCTTTTTTTTATGTCCCTTTTAGCGTCTCCCCCAAACTCATTGCTTTTGTTGAGCTGGAAAGACAAATTTTTCCTTGATTTTAATTGTACACTTGCACTCTCCTTGGTATTCTCATTTTCTCCTCATGTTTTCTTTTACATTTGATATACTTATCCTTTATACACTAGACTTCTTCAAAAGGGTGAGGTGAGTGTTTAAGCTAGGGGTTAGGTAAATATGTGTGGGTAAATAAGGAAAATTATACGGGTGAAAATATAGGCTTAAGTTGGCTACAAGGGATATATTGTAACTAAGGGTGGCTTAAGACTTAATGGGGCTAAATGAAAGAATACCTTAATCATCTCTTTTTCAAACATATACTAGGATTTTGCCTCGATAGGTCCAAGAAATATGTTCTAGAGATGGTGAGGCATTTTTAGGTTTGTTTGTATTTCAAAGATTTTCTCCCAATTTTGCAAGTTCAATGTGACAAATTAATAGCTATGAAAGGGTTTAACTAGTCTAGCTTCACTAAGGTAATTAAGTCTTTCACAGATAACATATTAAAGCCTTTTTGCCTATTCAGATACATTCATTCCTCAATCCCATAGAGTTTAATTATTAGCTTATTAATATTTGTGGTTATAATTCTAAGTAAAAAAAAAAACAGTTCAAAAGTTCAAAGTTTGCAAAATTTCCTAGATTTTTGATACACAAGTATAATACGAATATAATTAAGCAATGTAATGAAATGCAATGATATATAGTGTATGAAATGCATCTGTACTCTCAAACTTAAAGCTGACATTGTCCTCAAAGGCAACACAATATGCAAAATTAAGGTATATCACACAAAATTATAAAAAAGCATATTATGTATTAAAAATTAAAAGTTTGGACAAAAAGCTAGTAATAGAGACCTATGAGCACTGAGTAGGACTAAGGCATATAAGTTTTTACATGAAGGAGCCAGTCCTATAGTCCTAACTCTAAAAAGCCTCTGATAGGGATGATGGTCCCTCTCCATCGAGTTTCTCCATGATTATGTCATGCTTGTTGTGGGCCTCCCGGAGACTGTCCTTAAGCGCTTGCATCCTATTGTTTATGGTGATCTCCATTCGTTGAAGGTATACAAGGACGGGGTCTATCGGTGGTGGAGTGTAGGGAGGCACTCGAGCTGGGGACTCATGGTGGAGTGGCTCTTGAGCTTCCTCCTGTGGCTGTGATGGTTCACCAGGCTCTACTTGTGCTTTGTCTCTCCTGGGGATGACATTCCCATGAGCGTCTATCGGGAAGCAGATGTTCCCAACCTTCTTATATATCCCCATGAATATGCAGATGGTTTAATCAATTTTGGCAATCCCAGGGATGGAGTGCAGCCTGTGATGCCCCAGGACAAATTCGAAGTGGCTATGGCGGTGATAAGCCTGCCAAGCACTATGTGGCCTATCGACTGGTGAGAGATGCGGTGAAGGTGGTTGCATAGGAAAAAACCCTGTGATGGTGTGGGCAGTGAGCCAGTGCGTGTACCTCAAACCAGGGCTAGTAATGCCAAGGGATTTGGATTTGTTGGAGTTATAAATATCGGTGTTCGATGCTATAGAGCACCAAAAGTCCACGCTGTTGTAGATCATCCTATTTTGTGGGATCTCTTAGAATCCAGCACTGTTAAAGCTGAAGATTGCATTGAACTCATCCATGTTTAGCACCCTGTCGACACTAAGTAGTTAAAATTCAACCCTCCCCCTGTCTTCTCAATCTGTGGGACATAAGGTGGCCTTGAATCTGTCAAGGAACTCTAGAGTGTGTCTTGGTTGGTGAAAAATTGGAGTTGGGTGAATCTGGTCCACTTAATGCTGTTAAGCAGCCCATCAATTTCCTCACGTAGGCCGAGTTGCTCCAACAACTCGAAATCCATATACTTGGTGGAGATAATCCTCCTGTTGTTAAGTCACGCACATAAGTCTTGATGAGTGGAATAGCAAAATGTCCAGGCAATGGAGAACTCGGGTTATGCTGGCTGTGGAGGTTGTGGTTGAGGTGCGGGTTGTGGTTAGGGTTGAGGTGGTGGAGGTGGGGCTAGCCTTGTTCGTGGGCACTAGGGCAATGGCTAAAGAGGTGAGGGTGAGGAGTCTCCTCCTTGCCTTGAGGAAGAGCTCGTTCTTCTTGCTGGTCTCTTAGGAGGTGCCATTGGTGATTATGGGAGGAGAGAAGGCTAGGGTTTTGTGAGGGAAGAGGAGATTCGAGAGGTTTTTAAGGAGGAGGCTTGGAGAGGAAGAGTCTGAGTGGGAGGGAGTTTAAGGGTGTTACGAGCATTTAAAGGGCCATTGTAACCTTTCGTTTCGCGCATTTCTCGCCCTAAGTATCGCGTCTGCGATATGATACACAGAGCATGTATCACTATATGGGTCTCGACCTGCGGACCCGTGTAACTTTCTATTTTGAATTTTCCTTTTTTCTGCTAAATTACACGGCCCGTGTAAATTTGTTACGAAACCCGTGTAACATTGTGCCGCTAAGTTACTTTGCTAGCCAAGTTACACGACCCATGTAAATTGGATTTGGGACTCGTGTAACTTCCTGTCTCTCTCAAACTTAAAATTTCTCTCTCCATTATCGAAGCATGCACCATGTAATATTGCACGGGGTTAACCCATGTAAGTTTCTGGAGGTTATGCAAGTGTGATTCCGGGGTTCCAGAAGGTTACACGAGGTGTGCAAAACTTTTACACGACCCGTGTAATTTTCTAGCTATCCAATTCTCCCTGTATTAAAATTTTATGCTACCACTATAAATGAAATAAATGTAAAAATTAGCAACAGAGCTACTTCCCCGGTTTTATACAATCTCCTCTTGCATGGTTTTAACTTGATGTCCCCTTTTGTCCCTTGCCTTCGGCTCCTTGCTTTTGCAGAATTATGATTTGGGGTACCTACGAAACACAAACAAACATAAAACAAGAATAAAATAAGAAATAAAATAAAGGAAATTTAGAAATTTTGGGTTGCCTCTTAAAGAGCGCTTGTTTATAGTCTTTAGCTAGACTTTGCCTTCGTTTTTCACTGTCTGTCTGGAGGTTTATCGAAGGTGTAGTCGGCTCCCTTCTCTATGGGTTCTCCCTGAAAGTATGACTTCAGCCTTTGCCCGTTCACTTTGAATGCTCTTGAGGTTTCACTCCAAATCTCTACAGCTCCATGCGGGAAAACTTGCATAACCTTAAAGGGCCGGGACCATCTTGACCTCAGCTTCCCTAGAAAAAGTTTTAACCTAGATTTGAAGAACAGAACAAGGTCTCCTTCTTTTATTTCTTTTCTTGCTATGCATCTGTCATGCCATCTTTTGGTTTTGTCATTAAAGATTTTGGCATTCTTATACGCATCCTGCTTGATTTCATCTAACTCATTGAGCTGTAGGAGTCTTTTTTCACCAGCAGCTTTGAGGTCAAAATTCAGGGTCTGAATTGCCCAGTAGGCCTTGTGCTCAAGTTCGACAGGGAGGTGGCATGATTTCCCATGGATCAGCCGAAAGGGTGTGGTTCCAATTGGAGTTTTATATGCAGTGCGGTATGCCCACAGTGTATTATCTAATTTCATAGACTAATCCTTTCTTGAGCGGTTTACTATTTTCTCTAGTATACGTTTCAGCTCCCTGTTTGAAATTTCTACTTGACCACTGGTTTGAGGATGATAAGGTGTGGCCACCTTGTGAGTGACTCCATACTTCTTCAATAGTATTTCAAATTGTAGATTGCAGAAGTGACTTCCGCCATCACTGATTATTGCTCGTGGTGTGCCAAATCTCATGAAAATGTTCTTCTTAAGGAATTTTGCGACCACCCTGGCACCGTTGGTTGGTGTGACTATTACTTCTACCCATTTTGACACATAATCAACAGCAACCAGAATATACTTGTTTCCTAAGGAAGAGGGGAATGTTCCCATGAAGTCTATCCCCCACACTTCAAACAGCTCTATTTCAAGTATACTGTGTAGTGGCATTTCATTCCTTTTGGAAATGTTACTTATTCTTTGGCATTGATCACAAGCTAGCACGAAGGATCCCACATCCTTAAATAGATTAGGCCAGTAGAATCCCACTTACAAAATCTTGGCTGCTGTTTTTGTGTTGCCAACGTGTCCTCCATATGGCGATGAATGGCAATGCTGAAGAATGCTCTTTATATCCTCCTCTGGTATGCATCATCTTATCAGCCCGTCATTATATCTCTTATACAGCAGAGGTTCCTCCCATGTGTAGTATCACACATCATGCAGGAATTTCTTCCTTTGCTGGTAAGACACGTTGGGTGACAATACCCTGCATATAAGAAAATTCGCAAAATCAGCATACCATGGGGTTTGGGATAAGGCTAATAGGTGTTCATCTGAGAATGAGTCATTTATTGGCAACTCTTCAGGTTCTTCTAAGTCCTCTTGTCTCACTCTTGAAAGGTGATCAGTTATCACATTCTCGATCCCCCTCTTATCTTTGATTTCAAGGTCAAACTCTTGTAGGAGTGTAATCCTTCAAATCAACCTTGGCTTTGCCTCCTTCTTGTTCAAAAGGTACCTGATAGCAATATGGTCTGTGTATATAATGACTTTTGATCCAAGAAGATAGGATCTGAATTTTTCAATTTGCAAACACTACTGCTAGGAATTTCTTTTCTGTGATAGCATAGTTGATTTGCATATCATCAAGTATTCTGTTGGCGTAGTAAATGGCATGGAGCTTCTTATCCTTCGTTTGTCCGAGTACTGCTCCAACAGTGTAGTCACTTGCATCGCACATGATTTCAAATGGTAGCTCCCAATCAGGTGGTTGCATAAGAGGTGCTAAGATTAAGGCCTCTTTTATCTTATTGAAAGAAGCAAAGCAATTTTCATCAAAATCAAAGGAAGCATCTTGAGTTAATAAATTAGTCAATAGCTTAGCTATTTTGGAAAAATCTTTGATGAATCTTTTGTAAAAGCCTATATGTCCCAAAAAGCTTCACACTTCTTTGACTAATGTTAGTGGTGGTATTTTTTCGATGATCTCAACTTTCGCTTTGCCAAATTCAATCCCTCTTTCTGATATTAGATGGCCAAGAGCTATGCCCTCCCTTAACATGAAGTGACATTTTTCCCAATTCAGAACTAGGTTTGATTCTTTACATCTTTGCAACACCTTGGATAAGTTCGCTAGGTAATCATCAAAAGTAGTTCCACAGACAGAAAAATCATTCATAAAAACTTTCATGATATTTTCAATATAATAGGAAAAAATGGCCATCATGCATCTTTGAAAAGTAGCAGGGGCATTACAAAGACCAAAAGACATTCTTCTATATGCAAAGATTCCATAAGGGCATATGAATGTGGTCTTTTCTTGGTCTTTCGGGTGAATAGGAATTTGAAAAAATCCTGAATATCCATCTAGATAACAAAAGCGGGAATATTTTACTAGCCTTTCTAGCATTTGGTCTATGAAAGAGAGAGAAAAATAGTCTTTTCTAGTGGCACTATTCAATTTCCTATAATCCATGCACATGCTCCAACCAGTGACTACTCTAGTAGGGATCAGTTCATTATTTACATTTTGAACGATAGTTGTCCCACCCTTCTTAGGTACTACATGTACTGGACTAACCCATTTACTATCAGAAATTGGGTATATAATACTAGCATTTAATAGTTTCAGAATTTCTTTTTTAACTACTTCTTTCATATTTGGGTTAAGCCTTCTTTAGTGTTCTTTCTAGCATTTGGTCTATGAAAAGGGAGAGGAAAATAGTCTTTTCTAGTGGCACTATTCAATTTTCTATAATCTATGCACATGCACCAATTAGTGATTACTCTAGTAGGGATCAGTTCATTATTTGTATTTTGAACGACAGTTGTCCCACCTTATTAGGTACTACATGTACTGGACTAACCCATTTACTATCAGAAATTGGGTATATAATACTGGCATCTAATAGTTTCAGAATTTCTTTCTTAACTACTTCTTTCATATTTGGGTTAAGCCTTCTTTAGTGTTCAATAGTGGGTTTACTATTTTCCTCCATAGGTATCTTATGCATGCAAATCGAGGGATTAATCCCTTTCAAGTCTTCTATTTTATACCCTATAACCTTGCTATGAGTCCTAAGCACCTTTAACAATTTTTCCTCTTATATTTCAGATAGGCTAGCATTGATAATAACATGATATTTAGAGTTTGAGTCTAAAAATGCATACCTTAGTGAGGAGGGTAGAGGTTTAAGTTCTACCTGATTAGTGTTGTCCTCTGGCTTGAGCTAAGGGTAGGGGTGGATTAGTTGCTAAAGATTGTGCACAAGCTGCAATTTCTGTGTTTTCATTATTAGCTGTGTAGCTGTGCACTACACTATGCATGCTTCAAGAGGATCTTTAGGATGAGCTTTATGAAATTCCTCTTCCACTTGCTTGTCAACTATATCAATCTTAAAGCATTCATCGGGTTCAAGTTTGTACTTCATCGTGCTGAACAGGTTGAATTTCACCTCTTTATCTCCCACTTTAAGAGTTAACCGCCCATTCTTAGCTCCGGCAGTTGCCAAGAAAGGTCTTTCTAAGATGATAGGGATTTGGACATCCTCTTCCATCTCCAAGATAACAAAGTCAACAGGGATGAAGAACTTGCCCACCTTAATAGGGATATTCTCTAGGATGCCCACAGGATATTTAATAGATTCATCAGCCAATTATAGCGATATTTTTGTGGGTTTCAGTTCTCCGACTTCCAGCTTTTGACATATTAATAGAGGCATTAAACTTACACTTGTCCCAAGATCACAGAGGGCCTTATCTATTTTCATATCGCCGATGAGACAAGGTATGGAAAAGCTTCCTAGATCTTTCAGCTTTAGTGGCAGTTTATTTTGTAGTATGGCACTGCATTCCTCTGTGAGAGCAACAGTCTTATAGTTTTCGTGTTTTTTTTCTTTAAATTTCCTTAAGAAATTTGGTGTAGGATGGCATCTGAGAAAGTGCTTTAGTAAAGGGAATGTTGATGTAGAGTTCTGTAAAACTTCTAAAAACTTCCCAAACTGCTTGTCCAATTTGACTTTCTGGAATCTCTGAGGAAAAGGTAAAGGAGGCTGATATGGCTCTGGTAGCTTCTTTTTCTTCATTGCTTCCTCTTCCTGGTCCTTTTTGGCTTTTTTTCTCTTTCTCCTTTGCTTGGCTTTCAGATTTATCAGAGGTTTTCTTGATTGGTTCTTCCTCTGATTGTCGCAAAACTCTTCCACTCCTCAATGTAATTGCCTTACAATGCTCCTTTGAGTTCATCTCTGGTTGACTAGGTAGTTTACCGGTAGCCTTGCTTGAAAAACTTGCCTGCTGATCAATTTAATTTTCAAGCATCTTATTGTGGATGGCAAGTTGGTTCATTTTGGAAGCTAGCTGCTTGATCATTTCATTCTGCTGTTGTTGAGCTACTAAGAAACCTTCCATCATGGATTCCATGGTCAACTTTGGTTTAGGCTGTTGAGGTTGAGGAGGTGGTGGTGGCTGTGTAAAGTTTTATCTTCTGTTCTGAAATTCAGGCGGTGCTGGTGGTCTGTACCCTTGCTGTTTGTTTATTGGCTAATTCTATGAATTTGACCATGAGAAATTTAGGTGGTTCCTCCATCCAGGGTTATAAGTATTTGAGTATGGATTGTTGAGTTGCCTCTGGTTGAAGTTTCCTCCGTTATTCACATAGTTCATCTGTTATGTGGAGGGTTCATTGAAGTTGTTGCATTCTCTAGTCATATAACCTCCTCCACAGCTGTCGTAGTGCTGGTTGCTCATTCCCACAGCGTTGGCTTGCATTCTGTCGAGCCTCTTCATGAGTTGGTCAAATTGAGCATTTATCATGCTTAAGGCATCCACTTTCAGGATCCCTACTGTCCTCTTTGTATTTCTCCTTTCATTTGACCATTTGTAGTTGTGATACGTGACCCTTTCCAGAAGTTCAAGTGCTTGTGTTATCGTTTTCTCCATTAGATCACCTTCTACAGCTGAATCTACTGTACTCTTTATGGAGGGCAGTAGCCCATTATAAAAATTCTGAACTAGGAGCCAATCCTCTATGCTATGGTGTGGACATTCCCTCGGCAGGTCTTTATACCTCTCCCTTGCGTTATAGAGTGATTCACCTTCCTTCTGTCTGAAGGTGTTGAGTTCAACCCTTAATTTTATAGTCTTTGCAAGTAGGAAATACCTTGCTAGAAAAGCTTGTGAGAGGTCTTCCCAAGTGGTGAATGTTCCAGCTGGTTGAGAAAGTAATCATTTCCTTGCTTTGTCTTGAAGGGAGAATGGAAATGCTCAGAGTTTTATAGCTTAATTAGAGACTCCATTCATCTTGAATGTGTCACATAGGGCAAGAAGGCATTGGAAGTGGTAGTATGGATCTTCTGTAGGTGAACCTCTAAACTGGGTCTATTGAATCATTTGGAGCCATGCTGGTTTTAATTCAAAATTATTGGCCTCCACTGTGGGTCTTATAACACTGGGCTGGAATCCTTGTATAGATGGAGCTCCATAGTCTCTCAAGAGTCTTGGCCTGTTATTATTGTCGACCATGATTAGAGTTTCTAGATTTCCTTGATCTTGTTCTTGGTGTCTCCTTTCTCTCTTGATGGCTCTTAGAGTCCTATCTATCTCGGGATCCAAGTCCAAAACTTCTTTTTCTGGTTTTGCTCTGATCATGCACCAGACCAAATACCTAAGAGAAAATAAGAGAAATAAAACAAATTAAATAAAACCAAATAGTAAATAGAAATGCCTAAATCAGCTAAATTGCCTATTGCTTAATATTACTAAAACTAAACTCTCTGGCAATGGCGCCAAAAACTTGTTTAACGGTTTTACAACCACCAAAAGTGCATGGATCGCTAACAAGTAATAAAGTAATGAGTGAAGTATCGTCCCATGAGGAATTTAGTTAGCAAATACTAAGCTACACAACAATTCTGACTGTTTAGGCTACCGAATATGGGTGAAGAGTGAATTAAATCTAATTTGGATACTGAAAATAAACTTTGAATAAAATTATCTATTAAAGCAATTTTAGAATTAAGATTTCACACTGCAACCTTATTATGTATTTTAATCTTGTTTATTCATTGGATTGAGGATCGTCACTTTGATAGACATTAATCCTAAGATATCCTAGGTCCTCTCTCAAGGTACCTAAGGTGTGTTTTGATTAGAGCTAAACCCTACTTTTATTGGTGATTAGTCCTAATAAAAACCCTTTAAGATCTTTGATTAATTACAGAACTCCACAGAGGTCTTCAGCCTATCTTTAAGTTAGATTTCCTAGGTTCAAAATTCTGATTTTCTAACATTAATCTTTACCTTTCAATCCTTCAATTAATATCTGTAATCAATACTAAGTAGATACCAACACATAGCATGCATTAAGATCGCAAGAAACTGAATCAAAGAACAAAACTCAAATCCAATAAATAAAAATCAATATTTGTCCATAATAACAATTACAAGTGTTACTCTCCTAATTTTAGAATAAAGGGATTACTCTTTCATAGTGAGTTTAACAAACACAATAAAAGTAAAAGGAAAGAACATGAATAGTCCACTTAAAATTTTCTGCAGCCTTGAACTTGTGAAACTTCAGCTGAAGGTTTCCTTTTGTGCTGATGCTCTCCTCGTTAAGACGACTATGAAGAATATCTATGTGAAAATGAGATTAGGTCTGGATTGAGATTTTTTTCGAACTCCCTTCTTACTTTCTGCTGCCTCTATTTATATTCCAAGTCTAGGGTTAGGTTTTTAGATTCCCAAAAGCATTAGAAGCCTCTCCTTTCTGTAGAAACTGGAGCTAGAATCAATTCAGGGAATTGGCTATCACGTGATACACGGCCCAAGGCCATGTAACTTACTGGAGCTTGAATGGTTGCCTTTTGTATCGGGACAGGAGTTTACACAGACCTCAGGAAGTTACACGGGCCTAAATACACGGTCCGTGTACTTTTGTTCTTCAGAGAAATCTTCAAGCCTGGCCCGGCAGAGACTTACACGGGTATTCATAGTTTACACGGGTCATGGTACACAGCCCGTGTACTTTATTTCTTCTTTGGCTCTTTGTCTTTCTCCTGGCAGTAGGTTACACGGGTCTGTAGCTTTGCTAACACGACCTGTGTAAGATGTATCAGCAACACTTCTCTATCATTTAGTCTTTCCAAGCTTTCTTCTTTGCTCCTATACCTTGGAACTTCTTCAAAACACTTGGAAACATACAAAAAACATAGAATTCAAAGCTTGGCAATGGAATTTATAAAGGTTGATGAAATTGATGATTATGCATGGTTTTACTTATCTAAATGCTATAAAATATTATACAAATGTACTTAAGAATATCTATATAATACAAGTGTATCAAGTCACTATCCAGGTAATAATCGAGACATATTCAGTATTTCTTCTGAGGGTCATAGATGGCAACTTACTCTTTGTAGAGTTTCCACAACTGTCATTACCATAGCCCAATATCTAGGTTCGTGTAACGCCCTCACTTTAGGTAGTCCGTACATTCTACTGTTCTGACGACTAACGTCTGTTCAGACAGCTAGGATGTTTGGAACTACACTCAAACTAGAGTGAGAAGTCATAAAATGACTGAATAAAGACCAAGAAAAATTAAGAAAAAATAAAAAAAATAAATTGCAAATGAGTTAAATGAGCCTGGGGTCACAAATGATGGTAATCAGGCAGGAAGCGATCGTGAAGACAGCCATAACCCTGCACGAGGAACCCTAGGGAAATAATTTTTGGGACTCCAATGAATAGTTATTGAGGTCTTAATAATATTAAAAATGTCAAAGAAAATCTAGGAGAATTTAATTAATCGGTACAAAAAATTTTAGCTCGGTAAGCGAAATGAAGGGCATTTTGGTCAATTCACCCTCAGTTATGAATTTTGACCTAAATGCTAAGTGAAATGAGAGAGAAAAAATATTAAAAATAAATTAAAACATGAATTATGATATGGAAAAAAATGAGAAAAGAAAAGGAAAAGAAAATGAAATAAAAAATACAATTATGAGGTGAGCATGACATAAGTAATGACATAATTAAAAAGTTTGACCAATAAAATGTTAACAAATAATTACTAAGGGATAAGAAACAAATAAAATGAAGACAAAATTGACTAAGTCTATCATCATCTTCCTTTCTTTTAGCCATGGCTGAAACTCCCATGTCCATTCTCCCTTCCATATATATTTTTTTTATCTTGATTTCCTTGCTTTCCTCACTCCAAAACCCTAGGTCACCTTCACAAAAATTCATCTTCCCATCTTGAAGAGTTCATTAGCAGCAAAAAGAAGTAGGAAATTTGAAGTTTTGAGAGCTTGGAATTTGCTTGATTAAGATTAGTGCACTAATCCATCTTTCTTTCTTCATTAAATATGAAAAGTATGTTTAGCTAAGTATAAATTTCATGAAATTAAAAAGAAAACCTTGAGGAAAGAAACCCTAGAATTTCGGTAGCCCTAGATGAAGTATGAAATTGATGTTGTTGAGACTATTGTTGCCTAATTGAAGTGCTATGAATGATAAATTGTAGTTTGGGAGTAAGGAAGAATGAATATTGGGAGTGCTTCTCTTATGCAGGAATTTGGACCTATGAGTCCAGTATACTATTTGAGCTATAACTGAAGTTGTGTGGCTCCAATTAGTATGAAGCCAATTGAAGGTGAAACTAGACTCAAAATGCCCCATTTTTCATGAGGAAACCCTGCTCAAATTCTATCAAAATCTTGGTCAATTTACTGTCTCAATCTGGATATCCAAATACTAAACCTAGAAAAATGACCAAATGAACAATATAATAACTCCCTCTAGACAGGTCCAAATGACCTCAATTTTATACCATTAGAAAGATTAGATATAGGACTACAACTTTCATTGAAAACACCAAGCTCAGAAATGCCTCTAACCAAATGAAATTACTGACCCAATTTAGGTCACCAAACTGACCAGAATCAATTCAACCTAGAATTTCCTGGACATAGACCACTCGACCAGTTTTGGCAAAATGACCATAACTTGGTCTATAAAAATCCAAATGAAATGAACCTAATGGAAAAATTTTTATAAGATATAGATCTACAATATTGGTCTTTTGACCAAAACCCAGAACCCAAAGGAACTAGGTCAAATGGTTAGAAGAAGTTAACACATCAAAATTTGGAGTTTGACCAAATTACACTTGACCCCAGAATAGTGTTTATAGTATATCTTCTACTAGGAAACTCCAATTAGGATGAGCCATACTGATCTATAACCCTAAGAAATAGGGCTCCAACTTTGTTTTAGACATGGTCTTCAAACTAGGAATATAAGAACCCTAAAATGAAGGTCAAAGTTACTGACCTAGACCTGAAGCTTGAGGACACAGGGTACCTGAGTCCAGGTCAGTGATTTGGCCATAACTAATTCTACAAAATTTGGAAAATTGTAATTAAAATTTTTGAGGGACCATAAGACATAGGGTAATAACTTTTATGAAGAATATTAGGCCTAAAAATGACTGTAACATGTCCAATTAATTAGACAAATATAAACTCAAGAATCTACCTAATTCTGGATCCAGAAAGAGACAGTGAGCTAGTTATGATTATTTAACCATAACTTGAGTTCTAAAACTCCAATTAATATGATTCAAAAAGGAAAACAAAGACAAGACATAGAGGAACAAATTCTATGAGGGGAGTGTGGACAAACAGTGGCCACATCCTGGTCAATTTGCCATGTAAAAATAATGCACCAAATCTGGACCTAAAGAAAGGTCTATAAAATAACTGGGCATATGAGATTAAATGAATTATAATAAATTTTTAAGCTTAAAAATAACATAAATTAATGAAATTATAAATACTTAATAATACTATTCTACCCAAAGTATGCCTAGACTCATTTATATAGTATGGATCGATTGGTATACTAATTAGGGACTACAGATTGCAGTACTGCTCACATGAATGATCATTGACAGACAACATATATCCAAGGTGATTGTTCTACTGGCTTTATACTTGTCCAATGGCCATAGTGCCTATTATTATTATTACTGGCTTACATCTGCCCGCTTGCCTAGTGCCTGACATGACCGTTGTATACTGGGTAGACATACGGATGTCTAACTAGTATACTTCCGTGTATCCAGTCTTTATAGTCTGTCATAGGTTACTTTGGCACAGATAAAAGCAATAAGCCTTAAATATAAATAAGTACATGAGAAAATCATTAATATGAATTTTATAAGACTGAATATAAGGTATATGCACAGAAAAGATCCCTATTATCTTATTAACTTCCAAAGTTCTAAAAAATATGTAAAAGATTTTAAATAGATGAAAATTGATATTTATTTATAAGGTTATATGTGAAATAATTATTTTAAATTATTTAATTATTTTTCCTTATTTATGCACCACTAAGCATTATGCTTAGCGCGTTGGTTCTTACCACGCGTAGGTACTGGAGAGCAGCAGCAGCAGTAGGGCCTAGACCAGACTTGGACCAGATCTGCTACAGTGTGGGTTGTCACCTCATCAGTTATTTGTGGTAGGGCTCATGTACATATTAGATTTTGCATTTTGGTATTGTATGTAATTAAATGATGTAAATAATTTTGGATTGTATATAAATTATAAATATTGTACTTTTCACACCTTACCCCTTTGTAAGGCATAACATGATCCCGTAGAATACCTAATGAACTACCGCATTTCACCTACCGATAACTCATTAAGTACCCTACAAGGGATTTTAAAGCAATTTTCTTACTTTTGTTAAGTGGTGAACATTTTCTAATAGGTATTTAAAACATATGATTAAAAGTAAATCTAGTTAATATTTTTAGTCCATTTTATTTTTTCGCAAATTTTATAAAAATTTGGACAGAGTTCCCTCTGTATTTTGAGAAAACAGTTCTTCAAATACCTGTAAAAAGCACTTCTAAAAATTTTTCTCAACAACTGCTTCAATTCCATATTCAATTTCAATCAATTTCTCAACACATTTATCAACTTTCAAATTTCAAATCCACTATCCAATTATCATCAAAATACTAGCAATCTATTTCATTCAAATTAAATAAAATAGTTCCATTCATATTTCATTAGAAACAAAACAATTTAGATACATTATTACAAAATTTACATTAAGAGAATTTCAAACTACAATATATATTACAACTTTATACAATTTTTATACAAACTGCTCAAGACCCATTTTTACATGTCCATACATTTATGTGCAATATATATACATCAAAAGAAATATTTACAGTTAGGGTATAAATTATACCCGAAGACTTCAAGCTGAATGATCCTCAATCTTCAGCAGCTCAGTCTGCTGCTCCTCTAGTCTCTAAATCTGCGACAGCAATAAAAGCTATCGCTGAGTACTAGGACTCAGTGGTGCACAACATACTAAAATAATCTTTATGCAAAATATAAATCACATTTATTCAAAAATTTGACTAAACATGAACATTAAACACAAAACATGAATTATGAGGTTTTAATGCAAACCAAGTTCATTTCGAAGTATCAAAACACATTTCATAAAACCCACAGTTAGATCATGCCATTCGAAACAAATAGAATCTCAATAGCCAGAGGCTAAAGAGAAATCACATCACAAGGCTAGCTAGCTCAAATATATGGATATCCATTCACATCCTCTTCTACTGGCACACCTCAACACTTCTCCAGAGAAGGAATCAAAATTCGAAACTAATTACCCCCACTAGTCGTGCTAGTGAGGTGTTCAAATATATGGTCATGACACTGTGGTTTCAAAACTTATCTTAACAATTTGCTAAACATTGTCATTTCAATATACATAATAAATTTCAACAATTTAAATCAAAACATTATAAGAATGCCATAATCCAATATTTCACATTATTCAAAACAGTATGCAAAAGATGATTACAAAAAGTATACGTTGTGCACAAACCTCAAACGAGTCGCCTCTTGGCCTTGACTCGGTTCCTCGGGTTCTTTCTCGGTATTCCATTCAATTGAAACACACAATTTTACAGTGTTTCAGTACCATAATTTAACATAAATACAAAAATAAATTTAAATTCACTTTTACCTAGCTCTAACGTGCTAAATTCAACGTTCTCGAAATTTTTGTGTTTCGGGTTACTATTCACTACACTATTCAAGTCAAATAGTTGACTTTCTAAGGCTTAATAGGTATGGGAACTCCAACTTCACCCACATACCACATTTTGGTCACTAAACTTGTTGGTTTTGGTTGTTTACTCAAATCCTAAGTCTTTTAGGCAAATTTGGTAAATTTCAGTTTTGGAGTCCTAAGTTGCACTGTTCCATTGGTCACTTTATTGTTGGAATTTGGCAAAACTTTCTTCATAGAAAATGTTCCCCATTGTCTTGAGTTTATTCTCCTTTTTGAATCACCCCAATTAGAGTTTTGTAGCTCAAGTTATAGCCAAAATACAGTTACTGTTTACGTGCACTGTTCATGCTGCAAATTTTGGTTCTGACAGATTTTTGATCCAATTTCGTTCAATAATTTGATCAAGTTAAGTCCATAATTTGGTCTAATTTCCTTCATACGAAATGTTCTACTATGTCTTAGGTTTCCATCGGTTCAAGATTCACCTAAATCGGAGTTTTCTAGAGAGAGTTATAGCCATTGAAACTTTACTGTTCAAATGGCAATTCTGCAGTTTTGCAGGTTCAGTAACTCAACTTTGCTCAATAATTTGATTAGGTTAATGGCATAATTTGGGTTGGTGTTCTTCATAAAAGTTTTAGATTTATATCTTATCTAATTACTAGTAAAATTTCAGGTCATTTTGACCTTCCTAGCTCGAGTTATGACCAAATGAACAAATACTGTTCATTTGGTCAGTTTGTGCAGTAGCAGCCTGCACTTATCCAACTTTGGTCAATTTGTTCACTAAGTTTTGGTCACTTTTTGGGCATGGTTCCTAAATGAAAATTGTGTCATTTTATGTCTATTTTCATCCCCAATTGGTACCATATCAATTGGACTTGTAAAATTTCAGTTTTAGTCCTTCAAAGTTGACTTGGTCATGCTGCCAGCAGCATGACCACACTCCCTCCGAATTTAACTTTAATTCCAATCACTCCAACACAACTCATTTGGTCATAAATGACCATTTTTCACTTCACAATAAGTCCAAGACACCATTTACTCATTTCTTACATTTTTGGTTCATAAACCCTAAGTCCCAAAACCCTAACTTTGTCCAATCTTCACAATTCATGTAATCTAATTATACAATCACATATATAACATCTATTCACCAATATTTCATGTTTAACCTAACTAAATACCATTAAAACCTTAGGGTTCTATGGCTGACACATTCTTTCTTCTCTTATTTAAGCATGATTTCCTTTATTTCAAATGTACTTTCATCACACATAAACTCAAATTCATGAATTCCATAAGAATCCAAACTTGAAATTGCACTTACCTCAATTTGTAGATTTCCTAATTCTTCACTTCTCCAAGTTTTCTTTTCCTTCTTGCACCCAAAGTGTTAATCTAGATCTAGGAATAAGATTTTATGTTGGGATTTAGAGGATTTATGGAAAGAAACCAAAGAATTCCAAGCTTTTCTTGCTTAAAAATGGTGGAACAAAATAAGAAGAGAGGGAGAGGAGAGAGCTACGGGAATAAGCAAAAGAAAAAGTGAAAAAAAATCTTTTTGAATTTTTGTTTTTATGCCCATAATTGACTTGGTCAAAAAAGGTTGGAAAGTTAAAATTAATTTTGACATCTTATATGATGTCATCATCATGATGTAATAAGTATCATTTTTATTCTTTTTCTTTTTCTTTTTCTTTAATTCTTCAATAGTTCTTTAATTTAATTCTTGATCCCAAAATTTTCTTTTCTCCGATTTTATTTGACAGTTAGGTCAGGAGTCAGCTCTCGGGGTCCATTGACCAAATTGCCCCTCGCCGGTTCATCCCGGTTTGCAATTAATTCCATATTTCTTCCGGCTCCCTGACCTAATTATTTGACTGGCTTAACAGTTTTTTTTCGTGATTTTCTCTTTTCCACTGTGTTCATAAGGGTCCTAAGGACCGCAGCGTCACTTTTTACGGTTCGAAATTTGAGTTTAAAATGACTTCGCAGTCGTTCCCGAGAAGGTCACCCATCGCTGTGACTCTCGGCTCGTTTAACCTCTTATGTTCTGTTTTTCTTATTTATACTTAACTAATTGAACATTACTAATTATTTGTGTTTATGGCTTCTCTAATTGACTTAAGTGTGGTTCTAATCCCCTTAATTGTCCGGACCGACACCGGTCACCGGAACAGTGAAATATACCAGGCTATGCAATTAGGGGTGTTACAGTACTTGACTCTATATGAATGAAATGAGTTATTCTATTTTCTTTAAAAATTGATATGAGCATGAGGAATAATATAATGAATGAATAGATGTAAAAGATATGAATTGTTTTAATAGGTAACATGAAACCCACCATGCACTAATAGAACAGAGGAGACTCTATCTGGGTCTCCATAAAAATGAAATGGGAGAAAAAAAAAAGGTTATACATGAAATATTATAAATAAAAGAGACATTAAAATTAATATTATATACGACAAGACAGGATAGGGTGCTCCGACACCGAATGTAGCACACCTTGCTCGACTACACTGTAGATCGGGTAATGGATACGTAAGGGGAACCAGTCCTTTACTAATGTTTCTAGAAGTCTTTTTTATTATTCCTCTATTAAACTTTATCCTAAAAGTGTAATTCTAATCCTACACATGCTAGTAATTCACAAAATGGTTATTGTTTACAAACAGTTTTCATGTACAAGTAATTCCAATCTATGGGGTTGCTAATTATTTAAATGATATTAACCAGATGACTAAAATTAATTTATTATTGAGAATTTAATTTATAAACAAATTAAATTTCAAACAATCATAAGTTTTTATTTAACCTAATTAATTAATTTACACCAAGTTACCCTAAGGATAATTAAACTAAATTAATTATGTACATGTGTAATTTATTCTAATATCACATAAGGCTCAAACAATCACAACCTAATAAAGATTTCTAACATACTAATTCATTTTACAATTACCAAGTATTAAATTAAATTTATTTTATATGCCAAGATTAGTTTAATTTACAAATAAGATTAATTTTAATTTGCCAAGTATTTATTTAAATTAATTACGTGCAAAAGTCGGTTAAATTAAAAACAAAGTTAATTTTAATTTACTAAATAAAAATACTATTATTACTACAATTTCATGCTAATAGTTATTCTAGAAATTTAGGGCTACTTACTTGTCAGTAATTGCAATTGCCATTGGGGCAAGCTACCCCTTAAAAAATGGCATTCTCTTTTAGTATGGCAATGATATCCCTGGCTTACACCTTGTTTAGTTCCACGTAAGCTCCATGCAAATTTTCTCTTTGGTACTTACCTTAGGGCTATTTACCAATTTTGTTTGTAATAAAAAAAATAAAGAAAACTAAAGAAAATAAAGGAAGTAAAAAAAAAAAAGAAAATACTAATAACAATTCATATTGAATTCTAACTCTAGTCACCTAAGGGGTTAAAATTCCTAATTAGTTACAACTACCTAAGGGTCCATGTCTTATAACATAATCCAAACACTTCATAACACTTCTTATTAAAAGAACACAAAAAAAAAAAAAAAGATCAAATATCAATTGGAACCCAAGAACACACAAGAACATGCATTAACATATAATTTCCAGATTTTGGCAGATTGATAGTTATAAGAAATTTGATTTTTGAAAAATAGTTAGACATGCCTAAAAATCATAAAAAAAATTACATAAGACAGCAGAAACATCATATAAGATCATAAAATTTATAGACCAAGCAAAACCCTAGCCAAATGGTTTACACAAATCGTAACTTTTTCCAGTGATAAAATCTCACTACTTTTTGGTAAATTTTATAACTCACAGACCACAACACATATGAATGAGAAACTAATTGAAAAAGATTCACAAGATTCTAAACTTAATTTTAGACACTAGATTCGCATAAGAATATTAAGAAAAAAGGGAGATATAGGCTTCATAAATCGAGTATCCTGCAAATCAGATTTTGTAGGAACCCTAAATTTCAAATAGACATAGCTTATAAAATACAAAAGCTTTTCCAGTGATTCATTGAGCTTGAAATTAATAAAATTTCGTGTAGAATATAAATATAATTTTTCTAAAATTTTTACAGGTTTAAAGAATAATGAAAAGTTATAAAAACATGAGAGACATAAAACTAAATATGTGCAAAGTTATTATCATTCTCAAATTTTTCACATATCCATGAATGTTATGAACATATAAGACCATCTAAAAGCACATAAACATGAAAGCATAGATGTATGGTATATTTCTTGAATATTTATAATTTAGAACACATACTTTAAAGAAATTTTAAAGGTTCTTTGAAGAAAAAGGAAGACAAAAAGAAGAAGAAAGAAAGATAGAGATAGGGAAAGCTTACTGAATTGGAGAGATGGAGTGAGAGTTTTTTATGTGTTATGTTGTTCTCTCCTCCCCTCCCTCTCTCTTCCTTTTTTTTTCTTCTTTTCTGTGAGGTATTTATAGGGTTTAGGTCAAAATACTATATAGAAAGTTTATGTAATCCCTAAATAAGAAGATTTAAGGAGCCTTAAATAGGAAACCTTCTATTTAATTTTTTTTATTTTCCTCTAAAAAAAATTGTGAGCCTTTATTTATTTAATCAAAATGTCACACCTTACTCCCCCGTAAGATGTAACATGATCCCATAGTAAACCGAATGAATTACCATACTTCGCCTATCGATAACCCATTAGATATACTACAAGGGATTTTAAAACCATTTTCGTGAAATTTAAATCATCGATTAAAATCTGGTGTTATAAAAAAAATTTTCAAAATTTCAGTAAAGTACCGACTGTGTTTTGAGAAAACAGTTCTTCAAACCTGAAAAGGAAAACACTCCCAATATGTTTTCTCAAATAAAACTCTAATAACTTTATTTCAACTCACAATTCAAATCTCAATAATCAAATCAATTCATTTTCAAACCAATCTCATCATAAAGAACATTTCATTGATTACAAGACTCAACATTTATATCACAATAATTTACATTTAATTACATACCAAAATATTTTACAAGAGTTTTTATACAACTGCTCAAATAATTTACATACATATTATTACATGCATACATCAAAACCTGTGTACATGGGTATACTTGGAGCTGATCTGAATGTCTCTTCAAAGAAGCTTACTCAATTGCTCTATGCTCTTTTCACCTGCGACAGCATACAAACCTATCGCTGAGTGGTGAACTGAGTGGTGCACAACTATAATTTAAAACATAGTACAATATACCTTAATAAAAATTATAGCAAATAATTTGGAAATCCGGATACTCATCAAATTCCGAAACTCAAAATATTCATTACCAATAATATAAATCATTTGTATAAAATGACTTTGATCACGAAATTCAATTTATCAAATCATAACTAACCATTTAAGGTAATTCCAACAATTTATTAGAAATAAAGATTAATTCCTATAAAATCAATTATACATAAATCCCATTTGAAATCGAAATTCTTTACTATTCAATAACCATTCTTTATCTCGAAAATCATTCTTTTTCTCGAAAACCATTCTTTATCTCAAAAGCCATTCTTTATCTAAAAACCATTATTTATCTCAAAAACCATTCTTTATCTCACTAACTATACAAGACTAATCCGAAAGGGTCATCTTCGGGGTGATTCTAACTCCCTATGGTCGGGGAGGTCGAATCAGATTCTAACTCCCTATGGTCGGGGAGGTCGAATCATCGTGCACAGTACACATTACAATAATGAATCTTCTGAAAGGGCCATCACATAAAACTTAGATCTAACCTCTAATAAGAGGAGAATCTAAGTCTATGCACGTACCATGGTAATCAAAACACAACTAACTCCATTGTCTTCTCAACAAATGAGAGAGATAGGCAATAACCTAGTCAAGCATCTATAGTGAGATATAAAACAATATCACAATCCTTTTAGTGAGCATAAATCACAATACAATTCGATTTAAAGTCAATTCCAATATCCAATAATTTTTATGCTCATCACAATTCAAATCATAAATTTACATTTTTCCATGCAAATTGCCCATCACAATTCAAAACATGTTCTATCATAATTTTTCAAAATATAATTTATTCAATCCACAACAATGCTTAATACTTGTGGAAATACCATTTCACAAAGCTAAATTCATACATACTATAACAATTTCAATAATCATTGAATTAAATCCAATGCTTGTTAAACATAATACACAAAAAAATATGTCATTTAATCATATGAAATATTCAGAACAAAATCAGTTAAAAACTAGTTGTGCACAAACCTGATTTGAGTCGCCCCTAGGCCTTGACTCAATGTTCCTTATGCTTCCCAATATCATTTTCAACTGAAACACACAATTTAAAGTGTTTCAGTACTCAGTTAAATTGTTTCTAACAATAAAATCCAATATCTAAATTTTCTTGATACTATTCCCTTCAATTCATTTCATTAGTCAACCTATAATGTTGACCTTTAATGCACTCTAGGTGAATTAATTTTAATGTTCCAAATATGTCACATTTTAGAGCCCTTTAGTGTTGGTATATGTTACCAATTTCATTTTCAAGTGTATTTCATTTTATTGCAATTTACCGGATTTCAGTGTACTATTTTGACCTAGCCGGACGACCTAGTTTCCTCGGTTTTCAGGTTTCGGTCCAAACTACAAACTTGTTGGTCTATGTCTTATTACACGCGGGGTAAAATTTCAGGTCATTCTGAGTTGTGTAGTCCAAGATATGGTCAATTTACCAATGCTGGACAGAATGCACTAAAATGTAAGCTTAGGTCATTTTTAGGTCATTTTCACTTCGGCCAGTTTTGGTACCTGAACTTTTGCAAGCTATTTGGCTTAGTTCTGGCCATTTCTGGACTTTAGTGTCTTCATAAGAATTGTATATCTATGTCTAACTAGTCATGGTAAAAATTTCAGGTCAATTGGACCTGTTTTGAGTGAGTTATGGTCATGCTAATGACTACTGTTTATATGGTCAAAAATTCTGGCCTGCACTTACCTATTCCGGATTTGGTCAATTCTCATGTCACTTTGTGGACAGAATTTAGGTAAGCTTCCTTCATGAAAGTTGACACTTTTTGTGCCTAGTTTCACCTCCAATTGGTTTCATACCAATTGGAGTCACACACTTAAGGTTCTAAGCTAAAGTGTACACTGCCCTGTTACACATTATTCAACACTTACCAATTACACATTCAATACTTACCAAGTTTACCTTTCATGCCAATTTTGATTTGGTACCATAACATTAACACACTTTACATCACATTTTGGTCATTTTGGGCAGCTTGTAACTATTCTCAACATACACATTATAACTCAGAATTTTCAAAGTCCAATTACAACAATTTAACCACATGAACATACCTCATTTACATGTCCAAATCCAAACAATTATTCACATACACATGCTGCCACCATAAGCAACATAATTCAACAACCCATACCATGAAACAATACATTTCTAACCACACTTTAAAGTTGCCGATTCACCTCATGGAAAATATCTCCTTCAAATTGCTTTCAAGCTTCCAAAACCAAGTGCACCATTACACATACTCTTAATATACATTATCTAAATCATTTCTATACACATAAACACTTACATCAACATCTTAAACAACCATTTACAAGTGAAAACAAGCTACAAATGGTGAGTTCCCATGGCTGCCGAAATGGTGTACCACCATTAAAACATCAAACTTCAAAACTTCTTCCACAAAACCACTCACCACAACATCCACTCAAAGTTTAATGAAACAAGAATGGAGAATACTCACTTAGCACTTTTGAAACTTGACCAAAACCTCACCAAACCTCCTTAAAATTGCTACCAAAATCTTCCTTGCAAGGTGAGGATTAACTTTAAAGAAAGAACTTAGGGGAAAGGATGGCTCCAAAGGGTTTGCATGGAGCTCAACCAAAATGGCAATGGAGTTTCTCTCCCAAATGATTTTCGACTGGTTTGCCAAATGAAGATGATGGAATATTCTGCCCAAAATCTGCTTAATGGTGCACTTTTAAAATGTTAGTGGAGCACTAAAATCATTTATAATATTTGTTTAATCAAATTTCCCATAATTCCCACATTTAACCCCTTTTCTTTCACTATTTAAATTATGGACCACCATTTTAATTTTCATGGTATTTCAAAATTTTAATATCATTTATTTTTAATGTACATTTAGGTCAAAAGGCAACTCGGGGTGTCAATTGACCACAATGCCCATATTCGGGTTGCTTTTCGGCTTTTTCGGTAACACCGATTTTTATCGGTTTCTCGATTTTTTGCTTTTCTCTGTACTAATTTATTAATTTTTCTTGGACATTTCTAATATTATTTATTTTTCAATAGATGTTTATTTAAGTCCCAAAAATATTTTCTAGGGTTCCCCGCTGTCCAAGGCTAGTCTACGGCCCACACTGTAACTTCCCGGTACGGTCACCCATCGGTACGGTTTTGTCCGTTTAGCTTAGTTCCATTTTCTGTCTTTTATTTTTTTTTTCTTTATTTTTTTTCTTATATTTTCCTCTATTGTATTTCACTATCTTATATCTCCACACTAATATTTAAATATAATTCCAAGCATCCTAGCTGTCCAGACAGACACTGTCATCGGAACAGTAGAACGCACTACCGAACATAGAGGTGTTACACAAAATTCCCAAATGGGCTTTATTGGCCTTAGAAAGTCCAATTAAGTCTAATTAGATTTTTTCTTAATAAAATAAATTTTCAAAATTAAATTTAAACAAAAAATAAATTTTATTTAAATTTAATTAAACACTTTTTTTTTTACTCTTCAAAATTATTTTCTTCAAAAAACATGCCATACATATTATTATCCATTTTAATGCCTCTAAATATATCTCATAGTCATACAATTTTTTCATCATCGAGTTCCTCACGGCCTCAATGCACATACCCACAAGGTTACCAAAATAGGGTCTACAATGATGAAAAAGAAAATAGATGAGAAAGAAAAAGATAATGAAGAAAAAAATATATAAGAAAGAAAATGATGAAGAAGAAAATAGATGAGAAAAAATGATAAGGAAAAGAGATAAGAAAAAATGATCAGGAAAAGAGATAAGAAAGAAAATATGATGAAGAGAATTGTAATGACCAAAGCTAGGGACCGTTATCGGCGCTATGGATCTAAACAACTCAAGGCTGTCGGAATTCTTAGCAAGCCTAAAACCTGCAAAATATACATATATTCCTACATCACCATCTTAACATAAATCAAACCATTACACCTTAGTCTTTTCATCCATACATAAACATTCACAACATAATAATAGTTCATAATTTGAACCTTAACATACATAAGATCCAAAATGTAATAGTTTAACATGTGTACCCTGACAAGGGTTAACACAACATATACATCATCATACTTAAGTAATTATTACATTTTTTTCCAGTTTTCTTTTAATCACCAACACAGTACTATCCATTCATAAATTATATGTCCATCTACCCATACATCATACATAGAGAAAAGCTAAGACGACTCTTGATGCTCTCTCTTTCAGGAACTCTTCTAGTCCTGTAACCCTGCACTTGAGGGTTAGGGGAATGAGGTAAGCTTACACAAGCTCAGTGAGTAAAGTAACCATCATTAATTGCATCATTCATTCATACATGTGCAATGCATCATTCACATGGATTTTCACATCACAAACATTTCACGTAAGATGGACATTATCACTAATAACTTTATAAACTTTCCTTTTAAATATGACCTGTTTCATGTACCTAGGGGCAACTATTAGATCTCTCTTGAAGGGCAACATCAAGATCTCCCCTTAGGATTTACTAATAGATCCATAACATATATACATTACATAAACATAACATGGGGGAGTAATGGGTCATCCAATATCCATTAATGCACTAACAGCAATTTATGAAATTATGCAACATCTTCGTATTCTAAACACATACATCTTAAATAAATATAACATGATGTATGAGGATACTCATTAATTACCTGTAATAGTTTTCATTTTATTAAGGTTAGAGTTACTCACCTCTTGTAGTCTATTAACCTCCTTACTCGAACGGGAGCTATTCTTGGATCTTTACCTTTTTGAGTCCCTCAAGCCCGATTCTATAAAATTGGACCCTAGAGTGTTATACAAGGCTCTAAAACTCTGTACATAACATAAACATCCAATTCTAGGTCCTTAGGAACTATGAAATTGGGTTTTGAAATCTTGAAATTAAAGGAAAAAATAAATGGACAGAACCAAGTTTGGTTGCAGAACCTTAGAATATTAGGTGTCCAAGTTTGGGCAATAGCCACTGTGGCTGACAAAGTCTGGGACTTCAGCTACCGAACCTGAAAAATTTCTAGATTTTTTGAGAAAATACAAGCTTTGGCTATTGAACCTTTGGCTTTCGGCAATTGAACTTAGAAATTTTCAGAATTTTCAAGTCGAAAACCTGCAAATCCCTTCTCCTATTAACACCTAGGGTCATTTTAAAGTTTCAAAACACAACCTCATCACATATACACATCTCTAGGGCCTATAACAACTAGAAAACATGCTTAATACCCACATACATTCACCAAAACTTAAATTCTAGGTTTTCCCTAAACTCAACATAGCATAAACTTTCAAAAACTTAACTTGAAATAACTTTTCATAAAATTAAAGCTTTAGAAACCTAATTCCTTATCAACTCTCTTATATTAAAAAAAAAAAAGAATGTTATCTCTTTTCTTGGAGCTTAGAGGCAAGAGAACCAAAACTTGAATCTACTCTTCCACACTTCTAAATGGAAGAATCCACCTCCAAATCTTCAAAAACTCAAAGGAATCTCTTTAAAGAGTTCTATGTATGCCCCAGTAGTTGAGAGAGAGAGAGAAAAGAAGGAAAACCCAAGTGTTTTGGGCAGGAAATGAGCTGAGGTCCCTTTTATACCCTCTTTGTCGAAGGACTTTCATCTGTCACAAAATTCAACTTTCGGTTGTCGGAGTCGATTCTTCCCAAATAGGCATTTGAACTATAAAAAGGACTTCAACTGCTAAAAGTCTGTCCTTCGACTGTCGAAACTCCTTCTGCCCAAAACCACCACTTTAAAACTTTTAAAAAATAAAACAATTACAACATTTTTCATTTTTTAAATATATTTTGAATATTTTAAGCACACATACATGAATATATTTTCACATCTTACCGCCACTCTCTTGTCAGTGAAGTCTTAGTCTTCACCAGAATATTCTATAAAGGACAAATAGTCTGACATCAAAAAATGGCGAGTATTACAAAAATATATTAGAAAAGAAAAAATGATGAATAAAATAGATGAGAATGAAAAAGTTGATGAATAAAATGAGAAAAAAAAAAGAAGAAAGAGAGAAAAAATGGTTAGTATGAAAAGAAAATGAGTAGTAGTTTATATAAGTGAATTAGCAGTCGATTTTAGCAACTGATTGTCAGTTGTTAATTTCTTTTAAAAATTGGGCATGAATTTTTGGGGAAAAAATTTTATAACCGATTCGTAGTTGGTTGTAAAATCGTTAACTAATAGCAATCGATTTGCAAATCGGTTACAAATTAAAATAAAAAAATAAAATAAAAATAGGTAAAAATTTTTGAGGGAGAAAAAAAATCAATTGCTAATAGTAATTGATTTTAATCAGTTTCAAAAATTGATTACTGTTAGCAACCGATTTCCAAATTTGTTACAAATAAAAAAAAGAAAAGAAAAAATTGGATGGGAATTTTTAGAGGAAAAAAATCAGTTGCTATTAGCAACTGATTTTAATCTGTTGCAAAAATCGATTGTTGCTAGCAACCGATTCGCAAATCCGAGGCTAATAAAAAACAATTAGATGAGAGTTTTTGGGGCAAAAAATATGTTACAAAATTGGTTGTAAAAGTTGATTGCTATTAATAACCAATTCGCAAATCGATTGCAAAAAAAAAAAAAAGGTGAAAATTTTTGGGGGAAGTATTTGGCAATCGATTTACAATTGATTGCAAAAATCAGTTGCTATTAACAACCGACAAGGAATCGGTCGTAAATAACAACCGATTTTAGCAACTTTTGCAAATCAAATGCTAATTTTTGCAACAGATTACAAATCTGTTACTAATTGAAATAATTCTTTAATTTAACAACCGATTCCCTAAATCGATTGCTTTTAGCAACCTATTTTAAAATCGATTGCTATTAGCAACAGATTTTAACAACTGATTTCTTAATTGATTGCTAATAGCAACCAATTTTAAAATCGATTGCTAATCGTATATTTAAGATTTTTCTAATATCAATTAGCAATCGATTTTAACAGCTAATTATAGATCAGTTGCTATTAGCAACCGATTTTGGCAATCAATTATGAATCGGTTGCTAATAACAACCGATTCTTAAATCAGTTGTTAAATTTTTTTAAAATTAATCATTTTACTAAAAAAAATCGAAATCACAAATTGATTACAAAATTAGTTGCTAATAACAACCAATTTTTAGTCAGTTGCAATAATCAGTTGCAAAAATAAATTTTTTTTTGTAGTGGTTTGGGTAATATATAATTGGATTTGAGTTTGAGTAATAATACCCATGATGGGTATGGGTCGATTCAAGTTTTATATATTGAGTACCCGTTACCCGAATCCGTTTACATAAAATAACAAATTAAATATAAAATTTATGTTTTTTATAATAATTTTTATACATTTTATTTTAAAAAATAGAATTTAATTATTTTATGGAATTATTAAATTTTAAAATATAAATTATTAATAACAAAATATTTTTTATATAGATTATTAATTAAAATATGTAAAATTAAATGGGTTCGGTATTTTTTAGGTAATAATAATCAAATTTGGGATGGGTAATGATTTAGAATAAATTTTAATCTAGTTTGGGATAGGTTTGAATTTTGAAAATATTAATTGGGTTCGGGTTTAGATAGGATGATTTTTGTCGATATCATATCCTTTGCCATCCTTATTAATTATCTTATTAATACGATATTAAATTTTGCACTTGATAAATTATATACTTACAAAATATTGTACAAACCTTATATATATATATATATATATATATATATATATATATATATATATATATATATATATATATATATATAGTTTAAAAGTTAAAATTATGTATAATTATATTATTTAATGTATAAATTAATCAATATTACACTTAAATTTTTATATATAATTGAAGCATGAAAACTGATGTTGTTATTTTATTCGTCAGGTAATAGATGTTGGATAGGATCTGTAAGAAAGGAGAGCATTAGGTGGGTTAGATAATCACCGCTCCAGTGCCTAAGTCAATAATGAGAAATAAAAAATAAGATAAATAGAAAATTGGATATTATGCATCCCTGATGACCCTTATATAGGTTTTTTAGATAGTCTTCTATTAGGATTAGGAATTTTGTAGTTGAGTGGAATTAGAAGTCTACTTTACCAGTTGAATTCTTTAACGAGTACAATTCTGATTATGGTGAATATCTCAGGATCCTTATATTTGAAAGTGGTCCGAGTATCACTGAAATAGTTGGGCGAGTAACTTATTGAGAGTATTTGGCTATCAGGGTCACTCGCCCTTTATGACTATTTTAGTTACTGTAATATTAAGAATATATTATTCCCTTGGCTACTCTAGCAGATCCAAGTTTCCACTTATAAAAAGATGGAGAAAGCAGTCTTTAGATATTTTAGGAGAAAACGGATGAATATTTTTGTTTAAGGTGTGTTCTCTTCAATATATACAAGAAAATAAAAATGTGTTAAAAAAAGTTGGAAATGAAAATATGATAATGATGTTGTTTGCTCTAAAACCTGATCTCAGGTCAATTTTGGAGAACACAGCTGCACCCCTCAACTGATCAAACAAGTCATCAATACAGGGCAATGGATATCTGTTCTTTATTGTCACCTTATTCAACTACCGATAATCAATACAC
The DNA here is from genome assembly GCF_030052815.1 of Hevea brasiliensis. Taxonomy (NCBI): domain Eukaryota; kingdom Viridiplantae; phylum Streptophyta; class Magnoliopsida; order Malpighiales; family Euphorbiaceae; genus Hevea; species Hevea brasiliensis. The sequence continues at coordinate 112,789,039 of NC_079495.1, forward strand.
AAGCGGAGAGTGCCATCCTTCTTCTTTACAAACAATACTGGCGCTCCCCAAGGTGACACACTAGGGTGAATAAAGCCCTTGTCAAGCAACTCTTGTAATTGTATTTTCAACTCTTTCAATTCTGCAGGTGCCATTCTATATGGCGTTATGGAAATTGGGTCCACACCAGGCATAACATCAATCTCAAACTGCACCTCTCTTTCTGGAGGTAATCCTGGTAATTCATCAGGAAACACATCCGGAAAATCACATACAGTAGGGATGTCCCTTAGTGCTGAACTCCCCACTTGGTTATCTATAACATGTGCTAAGTATGCTTCACACCCCTTTCTGATCATTCTTCTGGCTAGTGCAGCCGAAATGATGTTTGATGGCAGTAAATGCCTCTCCCCATGTATTACCACATCACCGTATAAAGGGAGACCAAAAGTGACTGTCTTCAGTCTACAGTCAATCATGGCATGATGCCTGGCTAACCAATCCATGCCCAAGATGATATCATACTCTCTGAAGGGCATTTCAATCAAGTCTGACGGGAAAACATGTCCTTGGATCACCAAAGGACAGTCTCTATAAATTCTGTTGACCCGAACTTCTTGTCCTAACGGACTAGTTACTAGCACTTCAAAATCCATTTGCACACATGGAACAGCAAGTGAACTAACTATGCTAGCACTAACATATGAATGGGTTGAACCCGGATCAAATAACACAAACACATCTTGATCAGAGATAGAGAATGTACAAGCTACCACATCAGAAGTCTCAGCCTCTTCCCGCTGTCTCATAGTGTAGATTCTGGTCGAAGCACTTCCTTGTCCTGACCAACCAACTGTGCCTTGACTGCCTGAAGCAGTGCTTCTACCTCTGCCTCTTCCTCTGCCAACTGACTGTGAACCTCTGAGAGCAGGACTCTGAATAGATCCCTCGGCAGGAGTAGGAACTGGACTATATCTCGGAGCACTAGTACAGTCTTTAGCTATATGGCCCTTGCCTCCGCAGTTAAAGCAGGCTCCAGTGGCCCAGTAGCACTCCCCCCCATGAATCATGCCACAAGTCTCACAGGGGCGGGCAGAATGTGAACCCGCTGATCGGCGACTGACTCCTAGGGGTCTCTGTCTGGAGAATCTGCCCCTACCAATTCTTCCACCTCGACCCCTGCTGGGTCCGCTAAATTTCTTCTTTTTTCCAGAAGTCCCACCAGAACTCGGCTCTACAGACTTTTCACCCTTGTCTTTCTCTGATTTCTCAGCTTTTTCTGATTTTTCTTTCACTAGGGTTGCTTTCGATTCTATTCTTTCCAACTCAAGTGCTTGAGACATGAGCCACAACTTGCATCCTTATCTGGGCTTCAAACCCGTCTTAAATCTCTTGCATCTTGCCTTTGGTAGTAAGGAGACTCATAGTGACTGGAGAACTCCTCTCATACCGGTTCCCTTGTTTCAGCTCAAAAATTCTTGCAACTTCGATCAACATATGGGATGTATTAACTCTCGATGAAGTCATCGTGGTTGTGGGGATGGTCCTCCACCATACGCATCCAGTACTCAAACTTCACTCATCTTGGGCAACTTCTTAAATACTCATTCTTTCAAGCCATTGGCCTCTAAAGGGTCCCATACTTTAATAACTTGTCATGTGGTTGTGGTGGAGTTTGACCATTTGCTAAAACATCGCGCGGCATTTGGACCCACTAACATTGGGCTTCTTGTGCCTGCGATCCTTTCTTCCATAGTAGGGTATCTCTTGAACAAGTAACACATGGAGATTTCTCCGTTAGTTCATATTCATGATGTAATGCATCAGTATGTAACAATTATGGACATTTGTACTTAACAAGAAAGACACAAATTTATAGGTTAAAACATACTTCAAAAATTTGCTCTGATACCACTAAAACATGTCACACCTTACCCTTCTGTAAGGCATAACATGATCCCATAGAATACCTAATGAACTAACGAACTTCACCTACCGATAACTCATTAAGTACCCTACAAGGGATTTTAAAACAATTTTCTTATTTTTGACAAGTGGTGAGCATTTTCTAGTAAGTACTTAAAACATTTAGTTGAAATTAAAACTAGTTAATATTTTGGTCCATTTTAGTTTTCCGCAAATTCTATAAAAATTTTGAGAGAGTTTCATCTGTATTTTGAGAAAACCATTTTTCAAATACCTGTAAAAAGCACTTCTAAAAGTTTTCTCAACCACTACTTCAATTTTCACAATCAAACTCAATAAATTTCTCAAGTTCAAAATTCAATAATTCTCAGCATACTAGCAATACATTTCATTAGTGACAACACAATTTATATACATTCTTACAAAATTTACATAAAAAAAAAATACAACTAAACTTTATTACAAACTTCATACAAATTTTTGTACAAGCTGCTCAAGACCCATTTTTACATGTCCATACATTTATGTGCAGTATATACATCAAAAGAAATATTTACAATTGGGGTATAAATTATACTCGAAAACTTTAAGCTAATGCTCCTCACACTCCTCTAGTCTAGTACTAGGACTCAGTGGTGCACAACATACTAAAATAATCTTTATGCAAAACTTAAATCATATTTATTCAAAAATTTGACTAAACATGAGCATTAAACACAAAACATAAATTATGAGATTTTAATGCAAACCATGTTCATTTCAAAGTATCAAAACACATTTCATAAAACCCACAGTTAGATCATGCCATTTGAAACAAATAGAATCTCTAAAGAGAAATCACATCACAAGGCTAGCTAGCTCAAATATATGGATATCCATTCACATCCTCTTCGCACACCTCAACACTTCTCCAGAGAAGGAATCAAAATTCGAAACTAATTACCCTCACTAGTCGTGCTAGTGAGGTGTTCAAATATATGGTCATGACACTGTGGTTTCAAAACTTATCTTAACAATTTGCTAAACATTGTCATTTAAAATATACACAATAACTTCCAACAATTTAAGTCAAAACATCATAACTATTGTCACAAATAAATTCTCAATAAGTCAAAGCAAATGTAAAATACATATTTCATTCACTTTATCAACACATTTTAAAGCATAGTGATATTGTGCACAAACCTCAAACGAGTCGTCCCTTAGCCTCGACTCGGCTCATCGGGTTCCTTCCCGATATTCTTTTCAACTGAAATACATATTTTTACAATGTTTCAGTACTAGAACTTAACACAGATCCAAAATAAATTTAGCTTCACAATTACCTAGCTCTAACGTGCTAAATTCGATGTTCTTTATATTTTGTGTTTCGGGTTACTATTCACTGCACTATTCAAGTCAAATAGTTGACTCTCTAAGACTTAATAGGTATGGGAACTCCAACTTCACCCACATACCACATTTTGGTCACTAAACTTGTTGGTTTTGGTCATTTTCTCAAAGCTTAGGTCATTTTGGCAAAATTGCCAATTTTCGGTTTCGGTGCTCTGAAGTTGCACTGTTTGATTGGTCGGTCTACTGTTGGAATTTGACAAAATTTCCTTCATAGAAAATGTTCCTTATTGTCTTAAGTGTATTCTCATTTTTTGATCACCTCAATCGGAGTTTTGTAGCTCAAGTTATGGCCAAAATAATTTTACTGTTTACGTATACTGTTCATACTGGTATTTTGGGTTCTGGCAGATTTTGATCCAACTTTGGTCAGTAATTTGATTAAGTTAAGTTCATAATTTGATCTGACTTTCTTCATATGAAATGTTCTACTATGTCTTAGGTTTCCATCAGTTCAAGAATCGCCTAAATCCGAATTTTCTAGAGAAAGTTATAGCCATCCAAACATTACTGTTCAACTGAAAATCTACGGAGTTGCAGGTTTGGTAACTCAACTTTGCTCAATTATTTGAATGGGTTAATGGCATAATTTGGGGTGATGTTATTCATGAAAGTTTTAGGTCTATATGCTCTCTAACCCCTGGCCAAATTTCAGGTCAATTTGACCTGTCTAACTCGAGTTATGACCAAATGAACAGTTACTGTTCATTTGGTCGATTTAATCTTGATGGCAGCCTGCTATCATGTCACTTTGGACAATAGTTTCACCAAGTTTTGGTCAGTTTTTGGGCATGGTTCCTTAATGAAAATTGTGATCTTTTATGTATATTTTCATCTCCAATTGGTGGCATATCAATTGGACTTGTAAAATTTGAGTTTTGGTCCTTCAGTGGGTTTGGTCATCTGCCGCAGCATGACCATTAACCTACGAATTTGGTTTAATTTCCTAACATTCCCACACAATCCATTTGGTCATAATTGACCATTATTTCACTTCACAATAAGTCAAACATGCCATTTATGCATTTCTCCAAATTTTGGTTCACTAACCCTAACATTCAAACCCTAATCTCACTAATTCATTGTGTTTAACTACTTTCAAAGCCTTAAACCATAATAACTCAACTACTTAAGGTTCATATACTCATTTAAGTCAATCAAACCATGAAACAATACCCTCATACCCATGTTGGCTGAAATCTTTATGATCCCTTATCTTAACATTTTGTTTTAACTTTCATCAAATTCCAACTTAATACAAATAGTTAATCATTAATATAAAGAAAAATTTAAGGGATAAACACTAACCTTGCTTGGAGGGTTTCTAGGCTTTACTTCCTTCAAGTGTTTCTTCTTCTTTTTACTCTCTAATGCTTCCTCAACATGTAAAGAGAATTTTTTAATGTTGGGACTTTGTGAATTTATGGAAGTAAGTAAGGAAATTCAAGCTTTCTAGTCCTTAAAAATGGTGGAACAAGTGAGTGAGAATGAAAGGGAGAGATGGGGCGGCACAAGGGTGAGGAAGATGACTTTTTCTCTTTTTTTTTTCTTTTCCTTTATCTAATTTAATTTATGGAATACCACAAAAAAATCCCAATTAAATAATTCAATTTATTAATTTAGTTATGGCATCATCCATGATGTCATAACTTTTGACTTTTTCATTTTCATCTCTTTTTCTTTTTTTTTTTTTTTTAGTTCTTTAATTTAATTCTCAATTTTGAAATTTTTTTTTCTCCGATTTTATTTGACAGTTAGGTCAGGAGTCAGCTCTCGGGGTCAATTGACCAAATTGCCCCTCGCCGGTTCATCCCGGTTTGCAAATAATTCCATTTTTCTTCTGGCTCCCTGACCTAATTATTTGGTAACTTGATTCTTTTCGTGATTTTCTCTTTTCCACTGTGTTCATAATGGTCCTAAGGACAGCGTCACTTTTACGGTTGAAATTTGAGTTTAAAATGACTTCAGATCGTTCAGAAAGGTCACTCATCGCTGTGACTCTCGGCTTGTTTAACTTCTTATGTTCTGTTTTTATTATTTATAGTTAACTAATTAAACATTACTAATTATTTGTGTTTATGGCTTCTCAAGTTGTCTTAAATGTGAATCTAATCTCCTTAATTGTCCGGACCGACACCGGTCACTGGAACAGTGAAATCTACCAGGCTATGCAACGGGGTGTTACAATTCTCCCCCTCTTAAAATAAATTTCGTCTCGAAATTTTACCTGGTATCAATCTCTGAACAGCTGTTGGTGCTGTCTCCTCATGTCCTCCTCTCGTTCCCAAGTAGCTTCTTGGCCCGAATGATGGTTCTACAGCACTTTTACCAATGGTATCTACTTGTTCCGTAGCTGCTTCACCTCATAAGCCAGAATCTCTATGGGTTCTTCTTCATATGTGAGGTCTGGATTTACTTCAATTTCCTCTACTGGTAGTACATGAGATGGGTCTGATCGATACCTTCTCAACATGGATACATGGAAGACATTATGTATCTTTTCCAACTCTGGAGGTAGTGCCAACCAATATGCCAAAGGACCCACTCTTTCCAGAACCTCATATGGCCCAATGAAACGAGGACTCAGTTTCCCCTTTCTGCCGAATCTCATAATTCTCTTCCAAGGAGAAACCTTGAGGAATACCTTCTCACCCACTGCATACTCAATATCCCTTCTTTTCAAATCAATGTAGGACTTCTGACGGTCCGATGCAGTCTTAAGTCGATCTCGGATCACCCTGATTTTCTCTTCAGTTTGCTGAACGATTTTGGGTCCAATCATCTTTCTTTCACCCACGTCATCCCAACACAATGGGGTTCTACATTTTCTGCCATACAAAGCTTCATATGGAGGCATTCCAATGCTTGATTGGTAGCTGTTGTTGTAAGCAAACTCAATCAGAGGCAAGTGTGTATCCCAACTACCCTCAAACTCAATCACACAAGCCCATAGCATATCCTCCAAGATCTGAATTACCCTCTCAGACTAGCCATCTGTCTGTGGGTGGAATGCCGTACTGAAGTTCAATCTAGTTCCAAGGGCTCTCTGAAGACTACCCCAGAATCTAGAAGTGAACCTAGGATCTCTGTCTAACACGATAGATACTGGCACTCCATGCAGTCTCACAATCTCATCAATGTACAACCTGGCCAATCTGTCTAAACTATAGTCCATCCGGACTGGCAGAAAATGAGCAGACTTAGTCAGTCTGTCAACAATAACCCATACCGCATCATGACTCTTATGTGTTCTCGGAAGTCCCATCACAAAATCCATTGTTATTCTTTCCCATTTCCATTCAGACACTGGTAGTGGATGTAACAACCCAGTTGGCAATTGATGCTCTACCTTTACTTGCTGACAAGTTAGGCATTTGGACACAAACTCTGCCACATCTCTCTTCATACCCATCCACCAGTAATGCTCCTTTAGCCCTCTATACATTTTTGTACCACCAGGGTGCATGGCAAAAGGAGACTCATGTGCTTCCTTCAAAATGATTTGCCTCAAATCCACATCATTAGGAACACATATTCTATCTTGGTGTAGCAGTAGACCATCATCTCTGATTGAGAATTCTGGTTTCTTGCCCTGCCGGACTTCTTCTAACGACCGATACCTTTCATCATTACGAGCGACCATTCTGATCTGATCAATTAACACTGGCTGTACATGCCATGCAACTGTTGTCTGCCCCTCATCATTAATCTCTAAACTGGCATATAATGATCTCAACTCATGTACCAAAGACAAAGGAGTAACTCGTAGACTTGCCATAGTCTTGCGACTTAAGGCGTCAGCCACAACATTAGCTTTCCCTGGCTGATAGTCTATCAGACAATCATAGTCTTTTATCAACTCTAACCATCTCCTCTGTCTCAAATTCAACTCTTTTTGGGTGCCCAAATACTTCAAACTCTTATGATCTGTATAGATGTAGCACTTCTCCCCATACAAGTAATGCCTCCAGATCTTAAGAGCAAACACAATAGCTGCAAGCTCCAAATCATGTGTTGGATAGTTCCTCTCATGCGGTTTCAGCTGGCGTGATGCATAGGCAATGACATTTCGATCTTGCATCAACACACAACCTAACCCATTGTGAGAAGCATCACTGTAAACTATATATTCTTTACCCGGTGTAGGTAAAGTCAGGACTGGAGCTTCAGTCAAACATCTCTTCAATTCATCAAAACTTTGTTGGCATTTGCCCGTCCACTGAAATTTCACATCCTTTCTAAGCAACTTGGTCAATGGAGATGCCAATATGGAGAATCCCTTCACAAATCTACGGTAGTATCCAGCTAAACTCAGAAAACTACGAATTTCTGTGACACTTCTGGGTGGCCTCCAATTAAGGACAGCTTCAATCTTACTTGGATCTACCTTAATGCCCTCTTCTGATACTACATGCCCCAAAAAGGATATCTCCTTCAGCCAAAATTCACACTTCGAAAATTTGGCATATAGCTGTTTCTCCCTCAAAATCTGCAGTACAATCCGTAGATGTCTATCATGCTCTTCTGCATTCCTCGAGTAGACCAATATATCATCAATGAATACCACAACAAACTGGTCGAGGTATGGTCTGAAGATAGTGTTCATCAGATCCATAAAAGCAGCCGGAGCATTAGTTAACCCGAATGGCATGACTAGAAATTCATAATGGCCATATTGGGTTCTGAAGGCAGTTTTAGGAATACTCTGCTCTTGTACTTTCAGCTGATAATAACCTGATCTCAGGTCAATTTTGGAGAACACAACTGCACCCCTCAACTGATCAAACAAGTCATCAATACGGGGCAATGGATATCTGTTCTTTATTGTCACCTTATTCAACTGCCGATAATCAATACACAAGCGGAGAGTGCCATCCTTCTTCTTTACAAACAATACTGGCGCTCCCCAAGGTGACACACTAGGGCGAATAAAGCCCTTGTCAAGCAACTCTTGTAATTGTTTTTTCAACTCTTTCAATTCTGCAGGTGCCATTCTATATGGCGTTATGGAAATTGGGTCCACACCAGGCATAACATCAATCTCAAACTGCACCTCTCTTTCTGGAGGTAATCCTGGTAATTCATCAGGAAACACATCCAGAAAATCACATACAGTAGGGATGTCCCTTAGTGCTGAACTCCCCACTTGGTTGTCTATAACATGTGCTAAGTATGCTTCACACCCCTTTCTGATCATTCTTCTGGCTAGTGCAGCCGAAATGATGTTTGATGGCAGTAAATGCCTCTCCCCGTGTATTACCACATCACCGTACAAAGGGAGACCAAAAGTGATCTTGATCTGATCAATCATGGCATGATGCTTGGCTAACCAATCCATGCCCAAGATGATATCATACTCTCTGAAGGGCATTTCAATCAAGTCTGATGGGAAAACATGTCCTTGGATCACCAAAGGACAGTCTCTATAAATTCTGTTGACCCGGACTTCTTGTCCTAACAGACTAGTTACTAGCACTTCAAAATCCATTTGCACACATGGAACAGCAAGTGAACTAACTATGCTAGCACTAACATATGAATGGGTTGAACCCGGATCAAACAACACAAACACATCTTGATCAAAGATAGAGAATGTACTAGCTACAACATCAGAAGTCTCAGCCTCTTCTCGCTGTCTCATAGTGTAGATTCTGGTCGAAGCACTTCCTTGTCCTGACTGACCAACTGTGCCTTGACTGCCTGAAGCAGTGCTTCGACCTCTGCCTCTTCTTACGCCAGCGTGAACCTCGAGAGCGGGACTCGAATAGATCCTCGGCGTGAGGAGGAACTGAACTATATCTCGGAGCACTAGTACAGTCTTTAGCTATATGGCCTTTGCCTCCGCAGTTAAAGCAGGCTCCAGTGGCCCAGTAGCACTCCCCCCCATGAATCTTGTCACAAGTCTCACAGGGGCGGGCAGAATGTGAACCCTTGCTCGATGCGGCCGGACCTAGGGGTCTCATGCGGAGAATCTGCCCCTACCAATTCTTCCACCTCGACCCCTGCTGGGTCCGCTAAATTTCTTTTTTTTCCCAGAAGTCCCACCAGAACTCGGCTCTACAGACTTTTCCCCCTTGTCTTTCTCTGATTTCTCAGCTTTTTCTGATTTTTTTTTCATTGGGGTTGCTTCCGATTCTATTCTTTCCAACTCAAGTGCTTGAGACATGAGCTCTGAAAAGTTACTGTGTCGGAATCCCACAACTTGCATCCTTATACTGGGCTTCAAACCCGTCTCAAATCTCTTGCATCTTACCTTGCTGGTAGTAAGGAGACTCCCCGCATAGTGACTCAGGCGGGAGAACTCCCTCTCATACTCTGCCACTGATCGGTTCCCTTGTTTCAGGCTCAAAAATTCTTGCAACTTCTGATCAACATATGCGTCTGGGATGTATTTCTGTCTGAACTCTCTGATGAAGTCATCCTGTGTCAAGATCGGTGGTTCACCAAGGCGTGGGGATGGTCTTCCACCAGTCATACGCATCCCCTTGCAGTAGCGACACAGAGTACTCAAACTTCAGCTCATCTTGGCAGTGCAACTTCTTAAATACTCTGTCCATTCTTTCAAGCCATTGCTCTGCCTCTAAAGGGTCCACTGTACCCTTAAATTCTGCAGCTCCATACTTTAATAACTTGTCATACTGTCTGGCTGGAGGCAATGGTTGTGCCATAGGTGGATGTGGTAGAGTTTGAACAGGCATACCCCGACCATTTCTTTGAAACATCGCGACCATCTGGCATGCGGTGTGCGAGGAATCTGCGGCATTTGTGAATGGTGTTCTTGACCCACTAACATTCGTTAAAGCTAGGGCTTACCCTTGTGCCTCAGCTTCAGCATCGCTCAACCGAGCGATCCCTTTCTTCCATAACGATGCAGGTAGGGTATCTCCTGAACAAGTAACACATGGAGATTTCCCTCCGTTAGTTCATATTCATGATGTAATGCACTGTATGTAACAATTATGGACATTGAGCAGTTGTACTTAACAAGAAAAACACAAATTTATAGGTTAAAACATACTTCAAAAATTTGCTCTGATACCACTAAAACATGTCACACCTTACCCTTCTGTAAGGCATAACATGATCCCGTAGAATACCTAATGAACTACCGAACTTCACCTACCGATAACTCATTAAGTACCCTACAAGGGATTTTAAAACAATTTTCTTATTTTTGACAAGTGGTGAGCATTTTCTAGTAAGTACTTAAAACATTTAGTTGAAATTAAAACTAGTTAATATTTTGGTCCATTTTAGTTTTTCGCAAATTCTATAAAAATTTTGACAGAGTTTCCTCTGTATTTTGAGAAAACCGTTCTTCAAATACCTGTAAAAAACACTTCTAAAAATTTTCTCAACCACTACTTCAATTTTCACAATCAAACTCAATAAATTTCTCAAGTTCAAAATTCAATAATTCTCAGCATACTAGCAATACATTTCATTAGTGACAACACAATTTATATACATTCTTACAAAATTTACATCAAAAAAAAAATACAACTAAACTTTATTACAAACTTCATACAAATTTTTGTATAAGCTGCTCAAGACCCATTTTTACATGTCCATACATTTATGTGCAATATATACATCAAAAGAAATATTTACAATTGGGGTATAAATTATACCCGAAAACTTTAAGCTGATGCTCCTCACACCTCAGCAGCTCAGTCTGCTGCTCCTCTAGTCTCTGTATCTGCGACAGCAATAGAAGCTATCGCTGAGTACTAGGACTCAGTGGTGCACAACATACTAAAATAATCTTTATGCAAAACTTAAATCATATTTATTCAAAAATTTGACTAAACATGAGCATTAAACACAAAACATAAATTATGAGATTTTAATGCAAACCAAGTTCATTTCAAAGTATCAAAACACATTTCATAAAACCCACAGTTAGATCATGCCATTCGAAACAAATAGAATCTCGATAGCCAGAGGCTAAAGAGAAATCACATCACAAGGCTAGCTAGCTCAAATATATGGATATCCATTCACATCCTCTTCTACTGGCACACCTCAACACTTCTCCAGAGAAGGAATCAAAATTCGAAACTAATTACCCCCACTAGTCGTGCTAGTGAGGTGTTCAAATATATGGTCATGACACTGTGGTTTCAAAACTTATCTTAACAATTTGCTAAACATTTTCATTTCAAATATACACAATAACTTCCAATAATTTAAGTCAAAACATCATAACTATTGTCACAAATAAATTCTCAATAAGTCAAAGCAAATGTAAAATACATATTTCATTCACTTTATCAACACATTTTAAAGCATAGTGATGTTGTGCACAAACCTCAAACGAGTCATCCCTTAGCCTTGACTCGGTTCCTCGGGTTCCTTCCCGATATTCTTTTCAACTGAAATACACAATTTTACAATGTTTCAGTACTAGAACTTAACACAGATCCAAAATAAATTTAGCTTCACAATTACCTAGCTCTAACGTGCTAAATTCGACGTTCTTTAAATTTTGTGTTTCGGGTTACTATTCACTGCACTATTCAAGTCAAATAGTTGACTTTCTAAGACTTAATAGGTATGGGAACTCCAACTTCACCCACATACCACATTTTGGTCACTAAACTTGTTGGTTTTGGTCATTTTCTCAAAGCTTAGGTCATTTTGGCAAAATTGCCAATTTTTTATTTTGGTGCTCTGAAGTTGCACTGTTTCATTGGTCGGTCTACTGTTGGAATTTGACAAAACTTCCTTCATAGAAAATATTCCTTATTGTCTTAAGTGTATTCTCATTTTTGGATCACCTCAATCGGAGTTTTGTAGCTCAAGTTATGGCCAAAATAAGTTTACTGTTTACGTATACTGTTCATACTGGTATTTTGGGTTCTGGCAGATTTTGATCCAATTTTGGTCAGTAATTTGATTAAGTTAAGTTCATAATTTGGTCTGACTTTCTTCATATGAAATGTTCTACTATGTCTTAGGTTTCCATCGGTTCAAGAATCGCCTAAATCCGAATTTTCTAGAGAAAGTTATAGCCATCCAAACATTACTGTTCAACTGAAAATCTGCAGAGTTGCAGGTTTGGTAACTCAACTTTGCTCAATTATTTGAATGGGTTAATGGCATAATTTGGGGTGATGTTATTCATGAAAGTTTTAGGTCTATATGCCCTCTAACCCCTGGCCAAATTTCAGGTCAATTTGACCTGTCTAACTCGAGTTATGACCAAATGAACAGTTACTGTTCATTTGGTCAGTTTGGTGCAGTGGCAGCCTGCTATCATTTCACTTTGGTCAATTGTTTCACCAAGTTTTGGTCAGTTTTTGGCCATGGTTCCTTAATGAAAATTGTGCTCTTTTATGTCTATTTTCATCTCCAATTGGTGGCATATCAATTGGACTTGTAAAATTTGAGTTTTGGTCCTTCAAAGTGGGTTTGGTCATGCTGCCAGCAGCATGACCATTAACCTACGAATTTGGTTTAATTTCCTAACATTCCCACACAATCCATTTGGTCATAATTGACCATTATTTCACTTCACAATAAGTCAAACATGCCATTTATGCATTTCTCCAAATTTTGGTTCACTAACCCTAACATTCAAACCCTAATCTCACTAATTCATTGTGTTTAACTACTTTCAAAGCCTTAAACCATAATAACTCAACTACTTAAGGTTCATATACTCATTTAAGTCAATCAAACCATGAAACAATACCCTCATACCCATGTTGGCTGAAATCTTTATGATCCCTTATCTTAACATTTTGTTTTAACTTTCATCAAATTCCAACTTAATACAAATAGTTAATCATTAATATAAAGAAAAATTTAAGGGATAAACACTAACCTTGCTTGGAGGGTTTCTAGGCTTTACTTCCTTCAAGTGTTTCTTCTTCTTTTTACTCTCTAATGCTTCCTCAACATGTAAAGAGAATTTTTTAATGTTGGGACTTTGTGAATTTATGGAAGTAAGTAAGGAAATTCAAGCTTTCTAGTCCTTAAAAATGGTGGAACAAGTGAGTGAGAATGAAAGGGAGAGATGGGGCGGCACAAGGGTGAGGAAGATGACTTTTTCTCTTTTTTTTTCTTTTCCTTTATCTAATTTAATTTATGGAAGACCACAAAAAAAATCCCAATTAAATAATTCAATTTATTAATTTAGTTATGGCATCATCCATGATGTCATAACTTTTGACTTTTTCATTTTCATCTCTTTTTCTTTTTTTTTATTTTTTTTTTAGTTCTTTAATTTAATTCTCAATTCCGAAATTTTCTTTTCTCCGATTTTATTTGTGATTAGGTCGAGTCACTTTCGGGGTCAATTGACCAAATTGCCCCTCGCCGGTTCATCCCGGTTTGCAAATAATTTCATTTTTCTTCCGGCTCCCTGACCTAATTATTTGACTGGCTTAACAGTTCTTTTTCGTGATTTTCTCTTTTCCACTGTGTTCATAATGGTCCTAAGGACCGCAGCGTCACTTTTTACGGTTCGAAATTTGAGTTTAAAATGACTTGTGATCATTCGAGAAGGTCACTCATCGCTGTGACTCTCGGCTCGTTTAACTTCTTATGTTCTATTTTTCTTATTTATAGTTAACTAATTAAACATTACTAATTATTTGTGTTTATGGCTTCTCAAGTTGTCTTAAATGTGAATCTAATCTCCTTAATTGTCCGGACCGACACCGGTCACCGGAACAGTGAAATCTACCAGGCTATGCAACGGGGTGTTACAAACAGCCGTACGACTAGCCATGTTATATGGTAGTGAGTATTGGGCACTGAAAGAGTCGTATGTGTCTAAGATAAGAGTTGCGGAGATGAGAATGTTAAGGTGAATGAGTGGTCATACTAGACTAGATAAAGTCCGTAATGAGAGTATTAGAGAAAAGGTAGGAGTAGTGCCAATTGAGGATAAATAGAGAGAAGGAAGATTGAGGTAGTTTAGTCATGTGAAGCGTAGACATACGAAGGCTCCAGTTAGACAAGTAGAGCACATTAGGTTAGAAGATAGAAAGAAAAGAAAGAGTAAACCTAAATTGACTTAGAAAAGAGTAGTACAATATGACCTAGAAGCATTACACATTTTCGAGAATTTAATCCAAAATCATTTAAAATGGAAAAAAAGAATCCATATAGCCGACCCCAAATTATTGGGATAAAGGCTTAGTTGAGTTGAGTTGAGTTCTCTAAAAACCACAAATAATAAAAGAGAATGAAGGGAAAGTGTAAAAGAGAGGAATAAAGTGCAATGGAGGAAAAAAACCTCTCACTTTGCCTCCAAAACTAATTGAGGGCATTAAAGGTATTTCATATTATTAGAAACTTTTTGATCCATATTAATTACGGATCAACTTGATCCAAGAATCTTTTTTGAATTGAAAATTAACTTAATCTCCTAAGATTAACATTTAACTTCTCAAAAAGGTTATAAATCTATATAGATAAAGCATGAAGATATTCTCAAAAGTCCCACACGTTGCTAATATGTGACATTCTTTATAATAAATAGCCATAATTATAAGATAATTTATAATATATTAACATATATTAATTACATATTTTTATATTTATATTATATATAGATAGATTTTAATTAATTCTATTATGAAATTTTTATTAAAAAGTTAGAGAAATAAAAATAATAAAAATATAATTTGAAATAATTAATAAAAAATTTAAATATTATATTATTTTTATATATTAAAATTAAAATAAAATATATAAATTAAAATTATTAATAACTACATGCATTACCTTGAGCAATTACCTAGTATTATTAACGAGGAGATAAAATTTATAAAGTAATAATCATCCCTTATTAATTTCGTACCAAACCTCATATCAAATGCCCTCTAAAAGATAATTAGAAGTGTGCAATTCCAGTTTGGTTCAAGGTTTACCTAGGAACCGAAACCGAAACCGAACTGAAATTTCGATATGATTCTAATTCGATTCTTTATTATTTCAGTTCCGGCTCAATATAATTCTCGGTTCTTTGATTTCAGCTCGATTCAATATGATTCGATTCAATTCTCAATTCTTAAAATAATTTTATATAATTATTTCCTTAAAAAGTCATACTTATATTAACATTAAAGTTTTAAATTAGATTATTAATACTTAATATATTATATAATATATCTTTTGACCATTTTTAAATTATATAATATTTAATTATAAAGTGCATATATAATTTATGATTAAATATATGATATAATATAATAATATATTATATAATATACATTTTAACTATTTATTAATTATAAATATAACATTTAAGTATAATATATAAATATAGTTAAAAATTAACATATATATAATATAATAATACATTTATAATTAAAAATTATAAGGTAATTTAATATATTTATAATTAAAATTATTAAGAAAATATAGAAAAATAAAATATAGGAAACATATTTATAAATTTGGTTCTTGATTCAGTTTTGGTTTGGTATGATTTCAATTTGATTTCAGTATAATTTCGGTTTAGTTCTTGGTAAAGAACCAGAACCGAATCAAAGTATAAAAAAAAAAATTTCCGTTTGGCATGGTTTATGTCGGTTCGGTATGGTTCTTCGATTCAATTCGATTCCCCAAGAACTATGCACAGCTCTAATGATAATAGTGAGTATCCAACTCTCAAAGAATACATAGCAAAACACAGGACAAACTTTAACATGAAGATCCTCCCAAAGTATCAATTTATTTCATTCTATACAGTTAAACAACATTGGCATCAAGCTTTAAGCGATGGCCCCAACTTTTGCAAGGTCTTCAAGGGCCTTAAAGATCTGTGCCTCAGTTTAACCTTCCAATCAAATGCACCTCTCAACGCCCATATCTGCATGGAGTCCAAAGATTCATGATGATGTTACAAACATAAAGCTCAAAAACTAAAACATAGTAAAAAAAAAATGAGAAATTGCTGTCCTAAAATGCAATAATATAATTACCAGCGAAAATGGGAATTCACCATGCAGCAAAAAATTCAAGCCCATAGTTGTAAATACATCACCATTAATTCATCATCAATCAAACAACTACCAGAATCATGCTTCTTTATCAAAAGAGGGATTAGATAATATCTTTCCAGGATGTGGGGGTAAAAAGGAAAAGCATTTCATCATTAACAGAGGCTGTGCAATTGCTAACATTCCTTTTGAAGATTTTCCCTATAGAGGTGTATTAGAAATGGTGGTTAAGGGGATGAAATGTCACATGAAAGGAATACAGCATTTCACACTTTTTAAATTGCGTTTGGCATATAGGGTAGCATGACAGGGAATATTAACAGTTCACGCCTAATGTGGTATAAAAACGTTAACATAGAAGAGTTGGTTAACAAAGTGAAAAGGAGGGTTAAAATTTTGCCCCAAATGCATTCCTGTAGGGGATGAAGGGATGCGTAGGAGCCTAGGTGAAGAATTAAATAAGGAGCTGACAAAGAAATAAGTAATCAGCAGATAACAATCTCATTTCCAGGGCACTGACACTAACAGGCCAAAATAGAAGATCTCCTATTTGCTTGGAAACAAAAATAAAGTGGATAAAACACCTTTTTTGCTTTAAGAGAATAATGCTTGAAAAACCAAAATATAGCTTCATCCAATTTAAAGGAGACATTACAACCCTGATGAGGATATTATTAAAGAAACATCTCCTGGATGCTCTAATTACAACCTCTACCTTCTAGTTAGACAGGGATGGCAATGAGTAAAGCATATTGGTGTACCTTAGCCTATTCAATCTGATTATAGAAGTTACGAATATTTATAAATGGGTTTAGAAATGTTATAAGTTTAAAAATAATTATCTATTACTGGTTTGAAAAGCATTCTAGTATTAATTAGATTTGGGACAGGTAAAAAAACAGGTTTGAGATGGGTTCAAATAGTATAATTATTAAATGGGTTCAGGTAGGGGTAAAGCACTACCTGTTGTCATTCCTAAGCTGAGCCCCACCACAGTCCAAGGCCATGATAAAAACATGGCTGGTCTTTTAGAGTGTTTAAGCTCTAAAATGCCAAGCTCTTAACTGAAGCAGTCCTGAGATTAAATTCGGACAAATTCCAGGATCCATGACTCTAAAGCAACAATCACACATGAATTTCAATGTAGCTTTACTCACCAGCTAACACCCATAGAAGAATACTCAACTGGATCCATAATGATAACAAACAGGCTATAAGGAATTTTTTATAGAAAAAAAAACCTCAAAACTTTAGTGCTACAACTCAATCAGATAGCAAGTCTTATCCATCAACAATTACATTAGAAGCCTACATCTCATTCTATTAATCATGGTAACTTGCATGTAATCACTAACCTGTTCTCTGTTGCCTCAAACTTGTTTAGTTTCAGGCAAAGATATGCAGAATATACACTTGAGCAACACATTTACATGAGCTTAGATACTTGGACGGCATTCACCCGAAAAACTTGCAACAAATGTGTGCAAAACTGAAATGAGCTATACCAGGCTATAATTTGTCCTTGGGAAGATGGTATCTATGTAAACTACTAACCTATCTAGATTATTGTTGAACTGCAAATGTGCTTGGAATTACAAAACAAGTTGTTTGAATTCTGAATTACTTGTTACAAAGATTTGCAGCTACAGATGTGCACAAACTCCATTACCAGAAAGTCATATGCAAAGACAAGAAAAAGTGGCCTGCATTATTTCATGGCTTCATAAAAATATGAAGTCTATGGGGACAAAGGATTCATGTTTCACATAGCATATAACAATCAAATAGAAAACAGATGCCTGCTAATTAATTTATAAAAATTTTAGACTGGAAAGTAGAGGCTCCACGATATTTTCTAAAATCCATTAACTAATAAGTGAGTGTTGGTATGCTGCTGCATTTTAAATTACTGGAAGAATGTACTTTCCAAAGAATTTCATTTGAGTTAGACAAAAACTTTATTAAAACAAAATTGAACTACACTATCCCAATCCAAATTAAGTTCTTCTATATATGTCTTCCCCACGTAGCATCAAGGCATGTTGGCATAGGAATGTTAGATACACTGGAAGCTAAAACCCTAAAACAAAATGATAAATTCGACCAAACACATGCATTGGCACGCAAACAGAGGGAGAGAGATACCTCAATAATCAAATGGAATAAAGCAAACAGATAGGGGGACTTCACATACCATATCTAGCCCATAATTGAGGCTCGATTCCACTAGACTCACGGATCAGGATCGGAAGCTTAGGGTTCAGAGTCTTGAGATCCTTGTAATTTTTCTTCACGAATGCTCTGACAACAATAAATAAAGTCAAATGACTCGAAAGGAAATTAGTGAAAAGCTGTAACCAATTGGGGATTGTTAATACCTAGTCGATGATCTTGAAGGTGAAGATTGGCACAGCAGAATACGAAACTCCTTAAGATTCCGAGAAAGTTGCCCTCTCCATGCCATTTTCTATTCTCCCGATTTTTCAATATGCTCAAATGCTTCTCAGCTTCGTTCTCACGCTGATCACGCAAATGCTCTCCCTTCCGGGTTTTGTAATGCGGGTCTCCATTGGAATTTTATTCGGTTTTGAGTAAGGGACTAGGTGAAAAAGGGGTAAACAAAAATAAAGAGACATATATGAGGGGCAAATTTTACTTGTGGTGAATTTTAGGATTGGTAATAATACAGTACATATGAATTTTAAAATTTCACTTAAAATCTCATAAACTATTATAAAGATCACTTCAAACTTTATACAACCTGCAACAATCGGTTTAAAAGTTAAAACGATGACAGTTCAAACAATATTAAAAATCATTTTTTCCTCTTTTCTCTCTCCTCTATGTAATATATAATTCTTACTTTCTCAACTTTATTTATCCTAAATACCTTGCCCTTCTCATCCCTCATTTTCTGATGAAATCAAATTTTCTTTTACTCTCTCTTTTTTCTTCAAGTTTGTAGTTGAATGATATTTTTGTGCTTTTATTTTTCTTTCTTTCATTAATGATGTCTCAGTTTAATGGAAGAAGTTTATCACCAAATGGTATTCTTCTTTGCCAATGTGAAGAATAAGCGAAATTAACAATATCATGGACCAATGCACACCCTGAAAGAAGGTTTTATGGCTGCATAAACTATTGGGTAAGTAGAAATGAATTTTTCATCTAGATCTACACTTGGGTAAAATTTTTTCTATGATAGCATGATATGGGTAGTCATGATTTGGGTAAATTTTTTTAATATGGGTTTTAGGCTAAGAGAAGATATTTATAATGATATGGGTTATGGGTTTTTTTATATGAATAATACTAAGATATGTTTTTTTTTTTAAATTTTTTGTAGAGAAGCAATTGTTGTTATTATTTTGAATGGGTTGATCCACATTAAAACTTTCCAACAAAATCTAAATAAAATAATATTGAATCAAACATACCCATCGAAAAAAGTTATAACAAATAATGTACCTTAACTGAATCTGAAGAAAACAGTAAGGAATATCTCAAACAGTGGACTTGATAGTAATTTATAAGGTAATAGCAAATTTGTAAGAAAAATAATGACCAAACTCACAATCCTTCAAGGGAATAACAAGCAAACTGACAAATCGATAAACCAAGAGTGAACTTATGAATTGAGGGAACTACAAGAGAGAGAATAAAGATGAGAAAAATAGCATTCAAGCGAATAGTGACAAAAGAACCTACGTTCTACGCGTTAGTTAAAATTATTGGTTGACAATGAAGAATGAGTCATGCAAAGAAATAAAAGATAGATTTCAAGTGATGATTTGCGATAAAGAATGAGCCTGATGATGAAGAAATTGAAGGGACACAACCTACTGTATCAAAAAAGAGAGAAAATGTAGACGAAAGAGTGAGAGAGTGAAGTAATACAAGTTGAAGGAGAGACAAAAAGGAATAAGTGATTCTTAATCTTACCTAGACATGCCAAATTATCTTTTTACCTTCAAACCGGTTACTGTAGGTTGTATGAGGTTTAAAGTGACATTTACTATAGTTTATGAGGTTTTAAGTAAAATTTTAAAATTCATGTACCGTGGTGTTACTAATCATAAAATTCATATTCCATGGATGAAATTTACCCTATATATGAGTTAGCATTATTTGATTATAATGAAATAATTGAATAAATAAAATTTAATTATTTTAGTAAAATAAATTTATTTTAATTTGATTTTTAGTTAATAATTTTAAATTTTCTATTATTAATTTAATTAATTTTAATTTAGTAATCAAACTAATAAAAATAATTTAATTTACATAATTATTATTTATAATTATTATTTTTATAATTTTGTTTTTAATATTTAATTGATAGTTATTCCTTTATTATTAATAAATTATATTTATTATTTTTATAAATAAAAATAATTAAAAATGTATTATTATTATTAACTAATTAATTAGCAATATAAAATATAAATTACATTTTTTTATTAATGTGATTATAATTTAAAATGATTGAATATTTTAACTTTTAATTAGATTTAATTCTCTTTATTTTAGTCTGATTCAATTAATATAGTTAGAATTTGTTAAATTTTTGATTAATTTAAAATTTAATTTGATTTGATTAATTGAATATTTACTTTATATATCTTTATTTAAAAAAATAAATTAACGGATAGTAATTTTTATCCTCATAATTCAATTTTTCTTATATCTAAATTGTTTTATTTCTTTTGCCACTCAAATTTAACTTCCTTTTACATTTTTTTAAACATAAAAAATGTATAATATTTTCTCATTTCCTTTCTATTAATTTACATTTTCTTAAAAAAAAAAATTCCTTCCATATATATATATATATATATATATATTATAATCTTACTTATTTTTTTCACTTCTTACCCTTTTCATTTTTCCATTAATTATCCTTTCTTCACCCACCAAACAGCATTCTGTCTTTAGCCTCAATATCCAAATCGAAACCATTAACCAACTCAGGTTCTCTAATTTGATCATGGTTAGAATTCCTTGGTTAGGGTTATTGCGTGGTGTCAGATAAAAGGGAAGCTGGAGCTCTTTGAAATACATGTGACTTGCCTATAAGAAATTAGAACCTCTTCTTCTCCTAGGAGGCGATCAGCCATATTGTTTCCAACGCACGCTCCGTCAGGTCCACTACCTCTATTTTATTATTGTAAAAGGATTATTATATCGTATTTTTTTTATGCCTCTGTGTTCATTTCTGTTTTTAATTTTTTCACAATGCTTATTTTAATACTATCTATCGCACATGTTTTCTGTGCTTGCCTTCTGGAATCTCTGTCCTTTGTCTCTTTATCTACATCTCCTTTATAATTACTTAAGAATTCTATATGGTTTCTGTTGTTGCTTTCTCTGCTTTTGCTTGTAATCGTCTTTTGCTTTCACTAAGCTGTTTGATTTTCCTCTTAGCGCTTGTATATTTTGAAGGGATTTTGATTTTTGGATTTAACGTCGTCTTGATTAGCAGTTATTTGTGAAGGTATGACTGGTAATAACTTGCAAATCACGGTTGAGATTTGAGTTGAGACGAATCCAAACTATATTATTCGGGATTCCCGTATTTTGTCCAAACTTCACAGAAAAATCTGAAGCTTTTTCTGTGATGTTTGGGTTATGCTCTTTGCCTTGAGAAACTCGAATTTAAGCAATTAAATTACTTTGATAATATCAAGTTATCAAAGTTTTGATGTGGGGGTTTTTACTTTGACACTATATATGTCGTTGTGTTCATAAATGTAGAAAAAATTATAATTTTAAATCGACCTCAGGTACCTTAATAAATGTGGATTTAAAATATGTATGAAAATTATAATTTGACATCCACCCTGTGCAAGCTCTCAACAGTATCCATAAATAAAGTATTCATTGGCAAATCAAATTTTGATTAAAACAATTTTAACGAAATTAAATTGTTTAGTTCAAAGTATATCATTCGTTCTTCATCTTGTGCGTTATGTTGCGTCTCCTTGCTGCTTTTTTTAATGATTTTACATTCTGATAGAGCTTTTTAGGACAGAAAACCTTTTTCCCCCTTTTGCTAAGCTCTAATAATCATAATATCTTAATGATTTTCATGGATTTCGAATAACAAAACGATCACGTTTACACTATCCAGTAGTAAACAAATCCCATAAAATCTTGTTAAAATGGCTTTCTTATTCAGATTGGAACATTATATGCTTGTAGAATTTTTGAAGCTTTACTCTCTCTGCATCTTGTGGTTTGTCTCACTTAATAAATTCAAGGTTTTACGTAGCTATTGTGTTAATTCTTGCTGCAGTGATATGAAAACCCTATTCCAAAGTTAAGATTGTTGTGTCCGATATGGAACTTTCAAATGCATATTGGTTGACAAATCCCATTAATCCATGTAGGGAAGGCTTTGTGATTTAGGTTGCTAGACTATATGTTTGTTGAGTTTGGATTCTTCACTTAGTTCACTTGTTATTTATATCCAACGCTGAATTTTCAAATGCATAAATCATTTGATAGTTGGATATTAGTGGTCTTTTTATACTGTTTTGCAGGTAAACTACTTTCTGCTTCATAAGTAGCTACAAAATGGCAGATGGCCATGAGATTGATAAAAACATCGAGATATGGAAGATTAAAAAGCTTATAAAAGCTCTGGAAGCTGCTCGAGGCAATGGCACAAGCATGATTTCTCTCATCATGCCTCCTCGCGATCAGATATCCCGTGTTACTAAGATGCTTGGTGATGAGTTTGGAACTGCTTCAAACATTAAAAGCAGGGTCAATCGTCAGTCTGTGTTAGGTGCAATTACTTCTGCTCAGCAAAGGCTCAAACTTTACAACAAGGTTCCTCCAAATGGTCTTGTGCTTTACACGGGAACAATTGTTACTGAAGATGGAAAGGAAAAGAAGGTGACAATCGACTTTGAGCCTTTTAGGCCCATAAATGCATCTCTGTACCTGTGTGACAACAAGTTCCATACGGAAGCTCTAAATGAGCTTTTGGAATCTGATGACAAGTTTGGCTTTATTGTGATGGATGGTAATGGAACCCTTTTTGGGACTCTAAGTGGTAACACGCGAGAGGTTCTCCATAAATTTACTGTTGACCTGCCAAAGAAGCATGGGAGAGGAGGGCAGTCAGCTCTTCGATTTGCTCGACTTCGAATGGAGAAGCGCCACAACTATGTGAGGAAGACAGCAGAACTTGCCACACAGTTTTTTATTAATCCTGCCACCAGCCAGCCTAATGTTGCAGGATTAATTCTTGCTGGATCTGCTGACTTCAAGACTGAGCTGAGTCAGTCTGATATGTTTGATCCTCGACTTCAGGCAAAAATTCTGAATGTGGTTGATGTTTCATATGGGGGTGAAAATGGTTTTAATCAGGCAATTGAGCTGTCATCAGAAATTCTATCCAACGTGAAGTTTGTACAGGAAAAACGCTTGATTGGTAAGTACTTTGAGGAGATTAGCCAGGATACTGGGAAATATGTTTTCGGTGTGGATGACACGCTGAAAGCTCTAGAGATGGGTGCTGTTGAGACTCTCATTGTGTGGGAAAATTTGGACATCAGTAGGTATGTGTTGAAAAACAGCGTCACTGGTGAGATTGTCATAAAACATTTGAATAAGGAGCAGGAGGCTAATCAGGACAACTTTAAGGATTCATCAAGTTCTGTTGAACTGGAAGTTCAGGAAAAGATGCCGCTGCTTGAGTGGTTTGCTAATGAGTACAAGCGTTTTGGTTGCACTCTTGAGTTTGTTACCAATAAATCCCAAGAAGGATCCCAGTTTTGCAGAGGGTTCGGTGGGATTGGCGGGATTCTTCGTTACCAGCTTGATATGAGAGATTTTGATGAGCTTTCTGATGATGAAGTTTATGATGATTCTGAATAGCAATCAGCCAACTCTACCCCATTGCTGGTGCAGGAGAATGGGGTAAAAGAGCCTGCCCCAGTACACAGCACACGACATGTCGTTCGGTGCTGCTTGATACTAGAAAGATTTGACACAGTGCTAATTGAGGTTTCATCCTTAAACACAATTTATGCTACATGTCATTATCTTCTGAATTTAGCCACCTCAAATTATCTTTCAAATATTTATGATGGGCTAATTATTAGATGCACCCGGTGCACTAAAAAAATAGTGCTCACTCTCTCACAGAAAGTGGGTCCTTCCTATTATATAGGAAATGGGTCTCACATGACTGTGAGAGAAGGTGAATGTGCATCGGGTGCATCTAATAATTCCTCTTTATGATGTGCATTTTATGTTTTTTTTTTTTTTTTTTTAAAGGGGATCATGATATTTCTGTGTCAAAGCAAGCTTAATGTGGCGAGGCTCCTTGGTTTTCATGATGTAGCAGCTGGATATTCTATGCAAGTGAAAATTACCCTTGTATCATTACATCTACAGTTTGGCCTGAGTGTAAGAAGCTGCTGGATCAGCATGGTCGATGTCTAGATGAAGACTGCAGATTTTTTGCATCAGCATAAGACCTTAATATAGTTATGGTTGGTGAAAGCTCCTAGTTACTCTTGAATGAGTATTGTTATAATTGTGGTATTGTCTCTACAATAAGTTGATACTCGTGGAGGTTGTGTTGATAAATCCATGACTTTCAGAGCTCAGTTTGACATGTTTCTAGTTTATTTGATGTTAGTTGCCCCATGCTAAGTTAGAAAACGTGTCTGCTTGAGGTTAGTTTTTTTAATTATTTTTGTGCTGTATCTTTTGGTTGGAATGAACATCTTAGGTTTGACCTTGAGGTCCTGATTCATTTACTGAGCTTGGCCTAATTGCATATCACAACATTTTAGTATGATTACAAGCGCTAAAGATATATATTTCAAAACCAACACGTTGAGGAGGGACGCCATTATTCGGTTTAGCGGGCAAGGGTTTGGGACTATATTTTCGGTCTGTGCTTCGCCTTGTTGAGGATTTGTGGGAGCCTTGGCCCGCTTGTTGTAGCGAAAAGCCTTTGTTGGTTAAATTATGTTGTGTTTTCCAGAGTGAAGGTTGCGAAGGAGGTTACTGTTAGGAGAATTGATCCATCAAAGTGTTCGCCAACAGCTGGGAAAGGTGTTATTTCTTTTTCTACTTCTGTGTATTTGAATTCTAGGAAACGGTTTTTCTCTTATCAAAATCTGCCTGGCAAATTTGACAGAAAATAAAAACAAAAACAAAATATTTGGACAATAATGATAGTAATGACCCAATCAATTTTGGTTTTGATTTGAGTTTTTCAAAGTCAAACTTGAGCCCGCAGTTCGGTGAACCGAAGCTTGCTCGAAGTGGAAGAAAGGCGGCAATGGAAAAATCCAAATTCGCCCAGTCTAATTTCTTAGATTACTGCCAATTACAACACTCATGAAGCCTCTTAAGATATCAACAAACCTTTCAATATATATATATATATATATAGTAAAATTAGAACTTAAAAAAAATTCATGAGCGATAATAAGTATATTTAAAAAATTTTTATGTGACACTTTTTATTTTTATATTTAAATTAAAAAAATATTTTTAAAATATAGCATAATTAATACATGTCACTTTATTTTTTAAAAAATAATAGTTTAATCAATGAAATTTTGATTAATTCAACCCTTTAATCCCTCCAGCTAAATTTATGTGAAGTTTCTGTTATGTAAATGCGAAATGACCAAGGTATCCTTAATAATATTTTTTCAACCAAATTTTCATTTCTCCCATCCATTTTCCTGGTAACCAAACAGAAAATGTAATTCAGTATATTTACGCCAAACTCACTCTCAAATCAAAATCCTCCTACATATTCGCTGGAGAATAATAAAACTGCATTCACTTGAGATCCAAAGCCTCAAATTTCCATCATCCCTGATTCGCTTCTACAAGATGCATCTGAAAAAGTGGAGTCACCGCCACCAGCATGGTCACGATGCTTGGCCAATCGAACAGCGTCGAAGAAGGGATTTCTTTTGGTTTCGTTTGGCGGTTCATTTACGCTGGCATCTCCTGCATTACTCAAATCAAAATCCTCAATACACTAGTCAAACCCACTTGCTCAAATCAAAATCCCTAAATGACCAAGATATCCTTAATAATATTTTTTCAACCAAATTTTCATTTCTCCCATCCATTTTCCTGGTAACCAAACAGAAAATGTAATTTAGTATATTTACGCCAAACTCACTCACTCAAATCAAAATCCTCCTACATATTCGCTGGAGAATAATAAAACTGCATTCACTTGAGATCCAAAGCCTCAAATTTCCATCATCCCTGATTCGCTTCTACAAGATGCATCTGAAAAAGTGCAGTCACCGCCACCAGCATGGTCACGATGCTTGGCCAATCGAACAGCGTCGAAGAAGGGATTTCTTTTGGTTTCGTTTGGTGGTTCATTTACGCTGGCATCTCCTGCATTACTCAAATCAAAATCCTCAACACACTAGTCAAACCCACTTGCTCAAATCAAAATCCCTCTTCCCATCTCGTAGGCCCATATCCTTACATTTGTTACTTCATTACAAACCCACACAAATTCTCCCCGACTTTCATAGCAAACCATTCGATCCTTTTCTCCGCGGCCACATCAATGACGGCAGTGACACCAAGTTACTTCTCTCCTATTCTCTCCCTTTATCTTTGTTTTCACTCCCCTTGCTGTTGGTTCAATCACCTACAGCGTTCTCGTGAAGCTCGTAGCCACTATCTACTTTCACTTCTTTCCTTCTCCTCTTAATCACTCATTTTAGCTCAAATTATATTGTCTTAGATATTTATCATTTCCTGGTTTTTCCTGTTTTTGGTGTTTATGGCCATTCAGCTAGTGGGGTTTCAAGTTGCCGGAGAGCATCACTTTGTAGAGGAAACATGGTGGCTACAAGGTTGGTGGTTCAGGATAGTATTGCAGTTGAAAGAGAAATGGGTTTTGAATGAATCTGGAATCCCTTTATATGTGCTAAGTAATTTTTAAGTTCTTTTTCTAAAATGGGAGATGAATTGAAGACGACAATGGTAGTTTTTGGATGCAGAGTTGATAATTGAGATATTCCCATTTTATAGCATTTTGGTTTTAGATGACTATAAGTGTTCTTGATGGTTTTCCATGGAATTGCGGCATAAGAAATATTTACTTGATACTATTTTGCTTGGAGTTGTTCAGTAATTAGTATTTTTGGCGATGAAGTCTACCTCTATGTTATAGTTTTCGTTCATTTTCTTCATAACATTGGTGTATCAAGTAAAATCTTAAAAAAAAGTCTATTTGGTTTGATTAAAAAAAAAAAAACTTAGAATTCAATTCTAAAAATTGATTATAATTAAAATAAATACTATAAAATTTAATGAAATTTAAAATGAATTTCACCAAACCTATGTAATAATTGTTTTATTAAAATGCCCTTTTAAAAGAATTTTCTTTAAATCATTTATCTGTTTATATATCCACGTGTTAAAATTACTCACTTTGAAACTTTGGTCACTAATGTAATCAATATTATTAATTAATTAAAAAAAATTAAAATTGATCTAAATTTTCAAGAAAAAAAAAACTAAATGCTTTTAATATCATCCTTAAATTCTTCCTTAAAACGATCTTGGACCTTACACAATTTTTTCTTCAAAAATGTTTTTTTTATATTTATTATTATATAAGACATTTTATATCATATATTTACGAATGACACTGCCTTTGTTATGTAGATCTACATTATGAAAATGTGAACTTATTTCATATTTATTATTATATTATTAATTGGCTAATATGTTCATTAATTGTTATAAACTTATCATGTATAAGATTTTATTGAATTTTATAAAAAAATTATAATTTTTTAATTTTCTCTAGGTAATTCAAAAAATTGAGAACAAATGAATTTTATTTTTGAATTACATTAAACATGAATTATATGCAATTAACTAAATGATATATTTTAAATTGTCACACTAATTAATGAAATTCAAAATTTATTTAAAACATTTTAAATTACGTGTTCTGAAAAAAGTGTTTGATTTAATCACTTATTAGCTTAAAAATATTTTTAAGTTATAAGTCAAATTAAAAATAATGAATTAGCTGTTTGATAAAATTATTTAAATAACTTTTTAAATACTAACCGAATTACAAAGTTAACACTCGTTATGCTAGCGTATGCAAAGCACACAAAATACTAGTAGTTGGTCATTTGATATTTTGACAAAAAAATTGGTCATTCGATATCATCTCTGCCAGTCGGGATTGGGGAAATTAGAGCCTCGCGTCGTCGACGTCGGCTACGAAAATGGCAGTGCCCAACAGCAGCAGCATCTTCATCGCAAAATCAGCGCCGTCTGCGGTCTTCCCATTGTCATCATGTGGAATGAGTGGCGGCAGTATTGACTTCAAGCCCAGACGGAGTAGGAGGATGGAAGCTGGGCGATCAAAGTTGCGCCTTGTATGTGCGGTTGGTCGCACCAATACTAGTGGTAATAGCAATAGTAGCAGCAGCAGCGATGGTAGTAGGAAGAAAGCGGTGCCAAATTCGAATTATGTGGTGCCCTTGGATAAATCCTTCTCTTCCGCATGCTCATCCTGCATCACTCGCCCCCTCTCAGAAATCCTGCGTGATCTCAACAAGAGGATTCCCGACAACATCATCAAACCATCTTCCCCCGCAACCACCTTCATCCCCTGGTATTATCTCCTGCAATCATTATATATTATTTTTATTAAATTATATATTTGAAATGCCAAATCTGTTACTGATTTTGATGATTTTCTTCTCTAGGTACCATGCCAACCGCATGCTTAGCTTCTATGCCCCTGGTTTGTTCTTCCTCTCTTCTTTTATTTTCTTATTTTTCAAATTTTTTCTCTATTTCTGATATTTGTGGTTGTACCTCCCATCTGTACCATCTCACAATCTCACTCTTAACCCCGTCGTTAACCTTTTTTTATATTTAAAAATCTTGTAAATCTTGCACGTTTTCTTGACATTATCATTTTCTAGTACGTTTTGATGCTAACTTTTTTTTTTTTTATTTTCAGAACTTGTTTGTATGCCTTGTTCTGCTAAATCAAATGATATTGCATCCAAATTATTGTCCCATCTACTTTGAGTTTCAGACCTAATTTCAAGCATTAAAGGATAGTTAACATCTGTTAGGTTTAACTTGAAAGTACTATGCAACTACCGTTAGCTAGTTTGTAACGGATTTGCAATTATGCTGAGCTCTGCAGAAATCCGTTTCACCTGGTAGTTCAATTAGATATAGACAATTAAGCTGTTAACATCCATTTTGGCAGGATGGTGTGGAGAGATACGCGATGTTATATTCTCTGAAAATGGTAGAGTCACTGTGGTATACCGTGTTACCATACGAGGATCAGATGGAGAGGTGTGGCTCTTGTACTGCAATATTGCTATTGATTATTTACCTTATTATTGCTTTACTGAATTTGAAATTCTTTGAATGGCATTAGATTAATTATTTTCTAAACTTACTTTGTTAATTAAATTTCTCGAAAACCTTTAACTTTTGCTGCTATTTCCATGGTTCTTGCTCTTTGAATCAACACCATGCTTAGGTTTTTCCATAATGAAAGCTGACCATTGTTCAGTTTTATTAACTGGACCAAATCGATAAAAATTCGTTTACTTTGGTTCTTGGTTTGGTTATTTTTCTTTCTAAAGAAAAAAAAAATTATCAGTTGTTGGTTTGATTATTTGAAAAAATTGTAACTGGAAAATTTCAAATTAACCAAATATTTATTGAATAATATTTAAAATGAATTTCTAGAGCACAAAAATACCTTTATATGAGCTGTTTACATACCTTTATGGTTAATTTTGTCTTTGAACAGATTATTATGCTTATAAATGTTTATTATCATGAAAGTTTAGATTATTTTTTGTAAGATAGATTTCCATCTTATTTGAATTAATATGAGCATGTGCTTTTTAGGGCCTTATTTGGTCTGTATTTTTGGATTGGTTGTCTTTGTTTTTGTTTTTCTTCCCATATTCTATATGGGTCCTAGGGACCTTTTGAAAAGGTCTAATATGAAAAATGGCTTATTTAAAAGCCACCAACAACTGAAGTTACTGTAGCCATATTTGGGTTTGACTGAGTCTGCAGTGATAATAGTTACTCCTAAATTTTGGTTCAGTTTAAACAAACCAACTGAATGTCAACCTCTATCCATGATTGATGCCTAAGTTTGTTTTATGCAATATGTACACAAGTACTTTCATCTGTCACCTTGACTTGATTGAGAAGAAAACTAATGATGAATCTATTGCATGGTTAGAAAGGACATCACTGAATTGAAAATCTAGTTTAATTAAAGTCATTTGTCCTATACCAAGAAGAGGGTGTTTTGCAAAGAAAAAATGTCCTTGGTGGTTAGCTACTGTATCAGACCCCATAATGTGGATTGCCTATTCATATAGACCTGAAAATTATCAATGGCTTTGGAGATGATATTCAGATTTCCCCTCCCAAGAATTTTGTCTTCCATATCTTGCACCTCAATGACTTTGACTTGATGCATCTTTTTTCTAGACTTCCATACCTGAGTTTGTAATAGACTGCATTTTCAATACATGCTGAGTGCCCATATAAATCTATAACTATCCCTGAGTTCCACACCTGAGTTCCACTTTCTCTCTCTGTAACTCTCCCTTTCTATAGCTCAAAACAGTGTTATTAAGGCGAAAGGCGACACTAAGGCGATAGAGTGCCCTATGGCCTTAGGCGAGAGGCGAGAGGCGAGGCGAGGGCCTTTTTGAAGCGAGGCGCCATATCCTTAATTGCCTAAATTATATATATGTGTGTGTGTGTAATTATAAAATAAAAATTCATACTTTTAAATAGATGATAAATAACAGTAAATTAATAATTCCTATGTAAAATAAATAACTAATTAACAAGATAAAAAGCAAAACTAATTAAATTAAAAAGAATATCAATTAAAAAGTAAACTAATTACAAATAAATTAACAATACTTATATTAATTAATTAATAAGAATAAAAAGTTAAATTATCAAATTAACAATAAAATAATAATTACTATGTAAAATAAATAACTAATGAGAATTAATGTCTAATTAACAAGATTAAAAGTAAAACTAATTAAACTAAAAAAATAAAAAGTAAAAGATAAATTAATTACCATTAAATTAACAATACCTATATTAAATAATCAACTAATCAATAAGTAAAATAATTAATTTAACAATATCCATGTTAAATAATCAACTAATTAACAAGTAAAATAATTAATTCAATAATATCCATAAAATTTAAATAATTAATAAAAATTAAAGGTAAAACAATTAAATTAATAGCAAATAATTAATTAATTAATAAAACCCAAACAACCAAAGTACCAAACCAAGAGAAGGAAAGGAAAAAAAAAAAGCAAAACTGCTGCAAATCTATAATCGAAAGCGACAAGATAACAGGGCAAGCAGAGGAGGAAGAAGCCAACCGAGGAGGAGGAGGAGGAGAAGAAGAAGGAAAAGGAAAGAAGAAAAAGAAAAGCTGCTTTGCGTTCCAAAGAAAAGAGTGGGAGAGGAGGAAGAAGATAACAGAGTAGGAAGAAAATAAAGCAGAGAGGAGGAAGAAGAAGATGAGAGAGAAAGAGAGAGACATACAGGTGGATCGGACAGACGTAGCTCCTGGAGTTGATGCAGCTCTATTTTCTTTTTTGTTGGCAACAGGTAAATCTTTGGGGTTTTATATTTTTTATTTTAAAAAAAAAGGGGTTCTTCTGCGCTTGAAAGAGGCGACGCCTCTCGCCTGCCTCGTGCCTCGCCTCGCCAACCTGAGGCGTCGACTCTTCTGGTGCCAAGAGAGGCGACCCAGTCGAGGCGGCGGAGGGGAGCCTCGCCTCGCCTAGCGCCTCGCCTGGGCGCCTCTCACGCCTTTAATAACACTGGCTCAAAATCCCCAATACATACCAATCACATCATGACATTCTTTGGGAAATTCCTTCATCATTATTGATGCAAACTCCATATGATTTTGCCTTGAAACTCACAATCAATTTAGTATATTTTCAAGATTGCTCCAAAATAGGTTCAAACACTAAAGACTCACTTGACCCAACCCAACACTAACTTGTGGTTGAAAACCGAGCAAAATCAAGATGTCTTCTAATTATTAAACTTGACCCAGTATCAATAAGTGATAGAAAATAGAAAATAAAAAATAAATCAATAGGAAATTAAGGAATTATAACTCAATACCAACATTGTGGTAGAAAACTATAAATATTAAATTGAAACTTAACAAGTGGATTAGTCTTGGCAAGAGTGTAAATGTAGTTCATATAAGAAACATGAAGAGAATCCTCTCTCCTAAAACCACAATGGGTAAATAATAATAATCTCTGAAATCTAAACTTGCCTAAAAGAGGAAGAAAAATACATATTTATAATGGTGGCTGCCTAAGCAATATTAAACCCTAATAAATGTAAAAAAATTACAAAATAATCAAAGAAATTAGTCTTCTAGCAAATCTCACAAACATTGGTGTGCCTATGCTGAGTTTGCACACCTTCCAATGTGATTTGCTACCCAATTAATCTCCCAAACATATCTCATGGCCTTTTGTGCGCCTATTAGCTTATCCCATAGCCTAACATGCCCCATTCTTTTATCTCATGGGCAGTGGTGTGCTCTCCATGCGTCTCATGGGCAATGATGTGCCTAATGGTCTCCGTTGGTGCCTCAAATGTGTATCATGGCTAGCGGTGCGCCTAAGGAGAATCCCATGGCTGATGGTGCGCCCAAATGAAGCTCTTTAGTGTCTCATGATTGGTTGTGAGTCTCATGTTACGTTGTGGGATATTCTGTACCTTTTTTTAAATGGAATCATTTTGGGGCTTTATTAGCTCTAGAGAATGGAAAGTCTAACATTGAACTCCACTAATTTCATCCATGCATACTTGCACTAAAATGAATCATTTAATCTTCTTTTGCATGGCAAATTTGAGGATCTTCACTTGAATCACTCCTTGGAGAATTTCCTTGTAGTTTGGTGCTCCCATAATCGCTTTATCCCTCCTTTTTCAAAGAAATTCGTCCTCGAATTTTCTCTTCATCATAATAAAGAAGTGAATTACAAACCATTAAAATGACATCACAATCAATGATAGAATTATATCCACACCTAAAAACATCACATTTAAGCTCAAAAGTTTATCAAGCATATTTATTAATGGAATAAAACAAGATTTTTCTTTAAACACATGAATGGCATACTCTTTTTCTTTTTCCCACACAAATTCATTATGCTTCTCAACTTTCATATTCAAACTTGCAAATTTAGCACAAAAGTCTTTTACAAACTTCTATAACAATTATCCAATCCATAGACATTACTCATATTAGACACAAATTTTGGATTTGACCATTCTCTATCACTTATAGCATGTCTAACAAATATGTTCTTTTCTATGCAAGACACACAATTCTTCAACTAAGAGCTCAACTCTTCTTTTCTTGACATATTATTAACACACATCAAATAATTCAATTCTTCATCTACTTTTATGTTGTGTCTCAAATTCTCACAAAAATGCACAAGCAAGTCATTCATAGAACATTTAGGCACAAAAATTCTATTTTCTCTAATTAAGAATCCATCATTGTTATAAATCTCTTGGAATGTATTTTTCTCAAATTTAACAAACACACCAACAAAGTCATCATCATTTGCATAAAGATTTTTAATATACTCAAATCCCAATAATGTAGTTTCAAGAATATGGCTAAGAGTATTCCCTTTATTAGATGATACTTCAACAACCATGTTCTATTTTTCTTGGTTGTACTGAATGACATCTCCATATACTGCACAAGAGAAACAACACTAGACAAAGGAATGTCAAAGTTATAATTTTTCACATGATTATCATAAAGCATACTCTTCACTTCCTTCTCACTTCTTTCTTTTTGCCCCTCAATTTCTTTCTTTTCAAGCTCTCCTTCTTGTTTTTCTTCACTCTCCTCACTTCTTTCAATTTCAGCATTTTTCTTTTCACTCTCTCTCTTTGCTTTCCTTTTGTCCTGAACACTCTTCCTTTTCAAGTTCATCCAAATTCTTCTCTTTGATCCTTTTTCCCATCACATTCCACACATTTCTTTTTACACTTGTGTTCTGCCACTCTTTTATTTTTCTCTCCAATTGCTCTTTTACACCTCACTTCATTTTTATGCGTTTGCATAGGTATCATAGTTACCACTATATCACTTAGCACCTCATTCTTATATCTAAGATGGAAATCACTATCTCATTTTTCTCTTCTCCAACCTCATCCTTTACTTGCATATCCAATGCTTCCATAGTGACTAAGGCACTCTCCTCTTCATCATACTTTACTTCATCTAATGGAAACATAGAATCAGTATCTTCATCGCTCTCACTCTCTATGTTCTCATTATCCCTAACAATCATTGCTCTTCAAGGTGCAAAAATAAAAAAAATATTAAAAATTAAAAAACAAAATTATAAATTTTCCATCACACTTCAAGTAACATAAAACTACATAATAATAACCAACAAGCATTCAAGTAATAATAATTTTGCAATCCAAAAAAGGTAAAAATAAACTACTAAAAGGTAAAAATAAACTACTAAAAGTTAAAGACTTAAAGTTTAATAAACTAGTAAACTACTAAATGTTCAATCCACATCAATAGAAACATCAAAGTCTTTTTCATCTTCTTCATCAACTTTAATATCCTTCTCGTACTCATCTTCCAAATCAACATCTTCTTCTTTGTCTTCATGAAGTGAAGAAGTATGAGTAGACGATGCTTTTCTTTTTTGCTATGGTGTAGATCTTGGAACAGGTGTAAATGCAACATTTTTTCCTTTACTTGATCTAGCATCCTTTTCAGCTCCAATAGCTTCAGCAACCACATTTCATGTCAAATCATCATCTTCAAAAACAAGTTCATCTTTATCTATCTCTTCCTCTATTTGACCCATCAACCATTCATTACTATTATCTATGTCCTTCAATAAGATGGGGTCAATGCGGTCACGTGTATCATATCGACGCTTTAATAACTTATTGTATTTGACAAACACCAAATCATTCAAGTAATGTTGGGCTAAACTTTTTTTTTTATTTTTTACTTTGAATCTATAAAATATAACAATTTTAATAAGTATGGTTTTTAAAAGAACAAGTTAAAGGTATAATTCTAAAGGGAGATGTTTTGTCACTTACATGCTCAAAGATACTCCAATCACACTCACAATTAGATGCACTGCAAGTGAAGCTAAACACTTTTACAACAAAATTTCTCAAATTTGGAGTTGCAGCTCCATAAGTAAGCCACCATATAGCTAATGAGAAATAATGCATATTAATTATTATTAAAAAAAATTGCAAGATGAAATTACATGCTTTTGAGTAAAATTATGTTGCTTGGAGATACTTTTTTTCAATTCCTAATTGCCATATCCATCCCAAATATGCCTTCAGCATTTTGATAAAAAGGTAATTGTGCCATGATTTTGTCTTGCTTTTCTTTGTTTGGAATCAACCTTGCTACAACTTGGTATAAGCAATTGACAACCTCAATATCTTCATTAATATTCTCATTTAAATAAAAAAAAAAATCAAGATTCAAATAATATCTAGCTGCACGCAAAGGTTGGTGGAGTTGGCTTTTCCATCGTTTATCAATAATCTTAAATATTGCCTTGTATTTTTCTTTATTGTCACCAAATGACTTTGCAATTGCTTTTTTAGCCTTATCTATCACCTCATAAATATATCCCATTGCAAGCATTTTGTCACCATCAACTAGTCTAAGCACACGGGCTAATGGACCAAAAACTTTAAGATATAAATAATATTAGTCCAAAAAGTAGACATCATGACAATACTACACGCTTTCTTAGTAAACAATTCTTTTGCCTACTTACTTTTAGTCTATTCCTCTGAAGTAAACATCTTTCTCAAATTCATCTTGTGCTTATTTATGTGTTGAAGGGTGAGAAAAGCAGTTGCAAATCTTGTGACAGTTAGCCTAATTGGGTCTCTTTCACCAATGAAGTGCCGTAACATGTTCACCACACCTGGACAAATGTAAATGTATCCATTCAATATCACTACCCTATTAATTGTGTTATGAATGTTGGGAATTTCCCCAATATCTTCTAGCATTAAATCTATGCAATGGATAGCACGAGGAGTCCAATACAAATTAGAGCGCTTTGTTTCTAACAACTTCCCTAAAAGCAAAACAAATATGATAGCATTAATATTAAATATATTATTTACTTAAAATGAAATTAAACTATCTAATAATAATAAGAATAAAAACTCTTAATTACTTGCAAGCATATAATTGCTAGCATTATCTGTCACAACTTGAACTACATTAGCCTCTTCAACATACTTCACGAATCTATTAAGCAGCTCATACATCTTATCACCAGTCTTTGAGTACTCTGATGCATTAATAGATTCTATGAAAACAATTCCCTTTGGAGAATTCACCAATAAATTAATCAAAATTATTTGTTTCTTGTCAGTCCAATTATCTACCACTATGGAACAACCAAACTTTGCCCATTCTTTCTCATAGGACTTCAAATGAATTCTACACCCTAGCAACTTCTTCATTCAAAAAGGGAACCTGCTCCTCATGAAAACTAGGTGTTTTCATACCAATCCCAAATTGTCCAATAGACTCCACCATAACTTGAAAACTTGGATAATTGATGGCATTGAAAGGAATTTCCGCATCATATATCCACTGAATTATATTCTTACGTGCTTCTTTTTGCAATATCTTTTTACATGCCTCGTTAATAGTGTTTTACTTCATCTTTGAATTTTTTTCCTATCTGGTACCACCTTTTCAGCACTTTTGGCAAAATATAAATCCATTGGACCCTTTCTCCTTGGCTTCTTTTTCATATTTTGAACCTTACTACTTTCTTTTGAGCCTCTTACAATTACACCAACATCATCTTTATCTTCATCATCACCAAGCCTTTCAACATCCTCATAATCAGGCAATTTATCTAAGTTCTTTGCTATAGCCTTTTGCTGCATATACTAATGTAGCTCTTCGTGCATGTGTTGGACACTTCTTACACATTGTAGCATTTCGAAATCCCCCAAATAAATGCTACTTAGCTCGGTGTATCCTTCCTTTTGTAACTTTGCCATAAAAGTTACAAACAATATCATTTTTATTGTTTGGATTCAACAAATGGACAAACTTCCATGCGGGATCTTTGTTGCTATTGTCATTTTTAGTAGCAGTAGTAGACTCTTCGGATTCCATCTTTGCAAAAGAAAAAAAAAATAAAATAGAGACAAGGAAATTAGTAATTTATAATAACATAAACCCTATCACCTGATATCAGGTGGCAACAATATAACATATAAACCAATTTATACCATAATCCAATTATAATTTTAGAAATTAATAATTTATGATAACATAAACTCAATTGTTATATTTCTAATAATTTATAATAAACTTCACACTAATAGCAAAACCTAATAGCAATTAGCAACAAGAAAATAAACCCAATTTAATTCAATCATAAAATTGAAAGCTAATAACTAATAAGAAATTTAACCCATAAAGCTATTAAGAAATTTAGAGTAATGGAATTAGCATGTCAACATTCTTTCACGATTCACATTAAACAAAATCAGAAATTTAGACAATAATAACAAAAAAAAAAGCATATGGGTAGTAAGAGAGCATGGCAAGAAAAAAAAAGAGAGTGCAGCTGCTGGGCCTTGGATGAAACACACACACACACACACACACACACACACACAGAGAGAGAGAGAGAGAGAGAGAGAGAGGCATATGGGTAGGAGGAGAGCATGGTAGAAAAAAAAAAAAAAAGAAGTGCAGCTGCTGCTACTGGACCATGGACGAAACAGAGAGGAAGACAGAGCACTCAGTAGAAGAGAAGAAGAAGAAAAAAAAGCATATTTAGAACATACCTAGTTGGAGTTGCTGGAAATCACAGGTTTGAGCTATTCCTTTTCTTCTTCTTCTTCTACTTTTCTTTCTTTGGTGGCTAATTGCTAGTTGTTAGCTTTTAAAAAAAACCCTAACTTTTTTTTTCCTTGCATGTGGGCTCCATGGGGTGCGTCTTTCTGTGCCTCATGCCTCGGTGCTCCTCAGTGATGTGCCGCGCCTTTCCTTCCTTCGGGCAATGCCACATGCGCTTGAGGCGCTCCATTGATAATAGTGACCACTCTTTCCTTCTTCCATTAAACCTTCCCTCAACTTCCTATCTTACATGATGTTTGTTTTCAGAATTTCTTAAGGATAGAACCACAACACTCCTATGTGGTCTCCTATCATTAGATCTCGTCTTTTGCTCCAACTTCTTCACAAAATTACCAAGTATCTTGTCTGCTTGCTCAAATTCTTAATCTTCCTCACAATTTCTACGAGACATGTTTACACAATCTGTAATAAAAATATTAGAAAAATATACCTCATAGCACTCTCTCATGTTTTTACACTCGAGGATGTCACTCTCCTCGTGTTTCACACAAACACAGGCTTTTTCCTTTTTAGGTCTCACTTCTACCTCTCTTTACTTTCCTTTAGTCCTTGGAAGAACTAATCAACCCTCAATTAACAAGGTAACTAGTGCCAAACTCCAACAAGATACTCACAAACAAAACGAACAAAATGAAATAGCAAGAAAATGAAATGCGACTCTAGAAGCAAGAAATGAAAACTCCAAAATCAACTCACTCAACAATTTTCAATCCAAACACTTTACAACTTGGTGCTATATGTTCCAATACTTCTCACCAATACGCTCAAATCTAACATCCAAGATAAGATTTCAACAATTGCAATCTCTACAAAAAACAACCCAATAATACCAATGTCCAAATAC
Organism: Hevea brasiliensis; assembly: GCF_030052815.1. Classification (NCBI taxonomy): domain Eukaryota; kingdom Viridiplantae; phylum Streptophyta; class Magnoliopsida; order Malpighiales; family Euphorbiaceae; genus Hevea; species Hevea brasiliensis. The sequence goes on from NC_079495.1 coordinate 112,828,178, forward strand.
AATGATAACCCAACAATTCCAAATCGAAAATTCCACAAATGCAATTTCCAACACTCTTTCAATTTTCTTTTCTTTCGATTTTTTTTTAACTTGGCTACTCATCAATGAAAAATGTAGCTCTTCAATTCTTTTCTTTTCTTTTCTTTTCTTTTTTTTTTTTAATCACAAATAACACAAACTAAGCTAAATAACAATTGTACTCTCAAACAATTAAAATAATAAACACTTGGTAGCACTTGAAGGAAAATCTCCCAAACAAGTGTTTTCTAAAACACTTTGTATACTTCAATCACCCAACAACAAAAAGAGTTCAACAAAATAAGCAGAAAGCATTAAGTACGAAAAAGAAACTTGATGGACGAAACTCAAACAAAATGGATTAAAGAAATTAAGACTCAGTTTGTGTAGATGAAAGCAAAGAAAATGCCAAACAAAGAAAAGCACAAAAGGAAAACTCAAGAGACACATATTCAACAAAGATCCAAATAATAAAGAAAACAAACAACTTAAAGGATAGACAAACCTGACTTTGGAGAGCCAAAGCACTAATACCAATTTGATGCAAACTCTAGATGACTTTGCTTGAAACCCACAATCAATTTAGTTTATTTCCAAGATTGTTCCAAAATAGGTTCAAATAGCAAAGACTCACTTGACCCAACACCAACTTGTGGTGGAAGACCAAGAAAATCAAGATGTCTTTTAATGACTGAACTTGGCTCAATATTAACAAGTGATAGAAAATTAAGAATAAATCAATAGGAAATCAAGAATTCATAACCCAATACCAATGTTGTGATATAAAACTATGAATATCAAATTAAAGCTTAACAAGTGAATTAGCCTTGCGAAGACTGAAATTTTGTTTATGCAAGAACCAAGAAAAGAATCCTTTCTCCCAAAACCACAACGGTAAATGATAATAATACTTGAAATCTAAATTTGCCTAAAAGAAGAAGAAAAACACACATCTATAATGGTGGTTGCCTAAAACCCTAATACCTAACATTAAACCCTAACAAAATGTAAAGAAATTACAAAATAACCAAAGAAATTTATCTTATAGCAAATGTCACAAGCATTGGTGCACCTATGTTGAATGTGATTTGCTGCTCAAATAAGCTCCCAAAAATGTCTCATGGCCTCTTGCGTGCTTATTAGCTCATCCCATGGCCTACCATGCACCATTCTTCCATCTCATGGGTAATTGTGCACCCTTCATGCATCCCATGGGCAATGGTGCGTCTCATGGTCTCCTTTGCTGCCTCAAATATGTCTCATGTCTAGTGGTGTGCCTAGGGAGAATTCTATGGCTGGTGGTGTGCCCAAATGAAGCTTTTAGTGTGTCTCATGGTTGGTGGTGAGTCTCTGATGGTCAGTTATGGGATATTCTATCCCCTTTCGTAAATGGAATTGTTTTGGGATTTTATTAGCTCTTGTGAATGAAAAGGCGAGTAGCTTGATTACCACCTCCAACCTTATGTGGCACGGAAATGGAAACACGAACATGAGAAAACACGGAATCGAACATGAGAAAACAATATTTTAAAAAATGTAAGAAACGGAAATGTGGGAAAATGCATAGATATAAACAATGTAGGGGTGTGTGTGTGTGTGTGTGTGTGTGTGTGTGTGTGTGTATAATTATATCTCAACTCAACTCAATTCAACTAAGCCTTTATCCCAAAAATTTGGGGTCGGCTATATGGATTCGCTTTCTCCACTCTGAACGATTTTGGGTTAAATCCTCAGAAATGTGTAATGCTTCTAGGTCATGTTGTACTATTCTCCTCCAAGTCAATTTAGGTCTACCCCTTTTTTTCTTTCTATCCTCTAACCTAATGTGCTCTACTTGTCTAACTGGAGCCTCCGTATGTCTACGCTTCACATGACCAAACCACCTCAATCTCCCTTCTCTTAACTTATCTTCAATTGGCACCACTCCTACCTTTTCTCTAGTACTCTCATTACGGACTTTATCTAGTCTAGTATGGCCACTCATCCACCTTAACATTCTCATCTCTGCAACTCTTATTTTAGATGCATACGACTCTTTCAGTGCCCAACACTCACTACTATATAATATAGCCGGTCGTATGGCTGTACGGTAAAATTTTCCTTTCAATTTATTGGGAATCTTACGATCACATAAAACTCTCGTGGCACGTCTCCACTTCAACCATCCGGCTTTAATCCTATGACTAATATCCTCCTCACATTCCCCATCTACTTGAAGGACTGAGCCTAGATATTTAAAGTGATTACTTTGGGGCAGTATCACTCCATTCAAACTAACTCCTTCCCTATCACCAGTTTGGCCTTCACTGAACTTGCAATGCATGTATTCTGTCTTCGTTCTACTTAACTTAAAACCCTTTTACTCTAGAGTACTTCTCCAAAGTTCTAGCTTTCTATTGACTCCTTCTCGTGTCTCATCTATCAGAACAATATCATCCGCAAACATCATGCACCAAGGAATACTCTATTGTATATGTTTTGTCAGTTCATCTAAAACTCCGCCTAAGTAGTTTGCGCTTAGCCGGTCCCAAGCCCGGATAAAGGAGGAGGGTTGCGGTAGGTGACAACCAACGTAAAAATTTCGTCACACCCTATGATATGGATTTAAATGATATATAATTATATCTATTATTATAAAAATGTTAAATATATAACTACAGATAAAAACATATATATATTCAAAAAAATAAAAAATAAAAACAATATAATTGAAGATTTTTAGAAAACAGAAGCTCAACTCATTTATAATCATTGCTCAACTTTATAGGGTTTCTAAAGGGTCAATTGAATGTATCCCAATGATACCAGTTAGATGTATACTGGAAACTACGTGTAGTACGAGGTCTTCTGTTTTCCAATTTATAAAACCAATGAATAGCAGTTCGATTTGGTGATGAGAAATGAAGATTCAAAGCCCAATATACAAAAACCAGAGCATGGGAAGCTTGAAGGGATGAGAGATCTAGTCATCTGCGTGTTGTCACCTGCGTCCGATGATCCAACCACCATCACCACCAGGTAAGTCGTCGTCCTCCTCCTCATCCTCTTCTTCTTCTTCTTCTTTTAGAGGTCTGATGCAGCTGGCCTTGCGATTATGCATTTTTAGGTTTTAACTTAATTTTTTTTTTATATAGATTCCAGATCGGAAAGGCGTTTCTAAACAAGCCCAAAACGCGTTTCCTGCTGTGTCTTGTTGTTTCCTTGTCGGAAATGTTTCCAACACGAGAAATGGCAAGAGTTGCTGTTTTATGCATCAGAGCTTACTCCTTGCAAAATTTACTTGAATTACTGCTTGCAGAATTAACTTGTAGTTTGGTGCTCCCATAATCGCATCAATTACCCTACCTAATATCCCTAATTTGTCGCATGCATCAAATCCACTGGGAGTGCCCATCCTTCCTCCAATGCCTCTCAGTCTCACTGCTACATCTCTCTAAGGTATCCTAGTAACACTAACCCTCTCCCCCCTTTATCCCTTAATTACTAAGAACCCCCTGCATCTACAGTCTCTATTATTATGTTACATTTAACCATTTTAGACTTAGTTAAAAAACACTGGTTTAATACATGTCTTTTTGATATCTTTGATTTAAGAATTTTTTATTGTAGTGATTCTAGATTTAAGGGGACCACTTTAGGCTAGGATCTCATATATATCTGTTATATACCATAGAAAGAGGTATAGGAATAAAGATAGGAAGTAATGTAGATGAGTATAACTACTTTTAGATGTTCTAGAGGAGGTTATAAGTGGGAAAAGCAATAGCAGTTAGTAATTCTATTGTAACTGATATTGATAGAGATTGTTATAGTGACAGTTAAGGAATTAGGCATTTTTAGTAGCTAGAGCTATAAAATCTCAGCAGTTACCTTGTAATTTTCATCCAAGAACTATCAAAAAAATACAATTTCTTTCTCTTCTCTCTCTATTTCTCTATTCTATTATCTTTCTCTCTTTTATTCTTCTTCAATCCCATTTCTTCTTTGTTAGGGTTTCCCAAATCCTAACATTTGGTATCAGAGTGTTGCATCCGAGAAACTAGTGGGCTAATTGCTTCTTGAGGATCGCAATATGACTAGATCAACTGTGGTCAGTTGGGAGATGGTGAGAATTGAGGAATTAGAGGAGCAAATGAGGAATTTGTAAGAAGTGTCATAGAAGACTATTGAGAAAGTGAACACTCTGTAAGAATCAAATCAGAGGAATGAAAAAGAGTTAGCAGAGGTGAAAAAATTGCCATGAGCAATCATGTGATTCTGGAAGAATTGTGAGCTTACATGATTGGCCATCATGGGGAAAAGAATAAGGCAAGCAATAGTTCTAAGGAAGGGGGAAATAGAGGCGTGAATATAGGCTCTCAGTCCACACATGTCCAATCAATTCCTTTGTAAATGCAGTCAATTCTGTCACAATTTGTGTCTATGAATCAACCTACTCTTGTGGTTAACAGAGGGTTGTTGCCAATACCTAATATTCCAGATATGACTAAGTTTTTTCCTAAAACTGAGTTACCTACTTTTGGGGGAAAGGACCCTAGGGCTTGGTTGAGAAAATGTGTAAAGTATTTTGAAGTATATAGAGTGCCTTGTGATCAAAAGGTGCAACTGGCAAGTCTTTTCCTTCTGGATAGAGCAAATGCTTCGTTCCGCAATTGGTGTAAAAGTAAAAAAACATTTTTGGGAGGAATTTGAGAAAGCTATTTGTAGTAGGTTTGGGGATAAGGGATTGGAGGATGTAGTGGAGGAATTCATGAGAGGCAAGAACGAACTGTGGGTGAATATCAAGATGAGATTGAAGATCTTAGAATTAGAATAGAAAGATTGATGCCTGATTTAATCGAATCATATTTTCTTCCTTGTTTTGTGGGTGGTTTAAAAGATGAGATTAGGTTCATGGTAAGGATGATGAAACCTATTTCTTTATCTCAGGCTGTGGATATTGCTAGGTTATAAGAGCAACTATTAGAAAGTAGTAAGAAACTTAAAGGCAGTACCAATTTTTTCAAATTCTTCGAGAACTTGAGCAAGAATTCCACCTCTCCTAACCCATCAAATTCTCCATTCTAGTACTCGAAACCATATCAATCTTATTAGTGCCCTCCAGGACCACCCAATTCCAAACTTAATCCAAGCACTACTGTTAAAACACAACCTGCAGGCAGTAGCATTTCTTCCAACCAGACAACAACCTTATCTCCAGCACCCAAAACTAGAAATCATGGTACTGCAGCTCCTAGAAATTTACCTAAACCTTGTTTCAGGTGTGGGGAGAAGTATTTCCTTGGCCACTAATGTAAATCTAAGTCCTTAAATACAATATATGTGGAAGGTAAAGAAGATGAGTTAGGGGATGAAGAGTGGGATGATGTGAAGGCTGATTTGGAAGGGTTGGAATCCCACATCGAAACAATATGAAGTAAAAGGGCAATATATAGGTGGTTAGGTTGCAACATTGACTTGACTGGTTATTTTGATGTATAAAGCAATCTAATCACTTATATAAGTCCGAATTAAAATGAATTGATTATAATTTGACTGACACTCTCTCCGAATTTAACATGGTATCAGAGTCCGGATTGGGTTGTGGGTTTCAGCCGCCCATAAAGCTGTATAATTGGGCCCGTGTTGGGTTAAAAATAAAAAATACAAATTAATTGTCAAGTGAAAACTATGTGGTTACACTTGAGGGGAGAGTGTTGGAATCCCACATCGAAATAATATGAAGTGAAAGGGCAATATATAAGTGGTTAGGTTGCAACATTGACTTGACTAGTCATTTTGATGTGTAAAGCAATCTAATCACTTATATAAGCTCGAATTAAAATGAATTGATTATAATTTGACCGACACTCTCTCTGAATTTAACAGGAAGAAATGGGGATTATGGAAGATACAACCTTGTCTTGCATGGTGTAGAAAGAGATGATTCTCCTTAATTTCAATTAATCTGTACATGGGTATATATATATACAATTGATTCCTATAATTGTGAAGAAATCATAAATAAGAAATCTTAAATAGGAATACAGAATACAGAATATACAGAGAAATAATATAGTGATTGACTTTCCATAACACTCCCCTTCAAGTTGGAGCATAGATGTTAATCATGCCCAACTTGTTACAAATATAGTCAATCCTAGCTCCATTTAGAGCTTTTGTGAAAATATCTCCTAACTGCTCTCCAGTTTTGATGTGTTCTATTGAGATGATCTGTTGTTGAATATTTTCACGAACAAAGTGACAATCAATCTCAATTTGTTTGGTCCGCTCATGAAACACTGGATTAGAAGCAATACGGAGAGCAGCTTGATTATCACACCACAATTTTGCAGGCAGGGAGGTCTTAAAACTTGTCTCATCTAGTAATTGAAGTGTTCACATTTCCTCACATACTGATTGTGCCATGGCTCTGTATTCCGATTCAGTACTAGATCGAGAAACTAAACTCTGCTTCTTGCTTCTCCAAGACACAAAATTTCCTCCAACAAAAATGCAATATCCAGTAGTTGACTTCCTGTCAACCTTAGATCCAGCCCAGTCGGCATCTGAAAAACATTCAACATTTAAATGCCCATGATTACCATATAACAAATCTCTTCCTGGAACGCCCTTCACATAACACAAGATTTGTCCCAAGATTTCCCAATGAGCAACAGTTGGGGAAGACATAAACTGACTTACCATACTAACGGTATAAGCAATATCAGGATGAGTGACTGTAAGGTAGTTCAATTTTTCTACCAATCTCCTATATCTCTCTGGATCTTCAAACAACTTACTATCCCCTTCTAACAGTTGTAAATTTGGAGTCATTGGTGCACTGCAAGGCTTAGCACCTAATTTTCCTGTCTCTGTCAATAGATCGAGGACATATTTTCTTTGAGACAAGAAAATACCCTTCTTACTGCTCATAACTTCAATAGCTAAGAAATACTTTAACAATCCTAAGTCTTTGGTCTGAAACTGGGTTTGGAGGAAGGTTTTAAGAGATGAAATACCTGCAGAGTCACTCCCACTGATGACAATGTCATCCACATAGACTACCAGAAGAATTAGACCAGCCTCAGATTGCCTATAAAATATTGAGTGATCACACTTACTCTTTTGCATACAAAATTCCTGCACTGCTTCACTAAATCTCTCAAATCAGGCCCTAGGACTTTGTTTCAAGCCATAAAGAGACTTTCGAGGCCTATAAACTTTACTCAACTCCCCTTAAGCAACAAACCCAGGTGGTTGCTCTATATACACCTTCTCCTGAAGATCACCATGAAGGAAAGCATTCTTGATATCCAAGTGGTGCAGAGGCAGATCATATGTAGCTGCTAAAGAGATAAACAAGCGAACAAAAGTAAGTTTAGCTATAGGAGAAAAAATGTTAGAGTAATCAACCCCATATGTCTGAGCATATTATTTTGCCGCAAGGCGTGCTTTTATCCTAACCACAGAACCATCAGGATTTACCTTTACAGTAAATACCCATTTGCAATCAATAGCTTTCTTACCAGTGGGCAAAGGCAGCAGTTTCCATGTACCATTAGCATCTAAAGTTTTCATTTCCTCTTTCATAGCAGCACACCAGCCAGGATGAGACAATGCCTCACTAACAGTATTAGGGATAGGAACAGAGTCTAAAGAAGTAACAAAACACCGAGAACAAGAAGACAATTGATTATAAGAAATAAAAGAAGAGATAGGGTAAGTACATGAACGCGTACCTTTACGAAGAGCAATGGGTAAGTCTAGGTCAGAATCATGATCAGTTTGAGGTACAGGATCTCCCAACGAAGTAGTTGGTGGAGGATCTGAGTCAGGAATCTCCAATCTCCTGGAATAAACATGAACAACGGAAGGTCGAGTAGGTTTAGAGACAGAAGGAACAGGCTGTGGGAGAGGGCTAGACATTGGTTGGACAATATATATTAAGAGATCCTCCTCCTCCCCCTGACTCTCATACACAGATAATTGAGGAAAGAATGGTGTGGACTCAAAAAATGTGACGTGCAGAAACAAGATAACGATTAAGAGTAGGAGAAAAACAGCGGTACCCCTTTTGGAGCTGTGAGTATCCAAGGAAGACACATTTGAGAGACTTGGGATCCAATTTAGTAACCTGTGGATGAACATCATGCACAAAACAGGTACGACAAAAAATACGGGTTCAACAAGGAACAAAGATTTTATAGGAAATAAAACAGTATAAGGAATATCTCCATTAAGGACAGAAGACGGCATACGATTGATCAAAAAACATGCCGTAGAAATTGCATCCGCCCAAAAGTGTTTAGGAACTTTCATATGAAAAAGATGAGCAAGAGTTACCTCAAGAAGATGTCGATTTTTTCTTTCGGTCACGCCATTTTGGAATGGGTTATCAACACAGGAAGACTGATGAAGAATGCCATTTTGTGTCATATAAGACTGAAATTATGCTGAAAAATATTCTTTGACATTGTCACTTCTTAATATGAGTACAGAAATATTAAATTGAGTTTTGATTTCATTACAAAAGGCACAAAAGATAGAAAACAACTCAGAACGATTCTTCATTAAATATAACTAGGTAACACGAGAGTAATCATCAACAAAAGTAACAAAATAACGAAATCCAGTTTTAGAAGTATCAGAACAAAGACTACAAACATCAGAATGAACTAACTCAAAAGGAGATGAAGCCCGTTTATTGACTCTAGACACAGAAGGCAAACGATGATGTTTTGCAAACTGACACGACTTACATTCTAGTACTGATAAAGACTGAAACTGAGGACACAATTTCTTCATGGTAGACAAAGAAGGATGGCCCAATCTACAATGAGCTTCAAGAGGTGTTAAGGTACTGGAGCAAACAAGCGATCGCGGTACATGATTTTCCAGAATGTAGAGACTATCTGACTCACGTCCTCTACCAATAATCTGCTTCGTTGTAAGATCCTAAAACAAACACTAATCAGGAAAAAAAGGAAACAGAACAATTTAAGGTACGAGTAAGTTTACTAATAAAAAATAGATTAAAAGAGAATTTTGGTGGACACAAAACAGATGACAAAGAAATTGACGAAGTCGGATTCGCAGTTCCAGAACCCATGACACAAGAAGTAGAACCATTAGCTAAAGTAATAATAGAGGAAGTGAGATTAGACTGAAAAGCAGATAGAAGACTAGAATTACCTGTCATGTGCTCTGTCGCACCAGAATCAATAACCTATTTGTATGAGGAAGACACAAGGCATATAGTGGATTTACCTGACTCAGCGATCGCAGTGACAGGGGAACTGGTAGGCTTTAGAGATGCCTGATACTGGGAAAACTGTGCAAAATCCTCTGTAGATACCAAAACAGTTTTCTCAGAGGAAAATACTGTAGAATCTTGTGCTGCCATATTGCCATCTGTGATCACTGATTTTTCCTCTGAAGTTGCGGATAATTATATTTTGTATGGCCAGGCTCATGGCAATAATAACAAATGACTCCTCTTGAGTCCTGATTAGAACTAGCATCCCCATTACGCTGATTATTTCTGTTGTCTGTAATTCCTCCTTTACTTTCTCTTCTATTACCCTGTTGTCTATTTGGATTACGGCTAATAAGAGCATTACTGGCAGGCTGTGAAGATTGAGTACTCTCTGTATGAAGGACCCGTGTGAACGTTTAATGCAAAGAGGAAATCTCAGAACTGGAGAGAATTTGAAATTTAGTAGTCTCATACTCTGAAAGAAGGCCTGCAAGAAAACTCATAACAGCCAATTGCTCCCGTTGGGCCTGCTGAACTTTTACATCAGAATCAAAAGGAAACAATACATTAAGTTCCTTATATAACCATTTAAAATCCATAAAATAAGCCGTGAGAGACTTATCATCTTTTTCAGCACGGTAGAATGCCTTACAAACATCATAAATACGGGAGATATTCTCTTTACCAGAATACAAAAAATCTAAGTAATCTATCAATTTCTTAACAAATTCACAATAATTAATTAAACTAATTACCTCATTGTGAATCGAGTTCCGAAGCTGCAAAAACAATCGAGCATCCTCCCTTAGCCAAGTTTGCCGTGTATCATCAGTAGGTGGGTCTTTAGTAAGGTGATCATCCTTATCAATGCTACGCAAATAAACCCTAACAGTCTTACTCCACTTTAGGCAATTCCAGCCATTAAGTTTGTGTTCCATGATCTTAGTCATCACCGGAATCACATCAGAAATAACATTCTTATTGTCTGCCATTTGTTGAGACAAAGAAAACTAACTGAAATGCTAATCCAAAGTGCTTATAGCTGCAAAATTACCTAAAATCACAAATCAAGCAAATACCGAAATAGGATCTGAGAGCCAAACCTCAGAAGTCCTTTAATGGTGTACTGGATCAGGCTACAGCACACAGTGGTGGAATGAGGGGGTTGAGGCAACGCCGGAGATGCTGATCGGAGTCGAAACGGCCGGCGGACGCGCCTCTACGCTCTAGCGAGTGAAGAAACGGCGAGAACTTGAGTTGGGCGCGTGAGCCTTACGCGCTTGGATTCCAGCGATCGGATCAGAGGGGACGGCCGGTCGGCGGCCAAGGTCTTTCCTGAGCTGAGTGGTGAGAACAAGTAGTCACCCTAGATAGATGACCTGCTCTGATACCATGTAGAAATAGATGATTCTCCTTAATTTCAATTAATCTGTACATGGGTATATATATACAATTGATTTCTATAGTTGTGTTCTACTAATTAGGAAGAAATCCTAAATAAGAAATCCTAAATAGGAATACAGAATACAGAATATACAGAGAAATAATATAGTGATTGACTTTCCATAACACATGGTTTGGAAGGGAGTCATGGTAGAAGGATGTTGGGGATTCATAAGAATAGGTAGCTGGTGGTATTAATTGATTGTGGTAGCACTATTTGTGTCCTTGATAAAAGAATGGCTTTGGACTTGAAATCAAATTTTTGTGACACGAGCCATAATTTTAGATGGAAAATGCAGGAATTGGAGTTTGCATTTGATTTAGAATTTTGAAACTAAGGGGATTTGATATAATTCTAGGGGTGGATTGGTTGAGAAATCATAATCCTATTTTGTTTGATTTTGAGACTTCTAAAATTGTTATTACAAGGAATGGAAGTACAATGTCACTGAAAGGAATTGGTGAGGGATTCTTACAGTCTGGATTATTGCAATCTGGTAGTAGATGATATGCTTCAATCTTTAATAATTCAGCCTAGCACTAGTTCATGCTCTTCTCTTGTTCTTTGGTCAAAAAGAAAGATGGGACTTGGAGGTTTTGTATAGGTTACAAGAGGCTTAATGAGTAAATTATGAAAGACAAATTCCTTATCCCCATTATTGAAGACCTAATGAATGAATTAAATGGGCCCAAAATCTTTTCGAAGATAAAGTTGAGGGTTAATTACACCAAATCAGGATGTTGCTACAGGATATTTCAAAGACTGCTTTTAGAACTCGCCATGGGCACTTTGAGTTTAAGGTAATGCCATTTAGGCTCACCAATTCTCTTACCGCATTTCAGGCACTGATGAATCATATCTTTCAACCCTTCTTAAGAAAGTTTGTTTTGGTTTTCTTTGATGACATCTTGATGTATAGCAAGGATATACATTCTCATTTACACCATTTAGAAGAAGTTTTTACAATGGCAACAACTTTATGCCAAGTGATCTAAATGTTTCTTTGGGGAGACTGAAGTAGAGTATCTTGGGCATATAATTTTAGGGCAGGGTGTAGCTACTAATCCCAAAAAGGTTGCTGTCATGATTAATTGGCTAGCTCTAGTTTTGGTTAAAGATCTCAGGAGTTTCCTTGGTTTGACAGGATGCTATAGAAAGTTTGCAAGACACTATGGTATAATGTGCAAGCCTTTAACTAACCTTTTGAGGAAGGATAATTTCAATGGGGTGAGGCAGCTCAGCAGGCTTTTGATAGACTGAGAAAGCTCATGTTTGAGGCACTAGTCCTTGCCTTACCAAACTTTATTAAACCATTTATAATTGAGACAGATGCTAGCAATTGGGGCATGGGGGCTATTTTACAACAACAAGGGCATCCAATAGCTTATATTTCTAAAGCATTTGGCCCTAGAAGTCAAGCCTTATCAGTTTATGAGAAGGAACTTTTGGCCATTACTTTTGCTGTTGGGAAGTGGAGACATTACCTTGAGTAGGGTTAATTTTTCATTAAAACTGACAACAAGAGTATTAAGCATCTTCTAGAGCAAAGGTTGCATACTAATTTGTAGCAAAGGGATGTTTCTAAATTGCTTGGTTTGGACTAAAGAATTTTGTATAGGAAGGGCATTGAAAATAAAGTGGCAGATGCATTATTAAGGAGGCCTGAGGATGAGTATTCAAGCCATTATTGTATTGTTACGCATTCGGTAGTAGTACCTGTTTGGATGCAAAATGTGGTGCAGAGTTATGATGGAGATGAGAGGGTTAGTGGATTGATTCAACAACTTTCTTTGGATAGTAATGCTATTCCTGGTTATCAATTGAAAAGTGGAATTCTGTATTGCAAAGATAGAATTTATGTGGGTTCTTCTCCTACTTCAAAAGCTGTTTTACTGCAGTCATATCATGACTCTCCTATGGAAGGTTATTTAGGTGTTCATGCCACCAATATGAAGTTAAAAAAGAAATTTTTTCTGTCCTGGAATGCTGTAAGATGTGATGAAATAGGTGAGAGAATGTGAGACTTGTGCAAGGTGTAAAGCAGAACATTGTGCTTATCTAGGGTTGTTATAGCCATTAGCCATTCCTTCTCAAGTATGGTAGCAGATTTCTATGGATTTTATTGAGAGACTTTCCAAGTCAAAAGGCAACGATGTCATTTTAGTTGTGGTGTGTAGATTTACCAAATTTTCACATTTCTTGCTTTGGCTCATCCTTATTCTACTACAATAGTAGCTCAACTTTTCTTGGATAATGTTTTCAAGTTACATGGAGTTCCTCAAATATTGTTTCGGATAAGGACATAATTTTTACTAGTGATTTTTGGCAAGAATTATTCAAGAAAATGGGTGTGAAGCTTGCTTTCAATTTTGCTTATCACCCTTAATCGGATGGCCAAAATGAGAGAGTGAATCAATACTTAAATGGATATTTGAGGTGCATGATCCATTTATGGTCATCTAATTAGGCTATTTGGTTATCATTAGCAAAATGGTGGTACAATTCCTCCTTTCATAGTGCCATTAAGATGTCCCCATTTGAGGCACTTTATGGTTATGTTCCACCACTTTTTCCCTCTGGAATTGCCGAAGAATCATCTGTGGTAGCTATGGACCAATTTCTTCAAGATAGATGACACCTTAGCCATCTTTTTAAGAAAAATTTGCAGAAAGCTCAGAATAAAATGAGACAACAGACTAACAAGAGCAGAACATATTGGAATATTGACTGTGTGTGAATAGATTGATTTTGCAAGTCATAATATTGATTGTAGGATTGATTATAAGGATAATGATTGTATTATCTAAATTGATGTACTTTCACAACTATATATTAAACCCATTGCTTGAGGTAATAATCAATAAGTTCATTCTCGAAATCTTCCTTTTCTTTCTCTAAACTTTTACATGGTATTAGAGCTTAATGAGGGTGACAGCCCTATTTTTTTTTTTTTTTTCTTTTTCCTCTTTGCCTCAGGAGCAAAGCAGGTTTGTGTCTCATAGTCTCACCACCACTACCATCAACAACGGCGGTCGCCAGTGACCCTACCTTCGGAGTCGCGTTGCTGGATTCCTTTCCATGCACTACCGCAAGCATCTGCGCTACTGTTCACATGTCGGCATGTGAGGCTTCTCTAGTAACCCTTGCTTGCCAAAACTTGCGCCAGCCTTCTCGCCAGACTCCAACGACCTTTTCTAGGCTATCCCTTGCATCTAGATCTCTTATTTTGATCCTCTTTTACTGCAACACAGTATCACAGTATCTTAGCTAAGCTTTTTTTTTTTTTTTTTTAATGATGACGAATGATAAGGCTGTCACCCTCATTAAGCTGAATGTGAAAAATATTTACGGTACTAATACACCAAACAGCGATTACTCTTCTCTTACATGTGCCTCCTAGTCTGGTAATCTTTTTTCTTGTACGACTCAATCCTCTTTTGAACCATGGATTCTTGATTTCGGTGCTTCTGACCACATTTCGAGTATTAAAAATCTTTTCTTTACTCTTATCTCTTCTTCTACCATGTCTACTATTACTTTGGCCAATTGATCAAAAACTGTGATTAATGGAGTCGGGGAACAAATCCTCTTCCGTCTATTCCTTTAACCTCAATATATTTGTTCCTGAGTGTCCATATAATCTTTATCTCCATAAGTAAGTTAACCAAACAACTTAATTGCTCTGTCACATTTTTAGCTAACGCTGTTCTTATGTAGGACCGATGTACGGGGAAGGTGATTGGCAAAGGATGTGAGTCATAAGGATTGTATTATCTTTCCAGACCAGAATCCTCAGTTGCCTTTACTTCAAATGCTTCTCTTAATCTTCTCCATAGCCATTTGGGCCATCACAGTATCACCAAACTCTGAAATCTGTTCCATCTCTCTCACTTATCTTCTTTAAATTGTGTGTCATGTCAACTTAGAAAGCAAACCCTTTCTGCTTTTCCTAGAAGACTTAACAATCGAGTTGCATTCATGTTTGATATTGTTCATTCAGATATTTGGGGTCCGAGTCGTGTTAGTTCAACTTTGAGTTTTCATTACTTTGTTACCTTTGTTGATAATTATTCTAGTTGCACCTGATTATTTTTGATGAAAAATTGTTCTGAATTGTTTTCCGTCTTTCAAAATTTTTGTGTTGAGATACGCAATCAATTTGGTGTTTCCATTAAAGTGTTACGTAGTGACAATGCACGAGAATATTTTTCTCTTCCCTTTCAAACCTTCATGTCGTTTCAAGGGAGTATTCATCAATCTTTTGCTCATACTCCTCAACAAAATGTAGCAGAGCGTAAGAACAGGCATCTTATTGAAACCGCATGTACCTTACTCATACACTATCACATTCCACTTTGTTTTCGGGAGGATGCTATTTTTACTATTTGTTACTTAATTAATCGTATGTCTTCTTTTGTATTACAAATTAGAGTCCTCATTCCATTTTGTTTCCAGATCAAACTCCTTACCCTCTTTCTCCTCATGTGTTTGGTTGTATCTGTTTTGTGCATAATCTTAACCAGGGAAAAGACAAACTTCAACCAAAATCTATTAAATGTATCTTCGTGGGATACTCTTATCTACAAAAAAATTACAAATGTTATGACCCAACTACAAACAAACATTTCATCTCTGCAGATGTAACATTCTTTGAAGATTCACCATACTTCTCACAAAATACAATACACCAGAGCACTATTTTTTAGGCTTTACCAGTTTGCAGTGTTCCTACTCCAAACGTCACCCCACCTCCTCTTTAGGTCTACACACGACGACCTCCCCCCCCCCCCCCCCAATATTTCTGCTAACCCACATACTATTCCTCTCGATGATACAGGTACGCAACCAAATCCAAGTGACTTATCTCTTGCACCACTACCATCTCATACATCGGTCATGCCACAAGCAGAAGCAACTACTTCCCCCATTGCTCTTCGAAAAGTTATTTGTTCATTTGGCAACCCTCACCCTATTTATCATTTTCTAGGTTATGATCATTTATCCCTTTCTCATTTTGCCTTTGTTTCTACTTTGTCTAATGTTCCTATCCCAAAGAATGTTAAGGAAGCATTATCACATTCAGGGTGGCGTAATGCAATGATAGAGGAGATATCTGCTCTCCATAATAATGGTACTTGGGAGTTGGTTTTGTTGCCATGGGGCAAATCCACTGTTGGTTGTCGTTGGGACTATACAGTCAAAATTGGTCCTAATGGCAAAATTGATTGGCTTGAGGCTTGCCTTGTAGCTAAAGGATACACTCAGATCTTTGGTCTTGACTATAGTGATACTTTTTCCCCGGTGGTAAAAATTGCGTATGTTCGACTTCTTATTTCTCTTGCTTCCATGAATCATTGGACTTTTTATCAATTGGATTTTAAAAATGCTTTCTTGCATGGGGAATTGGCTGAGGAAGTGTATATGGATCAACCACTAGGATTTGTTGCTCAGGGGGATTCTAGCTTAGTGTGTTGACTACAACGATCTTTATATGGCTTAAAGCAATCCCTAAGTGCATGGTTTGGCCAATTCAGTGCTGTTATCAAAAAGTTTGGATACTTCGAAGTGAAGTTGATCATTTAGTGTTTTATCGTCATAATGATAGTGGTAAATGCTTTTATTTAGTAGTTTATGTTGATGATATTCTTATAAGTGATAATGATCATGAAAGGATTTCTCAACGTAAGTAGAATTTGTTTAGTCACTTTTAGACTAAAGTTTTGGGGAAGTTAAAAGTATTTTCTAGAGATCGAAGTGGCACCGTCCAAGATAGGTATTGCTATTTCACAAAGAAAATATACTTTGGACATACTAGAAGAGATTGGCATGTTAGATTGAAAACATGTGGATGCTCTCATGGATCCAAATGTTAAACTTGTTCCTGGATAAGGGGAGCCACTAAAAGATCCTGGTAACTATTGGAGACTAGTTGGTAGGCTTAACTATCTCACAATCACATGACCAGATATTTCTTTTGTTGTAAGTGTGGTTGGTCAATTTCTTTAAGCTCCTTGTGATAGTCATTGGAATGTAGCAATTCGCATCCTTAGATACATCAAAGGAGCCCTAGGACAAGGACTGTTGTATGAAAACAAAGGGTGTAATCAAATTATGAGATATTTTGATGTAGATTGGGTAGGTTCTCCCTTAGATAGACGGTGTAATTCAGGGTATTGTGTCCTAATTGGAGGAAATCTAATATCTTGGAAAAGTAAAAAGCAAGATGTTGTGGCTAGGTAAGCACAGAGGCAAAATACCGAGCCATGGCTTTAGCCACTTGTGAGCTAGTCTGGTTAAAATAACTTCTCCAAGAATTTAAGTGTGGGGACTTTCAACAGATGAAATTGGTTTGTGATAATCTACAAACGTTACATATTGCCTCCAATCCTGTTTTTCATGAAAGGACAAAACACACAGAGGTGGATTGTCATTTCATCAAGCAAAAAATTGATTCAAGATGTATTGCTATTAGTTTTGTCAATTCAAATGACCAATTGGCGGACATCTTTACTAAATCGCTTAAAGGACCTTGAATTGACTATATTTGCTCTAGCTTGAGGGGGGGTATTAGAATGTTGACTTTGTGTGAATAGATTGATTTTGTAAGTCATGATATTGATTGTAGGATTAATTATAGGGATATTGATTGTATTACCTAAATTGATGTATTTTCACAACTATATAGTAAATCCATTGCTTGGGGGAATAATCAAGAAATTCATTTCCAAAATCTTCCCTTTCTTTCTCTAAACTTTTACAAAACAAAGACAGAATTTGCGGTAGGAGATTGGGTTTATATGAAGCTTCAGCCTTATAAGCAAGCTTCAGTGGCTATGAGACAATTTCTTAAGCTATCTGCTTGGTATTATGGTCCTTTGAAGAAATAGCAAAGTTTGGAAAGGTAGCTTATAAGTTGGCCTTACCTGCATCTTCATCTATCCATCATTGTCTTCCATGTTTCTATGCTCAAAAAGAAATTGGGAGTTGGCGTTACTCTTGTTAGAGAGTGTTACATATTATAGAAGAAGGAAAAAGAATAGATAGTGGCAGGGGTCGGGTGGTTAGAATAGGAGGGAAACTCCTGTAACAACTTTGGGAGGGAAAGGCCTCAAGTAGTTAGAGGTAGTTCTGGTTGTCTGGAGATTGTTAAGGAGTTGTTAGGAAGCAGTTACTGCTGTGTATAAAAGGAAGAAGTCATACCTATATCAACTCATTCAAAGAATGCTATTCAATAATAATTTCTCTCATCTCTATGCTTTTTTTTCTCTTCTCATCTTGTTCTATTCTTTTCTCACCTAATCTCACTGTTTCTCTTAAGTTCTCTGAGAATTCTGTTTCAATCCCCTTCCCTGAGATTGATTCAGACCTGTCGCTTTATATTTGGTATCAGAGCTTGGTTCTGAGGTGGAATTGCTTCCAAACTTTCTTACTGAAGTCGCAATTATAAGAAGATAAATGGGAGTCTCCTCAATTCCAGGTTTTTCCCTCTATTCTTTCTCCTTCCCTGAAATTCTTTCTTTCTTCTCACTCTCTTCCTCTTCTTCTTCTTCCTCTCCTCCTTTCTTCTATTTCTCTTCCATTTCCTCTATTCAAATTTCTTTTCTGTTCTTCTTTCTTTCTTGAAATTCTTGAATGAAATTTCTTTCTTCTATTTTTCTTCTTTAATTTTTCACTTCTTGCATTTCAAGAAACATGTTTCTTCCTCCACTTTTTCCCTAATTTCTTCTTCCCATTTTTTTTATTTTCCCTCAAAATTTCCTTTCCTTGATTTCTTATTCTGTTTCCCTATAATCAAATTTCTACCTTTTCCTGATTTTCTTTGCTTCTTGAAGTTCTTTACGTGTGAGTTTTGCTTCCAATCCATTCCACTGGTATCACAAGAATGACTAGATCTGGGATAGTTACTCAAGACTCAAGGATCTCTAAGTTGGAGGAATTAGTTAGGGTTTTGCAGGCAGAATCCAAGAAGGATAGGGATGATTTGAGGGAGGAAATGAAGCAGCATACCTTGCAGAGTGCGATAGAGATTAGAAGGATGATCAGAGAGTAGTTGCGAGCCATTTTTGGGGATTCTTTGCCTGATAAAAGTAAAGGAAGTGGTTCTGGAGTAAATGAAGAAGTGGGAAACTCTGTTGCTGTCCTTGGGAGTAAGGGTATTCTCCCTAATCCGAAGGAGAAAGTCAACCAGCAGCAAGGAGGAATTGTTAGCAATGGATCAGCAGTTGAGAATGAAGATGAACATATAATTGATGAAGATCAACTTCTTGGAAATTATGACAAATCAAATGAAGACCACAATGCTTGCAGTGAAGTTTCAATAAGAATGACAAGGGCTCTGAGCAGGAGCAGGAGCAGGATTTTCTTGCTGATATATTTGGTATGAATGAAGATTCTAAGGAGGAAAATGATGGGGAAGAGGATGACGGACAACCAGAGTTTGTAGTGGAGAAAATAGGAGGTAATCTGAAGTGAATTTTGAAGAAAAAGAATTCAGAATCTCTTGAACATGTCTTTTTTGTGAAGCTAGACCACCGATTCCCTTTTAGTTCTAGCAAGATTTTTCTAGGGGAATATGCAGCTGGATATTATGAAGAAGAGACATGTGGAAAGGAGCATCGCAATTTTTGGGATAGTAAAAATGAGTTGACATCATGTAGTCATATAATCCTCAAAGAGAATGAATTTGAAATTTGGAGTAGAAAGAGGAAGAAAATGTGTCTTTTAAGATACCACAATCATTTACTGCTCAAAGAAAAGGAATTTGAAATTTGGAGGAGACAGAGGAAGAAAATACAATCTAGTCAATGGATGAGAGATAATTTGTGTACAACTTCCCCAGTTCAGTAGTAGTTCTGGTCACAATTTTGCTACATCCACTTTTGCTTCAACTGATTTACCAGGGATAACTTGCAAGTTCTTCATGGCCTTCTAAGTGGCTTCAACTTCCAGCAGAAGAAGCTAATTTGGGGATCAATCATTCTTCCTGGCTCAATTTACAGAATTTTTATCTTCTTGGGGACAAGAAGATTCTCTTGGGGAGGGTATTGTTACATATTATAGAAGAAGGAAAAAGAATAGATAGTGGCAGGGGTCGGGTGGTTAGAATAGGAGGAAAACTCCTGTAACAATTTTTGGACCAAAAGGCCTCAAGTAGTTAGAGGTAGTTCTGGTTGTCTGGAGATTGTTAAGGAGTTGTTAGGAAGCAGTTACTGCTGTGTATAAAAGGAAGAGTCATACCTATATCAACTCATTCAAAGAATGCTATTCAATAATAATTTCTCTCATCTCTGTGCTTTTTTTCTCTTCTCATCTTGTTCTATTCTTTTCTCACCTAATCTCACTGTTTCTCTGAAGTTCTCTGAGAATTCTGTTTCAATCCCCTTCCCTAAGATTGATTCAGACCTGTCACTTTACAGAGAGCTGCCTCATTACCATGAAGATCAGTTGGTTGTTGCTCCTGAAGAGGGGTTACAAACCAGAGTTGTTTTGAGAGGTGATCAACAGGTTGAACAAAGCCTCATTAAATGAGTTAATCTTCCACTTGAGGATGCTGCTTGGGAAGATAAAAGTTTCATCACTGCTTAATTTCCAGATTGTTCACTTTCTTGGGGACAAGAAAGTGCTCCAGAAGGGGGTATTGTTGCATACTATAGAAAGAGGCATAGGAATAAAGATAGGAAGTAATGTAGATGAGTATAGTTGTTTGTAGATGTTCTAGAGGAGGTTATGAGCAAGAAAAGCAATAGCAGTTGGTAATTCTGTTGTAACTGATATTGCTAGAGATTGTTATAGTGACAACTAAGGAATTAGGCAGTTATAGCAGCTATAGCTATAAAATCTCAGCAGTTACCTTGTAATTCTCATCCATGAACTATGAAAAAAAAAAAAAACAATTTCTTTCTCTTTTCTCTCTCTATTTCTCTATTTTATTATCTCTCTCTTCTATTCTTCTTCTACCCTATTTCTTCTCTATTAGGGTTTCCTAAACCCTAACAATATCTTATTTAATAATTATTTTCTTTACTAGTGTCTTGTCATACTCGTGTTAGAACTTACTCCTAGTTAAGTAGGATTCACTTTGTATGGATTTAAGCATATGCAACTTTGGGTATCAATCCTTCACATATAAAACCATATTCAGTTGATAGCTGCCTGCAACATTTTTGGTCTTTAAACTTTCTGTTTGATTTATAGTGAATATCTTCTCTCCTATCCCTCTCTCGTTTTGGTTAATTTATGTATCATATTTGTTCTAGTTTCATTAACCATGCTTAGAATTTTTGACACTAGTTTCTTTAGTGGAGTATCTGTGAGATTTATGATTTGTTTGTATATTAAAAACTGCAAGGAAATTATATGAAGGGAAAGAAAAGAAAGAGAAAAGAAGTAAATTTAAATTTTCCTCATGTTATTTTGATTTCTTGCAAAGAAGCGAAGAATTTCAACTTAAATTCATTGTTATGTCCTTATTAAATGACTTTTTTTTTGTTGGTATATATCTGTAATTTAAAGTTTACTTCAGCTATTTCCTTCCATTTCCCTTGATTTTCTACCAAAATGAAAGGAAATAAAAAGTGGAGTTGGGAGGAAAATTGGAAGTCTAATTTCCCTTACTTCTTTCCTATATTTAATACCCAAATAAAGGGCAAAAATGTATTTCTGTTCGTTTCTTTACAATTTCTCACTTCCCTAAAATCAAACAAAGCGTTAATGTTTCAGTTCAAGATGGGGACTAAAATGAGGAAGATTGAAACAATATTTTGGGAAAAGTTTAGAAATGCATCTTGTGTATATTCCTTTGACAGTTGATTTATTTTGAAATGCATCATGTGTGACTTTTAGTAGTATGAGAAATCATTTGTTGTGATTTTTGTATAATTTTGATTAATAACATTGAATTTATGTTTAAATTGGATTCTTATGGAAAGAAATAAATTATTATATGCTGCTTTATTAATGATATTTGTAATATATTTGAGAACAACAATACTATTTTATGCATGTTTCACTTATTTTTCTCCATAAAGTTCTATTATAGAAATAAAATAGTCATGAAATTCCTTTGACAGTTGATTTATTTTGAACTGTATTATGTGTCGTTTTAGTAGTATGAGAAATCATTGTTGTGATTTTTGTATAATTTTGATTAATACCATTGAATTTATGTTTAAATAGTATTCTTATGGAATGAAATAAATTATTTTATGCTGCTTTATTAATGATATTTTTAATATTCTTGAGAACAACAATACTATTGTATGCATATTTCACTTATTTTTCTCCATAATAAAGTTCTATTGTAGAAATAAAGTAGTCATGAACACAGCATTAATTTAATGCCATATGGTTATTCATGTAACAAACCTAATTATTAATCACAATGTACTTTTCTAAACTCTTACCTTATAATGTTCATTGAGGAGGAAAAATATTGTCTTCTTTTATTGTTTGTGCATTTTTGAGTTGCTTTAATTTGTGTGGGCTATAGACATCCATTTTGGTTCCATTCTGCGACTTACTTGTAGTGCTTTGCTGCTTGCGGATACAGGCATACCGCGAGTCAACTGGGACAGTTTCATCCAGTGATGCACCCCTGGTAGATCCTGTTGCTGCAGCAGAGGAATTAGCGTTTTGCAGTGCATGTGCCCGGTTTGGTCTTGGCTTGTATTTATATCATGATGAATAAATGCTATAGACTGCAAGGAGGGGACATTCAGCATTTCTAGTTATTGCTCTTTTGAGATATTAGAAGATTGTATTTAATGTCCACCCTTCAAACTAGTGTAAATATCCTGCATAATCCAGTTTGGGTTTGTTTCACTTGCGAAGAAAGAGTTTCTTTTTGGTCGAAGAAGAAAAGAGTTTCTTAGTCGATTATAAGATGGGAAGCAATATTTTTCAATAAAATAATTGAAATAAAATACGTGATTATTAACATAAATTTGTCAATAGCGAGAACAACCTTCTGCTATTGGAGCTTGGAATAATTTTCCAAGATCAGTCTATGAAAAGGTCTGATCATGGTACATTTAGAAGTGCCCAAAATGCAAGTGAAACATGTACAAAACGCATGTACACGCATGGTTGGGGCAGTGGTCAGTGATACCGAATGCTTGCAAATTGGACAGGAATCACCTGTTTAGAATTCCATGAATATAGAATAAGCAGTTGAAACTGCATCAAGTGAAGAGTATATATAGCTGAGAATTCCTTTTTTTTTTTTTCCCATATTTATAGCTGATCAATATGCCAAAAATAAGCAGAGAGCGGAGCTCAGCAGTTCGGTTTTATTTGTTTTAAAATCTAACAATTACTAATATGGAATACAAAGAAAAAAATTGTTTAATATTAAAAAAAATAAAATTTTCTTCTCAGATGAAATCCCAAGTCGCTTCGGCAACCGGCATCATCACAAGACGCTACTGTGGGCATAGCGATTTCCAACACATTTTATATATTAGTAGTGTTAATATTGCGCTCAGTTCCATCTGAAATATATATTTGTCTTCTTTTATCTTCTATCCATCCTTGCCGTTCGAATCCCGTTATTTTATCTTCTCCCCAAAAGAGCAGGAGGAACTGAAAGCCGATGAAGATGAAAAGGCCGCCCAAACAACTTCATCATCAGCCACTACTACTAGTGCTTGTGTTGGCTGTGTCTCTTTCCTCAAGTATTGCGTTTTTTGGGTATAAATACCCCTCAGAAAGGAGCACATTCCATCCAAAACTGCATCATCTTTATAATGGTTCGCATAAGGCGTCGCCACCAGCAGCAAAGTCCACTGCAACCACCACTTCTGTACACTCGAAATGGGAAAGTGGCCCCTATCACAATTGGAAGCTTTTTGCTGTGGATTTTCAGGAGATGATGCAACATTTGAAGATCTTTGTTTATCCCGATGTTTTCAACAAAAGTAACCCTTTCGCGAACATTTTCCTTCCCCTTCAAAACCCTTTTAATCACCCAAAACTAGGCAATTACTTCAGCGAACACATGTTCAAGGTGGCCCTTCTTGGCAGTTCCCTGCTTACTCCTTTCCCTGAACAAGCCCAATTCTTTTTCCTCCCATTCTCTATCAACAACCTCAGAAACGACCCTCGCTTCCATTCCGAGGCATCCATCTCAGAATTCGTCGCCGAATACACCGCTAACATCAGCCACCGCTTCAGATTCTGGAACGCCTCTGCAGGTGTCGATCATTTCTATGTGTGCTGTCATTCGGTTGGGCGCCAGGCGGCCTCCGGGCATCCTTTTTTGCACAATAATGCCATTCAGCTTACTTGTTCTTCCAGCTACTTCCAGCGGTTTTTTGTTTCCCACAAAGATGTGGGGCTTCCCCAAGTTTGGCCTCGCCCTCATAGTACCTTGAATCCCCCACATGCCAGGTGACCTCCCAACTAAGCATCACTGCTTAATTCCCCTGAATCATTCGAATTTTAGTTATCATCGCATTTCAATTTCATGGTCGCCTAAAACTTGTAGATTTTTATTAGTTATACAACTGATATGAGAATTATACTTTCGGGTTGCATAATGGAAGAGAAAATGAGAAATTAAAATGAAAAAAAAAAAAAAAGAGGTAGAGAAGAATAGAAATTAATTATCTGGTCTTGAATGTCTTAACAAAAATGGGGTTCAGAAAAATACTTCGAAAATGCGGAGAATGAACAAAATAATCAAGATAATATAGAGAGAATATTCATTAGAAGAAGGTATAAATGATCAAAACGAATTTTAGGAAAAAGATCTCTGAATTCTTTTGTTTGAACAAGAAAAGAAGTGAAAAAGGAGAATTTCATTTCTCAACTCGATGTGATTAACTTAAAATGCACTTCTCTTATATTTTAATGATAACAACCTAAAGTAAATTAAATTTTCTTTCTTTTATTTCTTTTTATTTTCACTAATTAATTTCTTTCCATTTCCCTTGCTAAGTTAAAGATCGAAATAAAGTAGTCTATTAGAAATTTCACCTTTTTTTTCTTACTTTTGTTTCCTTCCTCTTTTAATCCCAAAAACAAAGGAAATAAATTCAATTTCATTTCATTTTCTTCATTTTTTTCTGCAAACTGGGAACATGTTTTGAGGTTTTAATTCCTCTTGCAAAAACCATCTTGTGCAGGCATAGACTTCTCTACTTTGCTGGACGTGCTCAAAATTCACAAGTTCGTCAGGACCTGTTAAATTTATGGGGAAACGATACTCAAATGGACATATTTAATGGGAGTCCATCTTTCCCCTATGATGAAGGCTTCAGGAGGAGTAAGTTTTGCCTCCATGTTAAAGGTTATGAAGTGAACACTGCGAGAATCAGTGATGCTATACATTATGGGTGCGTTCCTGTTATAATTTCCAATTATTATGACCTTCCATTTGCCAATGTCTTGGACTGGAGCAAGTTTTCAGTTATCATTAGCCACCAAGATGTTGCGTTCTTAAAAATGAGATTGCTAGCTATAACGCCACAAACATACCTGATTATGTACCGTAATCTATGCAAAATTAGGAGGCACTTCGAGTGGCATACAATACCAAAAGGCTATGATTCCTTTTACATGACTGCCTACCAGTTATGGCTTAAAAGAAGCATCCATCGGTTGTCATACTAAATCTCATTCTATTTCCTGGATATTCAAGGTTAAAGCTGCGCAAATCCAAGTCCCAATCTTCTTACCGTAGTTTTTTATATTGATGAGCTGCATGTAGTGATTAAATGAATTAATAATTACCTAATAAATTTTATTGATTTACCCCATTGCAAAGTATTATAAATCCTTTCAAAAAAAAAAAAATCTCTACCTTTCCAGATAATTGATTTTTGATCTATTTTTTAAATCAATTAATAATTAACTTAATAAATTTTATTAATTTAGCCCATTGCTAAGTATTATAAATCTTTTTAAAAAACGCCTCTTTCTTTCAAGATAATCGGTTTTTAAAATGCTTTTTATATTATTATTTATATTTCTATATTCTTTTGTAATGCTTTTCTTTTTAAAAAATTATTATTATTTATTTGTGTTGTTCCTTTTATCGTTTTTTTTTATATTGATAAGCTATATGGAGTAATTAAATATATTAATAATTTACCTATTAAATTTTATTGATTTACCTCATTGCAAAGTATTATAAATCCTTTAAAAAGAAATTTGTACCTTTCCAGATATTTGGTTTTAAAGCTATTTTTTAAATCAATCAATAATTAACCTAATAAATTTTATTGATTTAATCCATTGCTAAACTCCTAGATTGAGTTCCAGTGAACTGGATATGAAGTTTGAGCGCATCTATCAACATTGGAAACAAATTTATCATTGCAAAAGTGGTAACTACAACACTTAAGACAAGAATAAATTTAAGAAAAATTATTATTTAGTTTATGCAATTTGATGAAATTAATTATTTAATTTATAAAATAAAAAAATATATTATTTAATTCTTTTATTTTTTTTATTCATAACTATTTACTCTCATTATTTTAAAATAATTTTTTATTAATCAAGCGGGAGAGGAAATAATTGTATTATTTAAATCACCAAGATTGAATAATTAATAAATTTAAAATTATAAGAACTAAATAGTTGAGTTAAGAAAATATTTTAGTTTAGGATAGCTAGAGGACTTAACAGTTCAAGGATTAAAAATAAGACACTAGATACAAATTAAAATTAATATCATTATTAGTATATTATTACAAAAAAATATATTATTCAATTTTTTTATTTTTTAAATTCATATTAAAAAAATGTTCTCCCAAAGCATTGTGTCGATGTCACTAGTTTACTTTTAACATTTGACTTAAAATTTATTTTTAATTTATTAGTCAAATTAAAAATAAACAGTTAATTATTTGATAAAATTACTTAAAAATAACTTTTATATAGTTTTAGTGTTTTGTTAAAAAATATTTAAAAGTAATTTAATTGATTAAATCTACTAAAAGGATATATAATTAAGTATTATAGTTGTTAAAATGAGGTTAATGTTCATATTTTTGAAAAATTGCTTGGTCAAATGATAATTTTAAAATAAGTATATAAGTTATAAGTAAAATATCCATACAATTTTTGACTTATTTTAAATAATTTTTTTAACTTATAAATCAAATCAAATATTAATTTACTTAAGTTTCTAATTGTAAGTAGATTTGATTGACTTATAAGTCAAACAAAATACTCCTTATTTTCTCTTGACATATTTGTATCAAAACTCGGCATTCTCTTCATTAATAAAACAAGTTTGTTTCTTTAAGCATGACAAACCATTTTAAGAAAACAATTAATTAAAAAAAAGGTGATAGAAAATTTCATTTTTGAGCATGCAGACCTTTCATTTTTATTTGCCCTTGACATTAAAACAAATTTTATTTTTTGATACATCAATTGACTGCATCAAGCGAAAGAAGAATAAAGTCTTTGAATCTACAAATTCTGATGGGCTTAATAGTATATATTCCAGTGGTTGAAAAAACTGAATTATGAAGTATATAATTCAAGAATCTAATACAAAAACTTCATTTGCCCATCAAACTAATCAGCAAGCATGCCCAAGTTTGCCTTTGTTGTCACATTGATGAAACAACTCAGAATCCGAAATTATTTCTGTTAGTAGTATGCCCTAAAGCATATCATTTAGTATGTATCTTGTACATATTTTATTAATAAAAGGCAATTTCACTTTTTCATTTACATAATATATTTATGTGTAATAGAAAAATTCCATTAATATTTTGTTAGAAATTCTATTCTTAAGTTGTTAAGTATATGAGTGACAGTATTTCTAGCACAAAGTACCATAAATTGATTCACAATCGAGGATACTTCACAATAAGGACATGACTTATCCAGAAAGATTGTAATCATGTTTGTTCCCAAGGTATTTATATGAGATATAAATAAGATGGAATGGTGAGTCTCATGCCATATAACAAACATGATAGGCACTTATACATGATAAGTAGGCCGAACCAGTGACGCATATGACAAGCACATGAAGTTTACTCTTGTCAATGTATTGTCATATATCATATCAATGCATATAATCTTTGGACCTGAGATAACACAGTTATCTTGTATATAGTTGGTTTGAGTTTGATACTGTTTTTATACTTGCACTGTGTATGGGTATATAGGCATGTGTTGGCTCCTACTAATTATATATAGAGGTAAGTGTTGATTAAGATAGAATATGTTACCCTAAGTAAATAGGGATAAAGTCCTATGTTCATTTAATTGTTCTTGATGTTTCAAGTTCCCGGCTAGGACAGACAGATTTAGTTAGAAAAGAGTTTCTGATAAGAAAATCTAATTAATCAAGAACTGGAATTAAAAGAGAACATAACATTCATAGCAAATGGGGTTTGACATAAACCATGACTCCAGCTCGAATTGAGATTTTGTAACAGAGAGATTCTAGTGAATGGTAACATATGATTAAAGGTTCATTTAAGATATTCCTTGTTACTAATTGGGTGGCCATGGCATGCTATGCTAGGTGTTAACCATGGTCGATGAGATGCCTAAAATGATTTAGAGAAATCATTTATGGCAAGAAAGAATTCTGATGATATTAAGAGTTAATATCATATCTCATTGCGAATTAGTGATGAGCCTAGTAAGTCATACACATATACAAGTTAATCACCAAGTAAAATGTGATTTAATTGATTAATTAAAGAGTTTAATTGATTAATTAAATAGGTTTGGTTTGCAATAAGATTGCAAAGTCCCTAGCATGACTTGAAACCAAATCTAAGTTATTGGATGTATAGTATAAGTTAAATTTATATTTAAAGTGTTTAAATATGAATTTAATTATGAAAAATTAATTAATAGATATTAATTAATTTATTTATATTTGATATAAATTGATTAGAAGAGGAGAAATAATTATTTTGGGTTGAGAACTCAAAATTAAAACACAAGGGTAATTTGGTCATTTCACAGGGTGACATGTGGCACCATATAAGTTTGCCATTTGTCTTCCTATCATACAAGGTGATCAAAGTCATGATTAAATCTAGTCTTGATACTTGGCTTAATGTAATTAGGTCAATTAAAATTAAGATGCAATCAGGTAATGACATGCGACAAGGGTTTTAAGTGATGACCTAATTATAAAAGGAAAAAGAAAGAAAAATAAACACATTCTTTTATTCTCCAATTGGTGCTGCCACCTATAGTTCTCTCCTCTCATCTTCTTCTACTCTCATCAATTCAAAGAGAATTGCCCAAATTCTTTTGAATTAAAATTGCTAAAAATTGTTTCTAGTATCCTATACACATCTACAACCTCTCTAAAGGCAAATC
The DNA here is from genome assembly GCF_030052815.1 of Hevea brasiliensis. Classification (NCBI taxonomy): domain Eukaryota; kingdom Viridiplantae; phylum Streptophyta; class Magnoliopsida; order Malpighiales; family Euphorbiaceae; genus Hevea; species Hevea brasiliensis. The sequence continues at coordinate 112,857,187 of NC_079495.1, forward strand.
CCTAATTTCTAATTGATTGGCAAGGCTTGAGAAGCTGGTTTAGGGGCTGCCATTGGTGGTCTTAGTGTGGACAAGCTAGAGGGACAACTCTTGGGGTCCTAGGTGCTTCACAAAGGTACCAATTACATTTACAATGCATCAAAAGGTTAGTGCACATATTATTTTTTTAATTTAGGGTTCTAATGAATTAATTTGTTAATTCAAAAATCTTAAATGGCAAATGTAGATTCTAATACATATTAAAAGTGTTTTAATATGCAACTGAACATTGAAATCAATTAGGCACATAATGGATGTGGCATGTGCATGAAACCCTAGAAGAAAAAAAATTTGTATTCAATGTTCTAATCTGTCAATTTACATATTTCCGCTCCTTAAATTGATATCAGAGCCACTATATTTGCCATTTAGATTATTTAATATGAGATTTAATTGTGTGATTTAATCAAAAGTTGATTGATTCATTGCTGGTTGAGCTTCAATATGTGGCGGCATGAGTGTATATGACCACCATAGGTGGCGGCATGAGTGTTCATGCCCACTATAGGTGGCGGTTTGATTATGAATCACACCCTAAGGGTGTATTTGATGTATGGGCTTGTTTTTTAAGGTCCATAATTAGGCCCATACCTAATTAAAATGTTTAATTAGTAATTTTAATCACACAATTAAATTTTCAAAATTATTTTCAAGGTATTAAATTTGGAAAGAGTTTCTAAATTTAATTTGTTTGAATGAGATTCAAATATGAATTTTTAAATTTGGTTGAATGAGATTCAAATATGAATTTTTAAATTTGTTTAAATAAGATTCAAATATGAATTTTTAAATTTATTTGAATGAGATTCAAATCTGAATTTTTAAATTTAGTTGAATGAGATTCAAATCTGAATTTTTTAGTTGAATATGAGATATTCAATTTAATTTCTTAGAATGTATATTTTATTTAGTTGTTAAAATTTTAATATACATGATGGATGATCATGGATAATAAAAGACTAATGTGATTAGATTTATTTCTTTTATTTTTCTTTGGGTTGTAAAATAATTTTATTTTGGTGGCATTGTATTATAATTGTTTTAATATTTTTGGGTTGTAATTTCATTTATTTGAGGACTTTAAAGTCCATGTTCTTGTAAATTCGCTTTGGTATGCCAAGGATTATAATGTAATTAGATTGCAAGAAGATCAAGAGCATTGGTGGGATCAGTGGGAGGAATTCAAGATCAAGTGTTGATTTTGTACTCCTTCAGCAACTCTTGTAAAATGAATGAATGAAATGCACCTAGGAATGCCCTGATTCAATTCTTGGTGGCTCAGAATTGAATCCCTTAGAAAGTCCATAATCATACCATATTATATATTTATCCATGTATGCATGAGATGTATGGGAATATATGCAAGTATATGATATATGCATGCTAATTGGATAATGTGCAAAGTGAGACCATAATAGTAATTAAGCTGATCACTAAATCTTCCAAACAAATGATTAAGTTGAAAATGGTATAATTAAGGTAAATATATCATGGGCCCTCCATTGAGGTAATCATTTTAAGAAATTTTAAATACTTACATATGATGCAATTAATTTAAGAGATTTTCTTAAGAATAATTATTAAGCATGAGATGTTGTAAATATGTAAATGGTTTGGTGGCCAATAATGGATGTGCCTGAGGACATTAAAATTATTTGAGTGTTTACTAGCTCAATGGGATCAACTTAACTAATGCAAGATAAGTCAATAATGGATGTGCCTGAGATTTTGAGCATTAGGGGCTAGGTAAATGATTGAACGTCACATGAGATATGATGGGCAAGGAGTTGCTCACTTACAGTTTATTGTAATTCCAATAATGGATGTGTCTGAGGATGATCAATAAGACTATAAGAATTCAATCACCCGCTAGAAATCTATCCAACTAGGATTTTCGTTTCCTACTTTGGAAGTGTAGGATTCGCTAAGTTAGTGGGAGGACCAATTTGATTAAAAGATCATAATTATTTTGGTTAATTACTTGATACATTTACTAATTAATCTAGTTATTTTATGTAGTTTTTCTTCTGATAATAATGAGCACACAACAACCACCACCATCCAATATCCTTGTGAGCATACTTGATCATAATAGGTTGATGGAACCTAATCTTTCAGATTGGCTAAGAAATTTAAAACTTTACCTGAACCTAGAACGTATTGGATATGTTCTAGACTCAAAGGTTCCTAGTCCCTTACCTCAAGAGGCCACTCAAGAGGAACATGACACTTTGGACAAGTGAAAGGAGCATGATATGAGAGCCAAGTGTTACATGCTTGCTTCTATGAGTAATGAGTTACAGAAGCAGCATGAGAACATGCAAAGTGTAAATGAGATCCTCTTTCACCTACAAGAGTTGTATGGTGAGCATAGTAGGAATGCTAGGTATGAGATATCTAGGCAGCTATTTCGCATGAGGATGCCTGAGGGATAAAATGTTAGAGATCATGTCCACAAGATGATTTGGCTTATAGAGCAGTTGGAACATCTTGACTTTAATATGGATTTCCAACTATAGACGAATTTGATCCTTCGGTCTCTACCTGAGTCATTTGAGAATTTTGTGACAAATTTTCATATGACTAAACAGGAATACACTTTGGCTGATTTACTTAACATGCTTGTTGTTGCCCAAAAGAATATGCCGGGCAATAAAGAAAAAGAGGTAGCTTTGATTACATCTTCTTCTGCTGGAAAGTCCAACAAGAAGAAGAGCAATGAGAAAAAGAAACCTCAAGTTCCAGGACCTTCTAAGAAGATAGCCAAACAAAAAGGGAAGACCAAAGCTGATGGAGGCAAAGGAAAGTGTTTCCACTGCCAGAAGGATGTGCACTAGAATAGGAACAGCCTAGAGTATAGAAAGTAGTAGCAGCTTGCAGTAATGAGATATTAGACTCCGAGTTAGCAATGGCTCAACTGTTAAAGCTTTAGCCATAGGATCTAAATCTTTTTGCATGTGTGAACATGTTTTGTGTTTTGAATAATATTTTGTATGTACCTGATGCTTTTAAAAACATTATTTCTATATCTAGTTTGACTAGAAATGGCTATGAATTTCAGTTCACAAATGATGTTTGCAATATTTATTTTGGAAATAAATATATTGGTCGGGTTATATGTATGATGGTCTTTATTATTTAGATAATAATAATAAACACAAATTGAATACAAGCGATCTAAATGAATGCAATGCCATGATGAAAATCAACTCAAGTTCAAAATATATTTGGCACTTAAGGTTAGGTCATGTTGCAGAATATAGGATTGTAAAACTGGAGAAAATGAGGATTTTATCTTCATTGGATTCTGAACCTACTCCAACTTGTGAATCCCCTTCAAGTCAAAATGACTTGATCACCCTTTTTTGGACAAGGACTAAGAGCTTAAAATATTTTGAAGCTAATACATAGTGATGTATGTGATCCATTTAAAGAAATGGCTAAAGGCGGTTTTCATTACTTTATTACCTTTACTGATGATAAATCAAGGTTTGGGTATTTGTATTAGATGAAATACAAATATGAATCCTTTGAAAAGTTCAAAGAATTTAAATCTGAAGTAGAAAATTAAACAATCTAAAATATTAAAGCTCATCGATCAGATCGTGGAGGTAAATACTTGAGTACTGAATTTGATGAATACTTGAAAGAGCATGGCATTGTTTCCCAACTGACTCCTCCAGGAATGCCACAGCTGAATGGTGTATCTGAAAGGAGAAATCATACCCTATTAAATATGGTACGTAGTATGATGAGCTATACTGATATGCCAATCTCCTTTTAGGATTTGCATTAGAATCAGCTTTGCATATTATGAATAGGATTCCATCAAAATTAGTATCTTCCACACCTTATGAGATATGACATGAAAGAAAATCAAGTCTTAACCATGTTAAGATTTGGGGTTGTCCAGCTTATATCAAAAAGCTGAACACTGATAAATTGGAAACTAGATAAAAAAGGAATCGATTTGTTAGATATGCAAAAGAGAATTTTATATATTGTTTTTATTTGCCTACATCACAAAAGGTTGTGGTAAGTGGAGATGCCACATTTCTTGAACAATAGTTTATTCAAGAAGGAGGCAAAGGAAGGCAAATAGAGTTAGAATTGGAGAATTCTGACCAATCAATAGATCAAATGGATATAGATTCATCTAGTCAACCTACACCTATTGATGAGACATCTACAGTAATTTCTCGCAGATCAACCAGGATATCTCACCATTAGTAAACAACTCTTGTTCTTCTTCATGAAGAAAACCATATCTCACCCACCAGTAATATATGGTTTTCTTCATGAAGAAGAACAAGAGTTGTTTACTCATGAAGAAGTAGATCATGGAGATGATCCACTTACCTATGAAGAAGCTATATCAGATATAGACTCTTCAAAATGGATTGAAGCTATGAAATCTGAAATTGATTCTATGTATAAGAATCAAGTTTGGGATCTTATTGACCCACCTGAAGGTATTGTACCTATAGGGAATAAATGGATTTTCAAGAAAAAAATTGATTCTGATGGAAAGGTAGAGACTTATAAAGCAAGGCTAGTAGCAAAAGGGTTTTGCCAAAGGTAAGGAATTGACTATGAGGAGACTTTCTTGCCTGTTACCATGCTTAAATCAATTAGGATTCTATTAGCTATAGCTGCATACTATGATTATGAGATTTGATAAATTGATGTCAAAACAGCTTTTCTCAATGGATACATTGAAGAAAATATTTTCATGGAATAACCTAGGAGTTTTGAATCCCAAGATGGTTCCAAAGTATGCAAGCTAAAGCAATCCATTTATGGGTTGAAACAAGCTTCAAGGAGTTAGAACATCCATTTTGATAAAGCCATTAAGTCATTTGGTTTTATAAAAAATGAGGATGAGCCATGTGTATATAAGAAGGTTAGTGATAGTGTTGTCACTTTCCTTGTCTTATATATGGATGATATTCTGTTGATAGGTAATAACATAGGTATGTTGACAGCTGTAAAGGTATGGTTGTCAAATACATTCTCCATGAAAGACTTAGGGGAGGCAACCTATATTCTTAAAATTCGCATGTATAGAGATAGAGCGAAAAGAATAATTAGTTTATCCCAAATGTCACGACCCAACCTATGGGCCAGACCAGCACTAGGACCTGGGCCAGCCTAAAGCCCTCGAGGCCCGTAGTAAGCCTAACTGATCATCCCATTGACCTCCAAAATCCAAAACACTCATGCGAAGCATGTCTTCCAGTGTTTAGATTGTCCTTTCGGACTGTCCGTCTGTCTGAGGGTGAAAAGCAGTACTAAAGTTCAACTATGTGCCAAGTGCCTCCTGCAACTTCCTCCAAAACCGAGAAGTGAACTGGGGCCCTCTGTTAGATATTATGGAAGCAGGAACTCCATGCAACTTGACTATCTCTCGAATGTAAAGCCGGGCGTACTGTGCAACAGAATATGTAGTCTTCACAGGCAAAAAATGAGCTGATTTAGTTAGGCGGTCTACAATTACCCTTATCGAATCATATCCTCGCGTGGTACGAGGCAACCCAGTCACAAAATCCATAGTAATCATTTCCCACTTCCATTTTGGGATAGAGAGCTCTTGCAGCTTCCTTGACGGTCTCTGGTGTTCAAACTTCACCTTTTGACAAGTCAAGCACTTGGACACAAAGTTTGCTATGTCTCTCTTCATGCCATTCCACCAATAGCTATCTTTCACATCATGGTACATCTTGGTGGAACCTGGGTGGACATTGTACAGTGTACAGTGTGCCTCTCACATGATTTCATTTCTGAGATTGTCCACATCGGGCACATATATCCTAGAACCTTGCATAAGGGCGCCATCATTGGCAAATCCAAACACACCACCTTCACCCTGCTGTACTCTTTCTATGATCTTCATCAATTGTTGGTCTCTGTGCTGGGAAACTCTAACTCTATCTCGCAAGTCTGGCCTTACTGAAAAATGAGCCAACAATACCCCCTCATCTGAAAGATCTAGGATTAAACTTTGATCCATCAACTCATGAACTTCCTGAATCAACAGTCTCTTCTCTGCTGAAATATGCGCCAAGCTGCTAGAAGATTTTCTGTTCAAAGTATCTGCTACTACATTGGCCTTCCCAGGGTGGTACTGGATAGTGCAATCATAGTCTTTTAGAAGCTCCATCCATCTCCTCTGTCTCAAGTTTAAATCCCTCTATTGGAAGATGCACTTCAAACTCTTGTGGTCGGTGTATATCTCGCACACTTCACCATACAGGTAGTGTCTCCAGATTTTTAGTGCAAAGACTACAGCCGCCATTTCCAAATCATAGGTGGGGTAGTTCTACTCATGCCTCTTCAGCTGCTTTGAAGCATAAGCCACTACTTTTCCATTCTGCATCAAAACACACCCTAAGCCAACTCTGGAGGCATCACAATACACGGTATATCCTTCACCACTCATCGGTAGTGTCAACACCGGGGCGGTGGTTAGACACTCCCTAAGCTTGTGGAAACTCTCCTCACAGTCATCTGTCCAAATGAATGGAACATTCTTCCGAGTCAACTTAGTTAGGGGAGCCACTATCCTAGAAAAATCCTGCACAAAACGCCTATAGTAGCCAGCTAGGCCCAGAAAACTTCGCACCTCAGTGACTGTTGTAGGCCTAAGCCAATCAGTTACTGCTTCAATTTTCTTGGGATCTATTTGAATGGCTTCACTAGAAACCACGTGTCCTAAGAATGAGATGCTTTTTAGCCAAAATTCACATTTTGAAAATTTGGCATATAGCTAGTGCTCCCTCAAAGTCTGCAATGCCATCCTCAAGTGCCACATGTGTTCTTCCTCGATCCGAGAGTATACCAAAATGTCATCTATGAATACAATGACAAAATGGTCCAAAAATGGCTTGAACACCCTGTTCATCAACCGGTTTGTACCAGAAAGTTTCAGAGATCAAAAGCAGTGGGCCTTTGAGGCCTTAAGACAGAATGGCAGGTCTGTAGATGAATATGCTACAGAATTTCTGGAATTGAGTAGGTATGCCCCTACAGCAGTAGCTACAGAAACTATGAAGGTGAAGAGGTTCTTAAAAGGGCTTGACAGGAGGTATGCAAACCTGACCATGATGTCTGATCAGTCTTTTGATGTGGTAGTTGATCGAGCCAGATAGATTGAGATTAGCTATGCTGTGGATGATAGCGGAAGGGCAAAGAAAAATAGAGCAGAGGGTTCCTCAGGTGTTCCCCACATGGGTACTACGGATAGTGGTGGCCAAACTAATTACAGAGGAAGAAGCAGGAATAAGAGGAGTGGTTTTAGACACAAATCTCGAGGATTCAGACCAGGGTATGGATCCAACAGTGATCACAGTTCGGGGTTTATTTGAATTTTAGGAAATTATTTGAAATTTTTTTGGATTTTAGAAATCGGGTTTGATTTTTCGAAAATAAAAACTTTGATGATTTTTAAAATTTAATTTAAAGACCACGTGGTAAAACTAAAAATATATTTGGAGTCTATAAATTTTTCTGAGTTTTCTAGAATTTTTTAAGAATTTTTGGACCTCATTTTCGGTTCTAAGGCAGAGTAAAAATTTAAAATTTTGTATCTTGAATTGAACCGGCCGAATCGGACTGGACCGGATTGGATCGGCCGAATCGGGCCGGCTCCTTTTCTTCTTCCTCTCCTCTTCCCACGTGCGTTCTCCTTCCTCTCTCTCTCTCTCTCTCTCTCTCTCTCTCTCTCCCATTTTCTCTCTCCTCCCACCTCCCCTCACTGGCTAGCTGCCTCCCCAGCCATCCCAGCCCGTTGGCACGCCTCCCCAGCCACCCCAGCTCGTCGGCCACCGCTTGGAACATCGGCAAACGTCGCTCGAAGCGACGCGACGCGCAGCGGGCGACGCTTCGTATTCCCGATCGAAATTTGGTCGATCCGGCCACCGATTGTGCCGGGTCTTGTGTCTAAACCCATCTACTCATCGAGAGCTTTCCATAGACACCAAGAACATCGAAATCCATCGAGCGGTTTGTCCAATTTTTGCCTGGAAATTTTTAGCCCATTTTGACTTTTGGGCTAGATTTCTCGCAAACAGTGAACCCCACGAGAAAACTGAGAGTACCAGAGTGCTCCACTCGTAAAGAGCTTCACGGCGAAATAAATTTCAAATTTTTCCTACATCGTTTTCAGTGGGTCCCACGGAACTTCGTAGTATTTTTCCGAGCATTAAATGAGCTTAGAAAATTCTGTAAAATTTATGTACTAACCCCCGTGTTGTGGGCTTCGTGTAGGTATCTTCAATTCGCAGAAATTCGACAGTTGTCCGGATCTGTGAATTTCCGGCCAGCCAGACCGGCTACCGAAAAAGTCTCTGAATTGGATCGAGGTTTTGGCTACCCTACCATTGTCAGACGTCCCGAGCGCATCCCTGAAGTTGGAATGGGCATAGGTAAACCCGAATCTTACTTTTTCGTAATTTTCTAGTACTTAAATGGGATTAAAAATCCATAAAATATTCGTGGTAGCTCAGAAAATTATGATTCTTTTTGCAATAGCCTAATAATATTACAAAGGACCGCGGGGCAAAGTTTTAGAATTTTTAGAGCTTATTTGGGTAGTTTTTGCAAAAATGATCAATTATAAAGACTAAACTGTAAATTTACATATTGTAATTGACGACTGTTTGGATGGGCCCAAGAGGGGCTGTGTGATATGATTGAGTTGTGGGTGTATGGTTGGTGAATATAGAAGTGCGTTTTGAGCCCTTTTGCAGGTTGGATAGGTCCTAGGTATAGGGGAGACTCTGCCGGATTTTCGACATGACTTAGGACATATTTAGTCTTTTCTTAGTTTGTATTGAGTCAAATTTATTAAATAATTGTAATAAAATTATTAGGTGAGCCAGGACAGCCTTCTTCCTCTGCCCAACTGCCACAGTGATTGCTATCAAGTCCGTGAGTAAAATATTAATTTTAATTGTAATTTCGATATTATTATATGTTTAAGCATGCCCATGCATCACTTATATGTTTGTATCTATGTAGTTAAACTCTAGGCATGTTTTATGTTGCATTCATAACTGTTAAAGTGCCATGGATGTTATTGTGGTAATTTGGAGTAGTGTGCGTGCGTTGGTGTACGTGAGATGTGGTGTTGACTATGGATAGGACGGGCAGACACGGCTTGAGATCTTCGCTGGGACTCGATCCTTTGGGGTAGACACGGCTTGAGTTCTTCGCTGGGACCTCGATACGATTATTAAGTGGAAGTCCGAGCTGAGTTCTTCGCTGGCACAGGTTGGATTAAGAGAGCTGTATAGGGGATTAGCTCTCATATATGTATTGTTTGACATTGTTGGGTGTGTGAGTGCTCCAAATTACCTTTTTGCTATTATGATGTGAAATTATTGCTAATGTTGCATTTCACTCTACAGGGTGCATTAGCTTTTGATAGTTATAGAGATTATGGTTAAAATTGATATATTACTCTCTGAGTCGAACGCTCACTTCTGTTCAATATTTTTTCAGGCCACAGGAGGATATTTTTGAGGTTAACCTGCTTTTCTCCCTCGCAGGTCGTTTATTTATTTTTCTATAAACCTGTTAACTCTTAGAATTTTCGCATGTGTTAGAAATATTTATTTAAATTGGGTCTGTAATATATATTGTTATTTTAGACCTGTAAACTTATTATTTTATGCATGTTGATGGACTGGATGAGGGAGCTGAGCTCCCCAATTGATTATATAATGTGTTTACAGGTCGAGTGAGTCAAAAACTCCCCGTTGAAAGGTCCATTTTATGGCCGGACTCTGTCCGGTTGAATTCTTGAAATTGGGCCTAAATGGGCCTTAGAGTTGGGTTAAGGAATAGTTAGGCTTACTACGGGCCTCGGGGGCTTTAGGCTGGCCCAGGTCCTAGTGCCGGTCTGGCCCATAGGTTGGGTCGTGATACTAAAGTCTATATTTGAAAAAGGTATTAAAGAGGTTTAACATGCTTGATTCCAAGAGAGAATTATTACCAGTGAGACATGGTATCCACCTTTCTAAAGAGATGTCTCCAAAGACACCTGAAAAAAGAGAAAAAATGGCAAGGATTCCATATGCTTCGGCTATTAGAAGTTTGATGTATGCAATGATGTGTACTAGGCCGGATATCGCATATGCTGTTAGTTTGACTAGCAGGTTTCAATCCAATCCAGGTTTGGAACACTGGATAGCTGTCAAGAACATCCTTAAGTAATTGAGAAGAACTAAGGATTTATTCTTGGTTTATGGAGGTGGTGACTTGTAATTGGATGGTTATACTGATTCTGATTTCCAATCAGATATCGATGATAGAAAGTTTAGCTCTAGGTTTGTGTTCATTTG